>NW_028274809.1:102237664-102540694 GCF_037043125.1 Eumetopias jubatus | reverse complement strand
CGGCTCTCATAAACACCCTGGCTTCCTGCCGCCTCCCTATGCTAGTAGGACCACAGCAGCTGGCCAGGCTCAGTTTGAGGGCTGTGGGTCACCATGGCTGAGCAGGTGTCTATGCCCACACCCTGTGGTCCTCAGATGGCTCTCGGGGACTAAACGGGTTGCAGGGACAGGGAAGCACCTCCCTCCACCTCCAGCTCTCCAGCCATCCTGCCTTGACCCTGATCCTGAGGGGGAGCATGAAGGGTCCTGCCCTCTTACTGGGGCTCCTTCACACGGTATCTGGACTACAGAGGAGAATTCTGTGAGAACCTGGAGCCAGAAGAGATGGGAGGGGGTGTCGGGGCATCAGGGCCATCGTGCTGCCCAGCACTCCTTCTGGCAAGCCTGAGCTGGGCTATTTTTGTTTCAAGATGTCCTTCAGCAGCTAAAAAAGTCTGTTCTTCCCTCCTTTTCTTGGGACCTAATCTGAGTTGACCACACTCACTGGTCTGGCTCTGGAGTTTGTTGGCCTGCTCTTCCATATCTGTATGCGGGCCATGTGTGTCCGTGTAGGGATGTGTGCATGTGCCTGTAGGACTATATATATGTGCATGCTGCACATATGCAGGAATGTGTGCAACACGCATGCGCTTTACGTATCTGAATGCGCGAAAGTACACATGCGCCAAGATCCTGTTGGTTTCCAACGTGCGGGCAGGCATGTGCCCCAATACATGCGTGTATGCATGTGGATATGCAAGGGCGTGTGTACAAGAAGATTCTAGTTCAACGAATTCTTCAACAATGCCAGGTGAGTAACCACAGCTGTCAGATCAGGGTTCAGAAATGCCGACCTCCCAAGACCAGGCATGAGACTCTGCTTTGCTGCATCATCTCTTCTAATCATAACAACCTGACAACGCATTATTAGCTTTTTACAGATGAGGAGTCCAAGGCTCAGGGAATAGTAACTTAAAGTAGCAGAACCGGATCTGACTGGTTCCACAGTCTTTGCCTTGTGTTACTCCATGTTGTCTGCCTACCATGATTGGAAATACACACACACACACACACACACACACACACTGCACATTTTAATAGCTCACAACCAGGGCCAGTGCGTTGCTTTTATTTTCTGTGAGGAATGTAGTTTTTGCTGGGGAGGTCACTGAAGGACTGGCCTTGGGTGCAAATGCTCAACTCAGACAACTTGCCCAAAAGGGTAGACAGGCAGATGGACATTAAGGCCCTTGGGGCAGCATCCGGCAGAGGCTCCCCGATGAGAATGAGTGGACTGTGTCCCTTTACCACAGGACAAGTTAGACCCCTACTTTAAGGACCCCAAGTCTAGCCCTGAATCCTTGGCAAGAGGACAGCCCCATGTAGGAGCCAGATGGAAAGGCTCCCCTTGCCCTTGCCTGCTCTCTGCCAGCCTTGGGGAGACCCTGTTGTGCCCTGGCAGTCCCCCTGTCACCCAGACTTAAGCAGCCTCAGGAAGGGAGGGACAGAGGGAGGCCCTCCACTGGGAAGCCCTTTGGAAAATAAACATCTGTGCTTTGTGCCCGTTGAACCAAAGAGATTTGTCAGTTGCTTAAACCATCCTTCTCTCTTGTTGACCATAGGATATATTAGCCCTGGAAATGGTGGGGGGCTATAAGCTGGCTTCAGGAGCCCCTTTCGAAGAGGTGTCAGGTCATCCAAGTCATAAATCAGTGTGTGATGAGGCTTGCACTCAGGCCCTGGTTCCCCATGATCACAGTGGGCCAGAGCAGGAGTCCCAGGCTCCAGGTAGGGGGCTCTTTGCACACCACCTCCCTGAAGACTCTCAATTATCCTATGAGAAGGGGGCTTTCTGCCCACTTTAGGCGTGGAGCGGTGCCTCACTTGGCAAAGACAATGCAGAATGGGGGGAGGGGCTTAAGCCCCTCTCATTTCCCCACCTCTTGCTGCCTCTGTGTTCTGCTGCTGGGAGACACAGTTCTCCATCATCTGGAGGTCCCTGGGGAATGCCTCGAAGTGTCCTTGCTATCCTGCAGCTCAGCAATAAACCTTTGGCTTCTCCAGCCCCCCAGCCTCCTCACTCCTCAGACACACCCCAGGGCTGCAGTTCTGAGTCACTTTGGCTGGGCAGGAAGCCCAAGTCCACACCCATGCAAGGGGCTCAGGATGGGGGTCAAGAACCCTGAGATCTGGAAGGGCTCTGTCACCAAGCAGCTGGTCACCTTGGGCAATGCCTCCACTACTCCCTGGGGTCCCAGGTACCTTGGCTACACACCCATCAAGTCTAGGCGAAAATAACCACTGGCTTTGTATTCAGGGCTCACAGAGCCCAGATTCATCTCTTATTCTGAAACCCTCTGGAGGGCAGTCACTGTTCCAATCCTGGTCTCCCCTCCTCAGAAGTGCCTGTTTGGGTCCACTGGGCAACAGACACTGAGACGGGGCTAGCAATGCAAGGGGTTTATTAGGAGTAAAGGCCTGTGAAAGACAAAAGGTGGCAGGAGCAGAATGGGGCATGAGAGCTTCAGACCCACATGCCCGCATTATCTATACCGAGATGTGGAGCGAAGACCGCCCCCCAGAGTGGCCCGGTGCTGGGCAGGAACAGCCAGCCCCTAGACCCTCCCCCTGCCCCATTCAGTACCTGGCCGGGGTGCCCCGGAAGTGCACGGCCTTGACCCGGAAGCAGAGGTGGGTCACGAAGGCGCTGCCCTGGAGGCCCGAGTCCCTGTGTGCTCCCGCAGCTGAAGGGCAGGCTCTTTCTGGAAAGGAGGTGAAAGAGGCACCTCCGTGGCTGCCACACCAGCCCTGTGACCCAGGCATGCAATTAACATCTCTGACTTCAGCCCTGTTGTGGCCCAGCCGTGAATCTGTCGCAGCGTTGTTGGAGACCCCATTTACAAGGCCGTAGCGAAGCGGCTGCTACGTGCAGGTTATGGGTTGTGGTCACTGCTGTTATCGCCTTGGTTTTTTAATCCTTACTGGAGTGATTTCTCCCTGGGCTGTTGAGATTTAAGTCCTGGAGGGAAGCTTTCACTCCTGCTTTCTCACCCTGGACCATTGGTGGGGCGATAAGGGGCTCTCACCAACAATCTGAATTGTGAGGGAGGTAGAGGCAGCAGTGGCCATGCCTGGTCTTTGTCTCCATCCACAGGAGTGAGCCTCGTGTGATGGAAAATAATTCTGGATCTGTGGTGTTACGAGACTCTCCCCCGCCAAATTCCTATGTTGAAGTCCTAACCTAACCTCCATCACCTCAGAATGTAACTCTATTTGGAGAGAGGATCTTTAAAAAGGTAAATTAAAACAAGTCATTAAGGTGGTCCTAACCCAATGTGCCTGGTATCTTATAAGAAGAGGACATTAGGACACAGACATCTCCCAAGAGAAGATGGTGTGATCACTCAGGGAAAATGCCCACATCTATAAGCCAAGGAGAGAGGCTTGGAACAAATCCTTCCCTCATAGGGCTCTCAAAAGGAATCAAGTCAGCTGACGCCTTGACCTCAGACTTCCTGCCTCCAAAACTGTGAGATGATAAATCTCTGTTGTATAAGCCACCCGATCTGTGGCGCTTTGCTATGGCAGCCGGGGCTGACCAATACGTGTGGTGACAAGGCATCAGTTAGAGTGCTTTCAGCTGCAGGTAACAAGACACCTGACAGACTGGCTTGACCCAGAGATATTTAATTACGTCATATAGCGGGAAACATAAAAGAGATGATTCCACAGTGTTTCAAGGCTCCTGCCTCTTCCCAGGTATACACTCTGCCTCCCCAATTGGACTTTTGTTCTTTGGGCTACTTTGGATAGGTCGTCTGGGAGGGCCTCTCTGAGGAGATGACACTTGACCACGTCTTGCAGATTGAGAAGATGCCAGCCCTGGGCAGAGCTGGAGGAGGACCTGCTCTCATCGTCAGGAAGCCAGCGACCATGTCGCCCTTGGAGCTGGGGCTCGGGAACTATTGGCCACTGACTTGGACTCCCAGCCCAAGGACACCTGGTCCAATGCCTGCCTTCAGGCAGTGCCAGGCGTCCATCCAGCAGAGACAGCTCATTATATTCCACTGTTTTCCATTCCTGGCAACATCAGTTGAAGGATATGCAAATAAGAAAATCAACTGAATTTGTTTCACAAAGAACGACATTTAATCAGCACAATAAATCCTTACATATATAGTCTTTGGCAGCATAAGATGACAGTTAATGGAGAGAGAAAGGGTCGAAGGAAAAGCGTGAAGGGCAGAGAAGAAGAACAGAGAGAGAGAACTTTGGTTGTAGTAGGACAAACAAAGAGCCAAAGGGTCTTGAGACCTGAGGTCGTTTGTTCGTTCGTTCGTTCGTTCATTTTTTCATTCAACAAATAGTTCTTGAGAGCCTACCAGGTTGTAGGTATGACGATATGACACTGAGAACCTGGGTGGGGGTGATCCAAACAGATATTGCTCCTGCCTACCGGGGACTTCCAATGCACCAGGGAGAGGAGGACAGTCATGAAACAATCTCAGAGACAAGCATGTGGTTACAGGCAATGATAAATGCTATGAGGAGGGCAGGAAGAAAGCCTTCCTCCTAAGTTCAGCAGGATGAGTGGGAGTTAACTAGACAAAGACACTGGGATTGAAGGGTGGTGGTTCTGACGCAAGGAAGAGCTCCTGCAGAGGCCCTGAGGGAGGAGGAAGCATGGCTCCCCCAGACGTGGAGGAAGGCCAGTGAGGTTATCGCACAGAGGTGGAGCAGGAGGGTAGAAGGAGGTGTGGCGGGAGAGCTAGGCAGGGCCAGATCACATAAGATCTGCTGCGGACTGGTGAGGAGCTTGGATCTGGATGGAAGTCCAGGATTAGAATTTTACATTTTAATATTACTTTGGTGTCTGGTGACGAATGGAGCAGGTAAGGATGGGATGGAGGCACAGGCTAGCTGAGAGCTCCTTGAGCTTGTCTAGGCAAGAGATGATGGTGGCTTAGACTAGGAGAGGATTCTAGACCTCAGCACTGTTGACATTCTGGGCTGGATGTGGGGCCCACTGTGGTGGGGACTGTCCTGTATGTTGTAGGATGGTTAGCAGCATCCCTGGCCTCTACCCACAAGAGGCCAATAGCACCCTCCACAGATCATGACAACCAAAAAGGTCTCCCGACTTTGCCAAATGTCCTTCGAGGAACAAGAACTTTGGACTAGGGGAATGATGGAGAAATGGAGAGAAGTGGATGGCTCGACAGCAAGGTGGGGCGGGGGGGCAGGTGAATGGGCAGCCGAGCATGCAGGGTGCGAGAGAGGAGGGTGCCGAGGATGACTCTCAGACAACTGGATGGATGTTGCTGTTCGCTGACCTGCAGGACAAGGAGAGAGAGTCCATTGTGTAGTGGGAAAGGGAGTGGAGCACAGCTGGGTTCTACTGTGAACCAGTGATGAGACCTCAAGCATATTATTTCTTTTAACTTGGTCTCAGTTTTCCCACCTTCAAAATACAAGGTTTGTACTAGGTCTAGAATAGCAAGTATGTAAAGGTGCCACGTGTCCTTCCTGCACCGGAGGCAAATATGACTAATCAATTACGGTTCTCTGAGCCTGGAAGCTTCTTCACACAGTGCTCTGGACAACTACCAGTGGAGGCATGGCATGAGAGACAAAACCTGTTTGCCATCCCTGAACTTGAAACTCATTTCAGTCCCTTCCAACTTGCCCAGTGTTGGCTCCTTCTTGGTAACCAAAGTAGACTTGATAAATTGTGAGCCACAGTGTCTGAGTAGGAGTGGGGACTCCCCACTGTCAGGCCAAATACTGATCTTACTATGTCATCCCCCCCACGGGTAGAGCAGCAAAACGGGAATTCTCCACCTATGCTCTTTGTTGCGCAAATGCAACGGGGCTGCGGAAGCCTCTAGTGGCAGGCTCCTGGAAGGCCCTGAAACTGACCCTGTCTCTCAGAGCCTTTGCCACTGTCCCCCCCCTCTTGTTTGCGGTGTCTCTGAAATTGTCTGCCTGTCTCAGTCTCCACGTGGCCCGCATCCCCCTTCACCGCATTCATGCACTCTGTTGCTGTCCCCCACCAGATTGTAACACACAGCATGGAAGTAGATGTTTTATTGTTTTTTTCACTTTTATTCAAGAACACTTCATGCTTTCTGTTAGTGCTTTAAAAGGCAGATGCATGAAATGTGAATTTTTAAATATTTGTCTTCCTTCCAATTCCAATGATGTAGCAAACCCGCCATTAGAATAACCCTACTCCTACTGTGGGTAGAATTGTGCCCCCGAAAGATCTGGTCAAGTCCTAACCTCCCTGGACCTGTGCATGTGATTTTATTTGGAAATAAGGTCGTTGCAGCTGTAGTCCCATTAAGATGAGGTGACAGTGGATTAGAGTGGGCCCTAAGCCAGTCACTTGTGTCCTTGTACAAAGGGGGAAATTTGGACACAGACGCAGGTGGAGAACACCAGCGATGATGAAGGCAGCAGTTAGAGTGATGTGTCCACAAGCCAAGGATGGTCAGCGACTGTTGGCAACCACCGGATGCCGGAGAGAGGCACCCTCAGCCCTCAAAAGAAGCCAACCCCGTGACACCTTGATTTCAGACTGGTGGCCCCCAGAACTGTAAGAGAACGAAAATCTCTGTGGTTCCAAATCCCCAGTTTGTGGTAATTTGTTAGGGTAGCCCTGGGAAAAGAATACAACCCCCACCCCTGATTCCGTGGGAATGAGGCTACCATTTATATCTGCGTTGCTTATGGATTTTTTTCTCTCGGGTTCAGAGACTCTCAGTGGAGAAACAGGTCTCCCACCTTCACCTCCTTGCCCTTGGGTCTGGACTAGACACCTGCTTCTCAGCCTCCCGGGCTCCTGAATGAGAAGCTTGGGGAGGGGTCTGTGCCTCGTGGGCCCGGCCCCGTGGTAGCCAGTCTCCAGAATCGTCTCAATGATCTTGGCCTCCTGGGATTCCCACTATCGTAATGTGTTCAACCCTGCACTTGGCCGACTCAGTTCCCTCGCCTCATCCTTATCCCAGGCCCGCTGGATTCTGTCTGTATTTCAAATGCTGACCTTTTTTTCATCATGGATGTTTTTACATTAATTTTGACTTTTCAAAATATTACTTACCTGCGGTGCTGGTTTTTTTTTTTTTTTTTTTTTTAGCATCCCTTACATTTTGCCCACGAGGCAAGGCCTCCCTTTGCCTTGCCTGGCCCTGGCCCCCTCATGCTGCAACAGCGTGGACTACGTGATGGATGGAATAAGTCGGAAGTGTGTCACTTTTGAAGCTAGGTCCCAGAAGACACTTTGGCTTTTGCTGGGTCTCTTAGGTCCCTCGCTCTTGGTGGAAGCTGGCTGCCCTTCAGTGAGGACCCTAGCACCCCTATGGAGAGGTGGGCGGGATGGGAACCGAGGCCTCCCACCAACGGCCAGCACCAGTGCGCCAGGCATGTGAGGGGCCACGTTGGAAGCAGCTCCTCCAGCCCCAGGTATGCCCCGCCAACATATTAATGCCACCTCATGACAGACACCATGCTGGAGCCATCAGCCAAGTTCCTTCCGAATTGCTGGCCCACAGAAACCATGAGAGATACTACATGGATATTGGTGCTTCAAGCCACTAAGTTTTGGAGTGAGTTATCAGACAGCATTATTGACAAGTACAGTCCTCTACTTCAGTGTCTATGGCATCCTTCTCCCTCCCCTTCCTGCCAGCTCCTAGTGGTGCTTCAGAATGTCTTACTTCATGTGCTGCCACTTCCAGGAAGCCTTCCTGAATGCCTCCAACTAGGTTGAGCACCCCTTACACTCTACTCTCCAGCTGCAGTGATCTATCTGTCATTCCTAGAAAGACCTTTCTCTACCCCCTACCCCACCCCCAGCCTCTGTACTCGCTGCTCTCCGCGGATGGAATGTTGCTCCCGTTTGCTTCTCCTTCTTTCAGACTCAGCTCAGACATCACCTCCTCCAGGGAGCCTTCTCTGACCCTTGGGTAGGTTAGCCAGCCTCCTGCGGGCCTCCCAAGCACCCGGTGCCGTCATCATCACTTATGTTAGGGTTCTGTGATGCTGCCGTCCCGAGTGACCTCAAGCTGTTGGGAGGGTGGGAAGCATGTCTTCTCGTCCAATACCTACCACAGGCCAGTGAGTGTGGGGCTGGGCGGGGGCATGTATCGGGGAATCATGACAAGAGGTGGTTGAGGTCTCTGCGGCAGCGATTCCCAAACCTGGTGGGGTATCAGAGCCAGCTGCTGCATTTTTCAGAGGTAGAGATTATGGTGTTGGAGAGAGAGATGTCTGCCTCCAAGGACAGACACCATGGACACCAGCCAGAGTTCAGGGTCAGTTTGGCACCACGAAAGACAGAACAGCTACAGCAGGATGAGAAACCCAGAGCTGCAAAGTCAGCAGCGATAGCATAATTCTTGGTGTCGGGCGAGGGGGCAGGTGGGGACAATGGCAGACTGGCGAGATGCGCCCCTGCCAGCTCCCAGCACAAAGGTCACTTCCTCAAGAAGGTGTGCATGGACCCGGGCTGGATCAGGGCGGTGACCCCGTTAGGAGCTCTCTAGCACGTAACACTCCTCCCTTGAAGGGCTTACTATTATTGCAATTAGCACATTTCCCGTATGATCCGAGTCAGCCTCCTGGACAGATGGAGAATTTCTCAAGGGCAAGACTGTGCCCGTGTCCCCAGGACCTAACCATGCCTGGCACTTCGAGGATGCTCTATTTCTATTTGTCAAGGGAGTGGCTAATTGAATAATGTTACAACCGAACTTGCAGGGCGATGTGATGGAAGAAGGGAGGTAATTGTGTGTGAAAATAAATGAGTGTTGTATATGTTACACAAAAAGATCACTGGATGGAAGAAGAAGACAGCAAGTGAACCAGTACGTCGATGGCGTGGGCCACCTGCTCGGGCAGAGTGTAGGCTCTCCCCAGGGAGGAGCTGCAAGGGGTTTACTTCTTCTGTTTCTGAATCCGAGTGTGTCAGACCTATGCGGGAGGCCCTTCCCTATTTTGCCAGCCCCACCCTCTCAGAAGAGAGCAGAGTTTTCCTTGCAAAGCCACTAGCACCTACGATGTGCCTGCTCGTGTACTGGAACCTCACCTCACTCTGCGTCACTTACAGGCAAGGAAACAGGATGGGCTCCCCGTCCCAGTCGCTTCTCACCGCACGGTGAGTGTGTCTGAGCATCCGGCAGCTTCTCCCCTTCCCCAGCCCCTCGCCCACCACCTACCTACCTGCAAGGGTAGGCCCAGGAGCCAGAGGAGCCTCCTGGGGGCCCCTGTTGTGCCCCCTACCCCCAGTAGGTGCTACGTGGAAGAGACTCTTTGCTCCCAGAGGGCGAAGGTCAGATCAGACTCTGGCCAAGGGCCCCGGCATTTCTGGCCCAGTTTTGCCTGGGGAAGCCAACTGTGCCGAAGGTCAGGATGTCTGTGGGGGCAGAGTGGGAAAGTTAACATTCCCAAGGGACTCTAAGCAACAGGATTTCCTGACCTGGGACTATTGCCTTTCTCACATTATGTGGCCAGATTGACTTCCTGCTATTATTAATGCTATGAACATGATGAAGACATTTATTTAAGAGAAACAAGGGAAGGACTTTGAGGAGGCAAGTAGGATCATGGAACTTTCTATATTTGGAGGGCTGGGACTCCAGCGTTGGCTCTACCTTCTTCCTGGGCCATCAGCTGGAGCAAGGAACTTCACGCCTGGGAGCAGCCTCAGTTTCCTTTTCTGTAACAGGCGGGGAAGGTGGGTGGTAAAAATGTTGCACCAGAACTCACAGAATTGCTAGTGGGTGAAGTGAGGAAATTTATGGGGGAAGTGTTTTGCAAACTGGAAGGTACCATCAGAGGCTTCATCATCAGTTTTTTTTTTTTTTAGAAGATTTTATTTATTTGAGAGAGAGAGAGAGAGAGAGAGGGAGAGAGCACAAGCCGGCGGAGGGGCGGAGGAAGAGGGAGAAGCGGGCTCCCCGCTGAGCAAGGAGCCCAATGCGGGGCTCGATCCCAGGACCCTGAGATCATGACCTGAGCTGAAGGCAGCCGCTTAACTGACTGAGCCCCCCAGGCGCCCCCATCATCAGTTTTGATGCCCTCCAACAATGTGGTACTGCAAGCAGACCTTTCTCAGCTAAAGAGTCCTCAGTGGTTCCAGGAAAAAATCCCCCTCCGCGGCCAAGTCCAGGCCACTGGTAGGCGGGCCACCTGCTCCCACATGCACCTCCCACTGGCTCTGGTCCAGTGGCGCTCTGCCCCTTGGTCCTCTCCACTCTTCTGCTTCTGTACTTCTTTGTGCTGGGAGTTCCTCCCTGTTCTCTGCGGCATTTTTCTGCATCCTATAACCCCATGGTTCTCCATGTATGGTCATGAGGCAGCGGCTGGGTACTTGTTAGAAATGCAGATTCTCAGGTCCTATCCCAGATGTATTAAAGCAGACCCTCTGAGCGTGGGGCCCAGAAATCCGTGTTTACACAAGCCCTCCAGGGGGTTGCGATGCACATACAAGCTTCAGCATCACCGGATGGCCTGTCTCTGCATCTGGGCTGTGAGCTCCCTGCTGGCCGGGACTGAGTGCCATTTAGTGGCTCCCAGAACCTGGCACACAGAGGTCACGAGTGACCATGACATGGCCTCAGGGAATCCCCGTGCACCGCTGAGAACTGGGACTAGTGCCTCACAGACGTGGCCTCACCTTCCCACCAGCACATCGGGGCTCCCAACGTCCCCCCCCTTCCCTTCCTTCCCATGGCCCTCTCCCTAAATGCTCACAAAACCTCAAGGCCCCCTGTCTGGCCTTTTCCAGAAAGCCTCCCCTGAGTCCTAGAGTGGCCTGGTCTGCCTCCATCTCCCTCCACAGCCACTGTCTGAAATTCTGGACACCACTCTGGGCTCATACCTGTCCCACCCTCAACAAGGTTGCCCTGAAACAGAGGGTCCCTTCTGCCTGCATCCTTCATGCAATATTTTGCCCCGCCCTGGTTTGTGTTCCCAGGAGCCCTATTGCTACAGGGTATCGGCTTCTGCAGCCAGTGTGGACTCACCGGGCAGCCTTACAAGGCTCGTCAAGGTGGGTAGGTCTGTGAGTGCTTGTGCCGACATTCACACCACTCTCCTGCTTTCCTGACCTGAGGATAAAGAAAAAGAAGACCTTCAACAAGCCGCAGAGTTTTGTCCCCCAGCTGCTCTGAGCCTCCTGGATGCAACTGCGGGGTGTGCAGTGGTGGTGTGCTGGAAAGACCCTGCCGGGCCACTCTGGCCTCTGCCTAACCCACGACTTCCCAAGGATTCGCTTTTATCTGCCTGCCCTTGCTGGTGCAGCGGATGGGTCCCTGACTCCTTCTCTCCAGCCTTGGATGGGAGCCAGCCTCATGCGGCCAGGCTGCCTGGGTCTGAATCCTAGCTGTGCTGCCCAGGACGAGCTACTCAGCCGTTTCGTGCCTCGGTTTGCTCACCTGTACAATGGGCCCGTGTAGTAACGCTTAGCTCTTAAGGCTGTTGTGCAGACAAAATCAGAGAGGACCTGCGAAGGGCAAAAGGTAGAAGTCCCATGGAGGAGTCCCCAAAGCTCTTGGTTAGGAGGTGATGGTACCTTCTCCCCCGGGGGAGCCCAGGGAGGGAAGAAAGGAGCTGGGGAGTGGAGGGCTGGGTTGGCCCCAGGACTGGCCTCCTCTTCAGCCTGCCCCCAGCCACCACCAGATCCCAAATCCAGCATCACACACGACTGTAAGTGGGTTGTGGGACCAGAATTTCTAAGCTTTTTGGCTGCAGGTATGAGGACCCGATTTAGTGAGAAACAAAACGTTTGCTCCTTTTTTGTGCTTTCTCAGTTTCCATTGTCTGAGAGCAAACAACTTCAGCAGTGCCTTAGAATTTGTCCTCCATCCATTACGCCAGCCTCTGTGTGCGTTTGAGAAGTATTCAGACATGTGCGGGTGAGACAGATCTCTTCAGCTTGCAGACGATGCATGGTGCCCTGATGGCTTCTCTGGCAGACCCCCTACCCGGGTGCCTCTAGGCTGGGGACCAGTCGGGTCTCCAACAAAGAAGTGTTACTATAAACCTGGCTCTCCCTTACATTGTGCCCAGCAGGTAGTAAGATAAGCCCATTTCACAGATAAGAACACAGAGGCACTGAGCGCTAACTGCCCATGACACAAAGCTGGTGATTAGTAGAGCATGGGTGAGGTCTGGGTGTCCCCAAAGCCCATGTTTTCCCCCTACTCCCCTATTCCAGGCAACAGCAAGTGACTATTAATCTTGTCTCCCCGGCTGAGGAGTGGGAACTCCAGAGCAGCAGGGAAGTATCAACTATGGGCGATCAGTTAACATTCCCAGAGTAGCTAGAATGTCAGGTGCTTCTCCATCTGTTACCTCATTTACTCCCTCGGGCATTCAGTCAATTGTCCTATATTACGGAGGAGAAAATCAACTCCCAGAGAGGTTGAGGAACCTGCCCAAGGCCACACAGCCAGGAAGTGGCAGGGCTTGGGCCCGAATCCAGGGCTGTCTATCCCAGGGCCTAAGACGGAGGGAGTATGAGTAGCTATCTTGAGCCATAAAATACCCCTCATGACATGGTGGGTATCAGAGAGCAAATTTTAAAACCCCTAATTGCTCGCCCCAGAGCTGGTCCACATTGGGACAAATAATCTGTCTCCACATAGAAAAACCTTAGGGTCTCAGGGTTGAAGACAGTGTGGGCAGGAGAGTGCTTTTTCTTCTTAATCTCCACCGAAAAGTAATTTTTAATGTGCCAAATATTGCATACTCAATCCAGTACACAGGTTTATTATGCAGAAGGCCAGTGTGTCCTTATCAGGCATTATCTTTTTGCAACAAGATAGAGAGCAAACCCAGTAAGCATTCCCCCCAGGAGCTAGGAATGTAATTGTCTCATGTGACTTGTAATCGGTGAAGGCCTTGTCCTAACTCCTCAGCTCACCAAATGGCTCCTCCTTGTCTCTTGGGAACAATTGTCCCTGTGGAATTCTGCTCAGCACAGATGGGTCAATACGCAAATAGAGGGTTTTTGTTGCTCGAGAGCGTTTTGTTTTCTGCGCCGCTGTTCCTAAGAAGAGCTGGAACTATCCTGCTTTGCATCTGTCTCTGATTCCAAATACCTCCGGAGCAACTCAGAATCCAATGCCTCGACTTGGGGGCAAGTAGAGGGAGAAAGTGGGGAGAGCTTGGTGCCAGGCAGAAATCCTCCACCCTTCCTATTGTGTGCCTCCAAGCAAGTTACTCAACCACTCTTATCCTTGGCCTCCTCTTCTGCAAAATGGGGAGAGTCAGGGTTCATTCAGGCGGGTCGGGGCCTGTGATCCCTAACACAGAGCCTGGCACACGGTAGGTGCTCTGTGGTCCTTCTTGAGAAGCTGCGGATCTAAAGAATGGCCACAGAGAAGGATGGCATGGTGCATGCCCCCAGGTGCCCTCGATGGCTGCTCAGGCAGCTAAGTGTTCCTTGTGGGGCATTGCTTTGATCAAACCACTTCCCTTCTCAAAAGTGCTCAGCGGCTTCCTGGCTCGCCTGAATGCAATCCAGATTCTTCAGCCCGGCCGCTAAGACCCTCATTTCCCAAAATGCCTTTTCCACCAACTGTTCTACTCTCCAAAAGCCACTTAATAAATGTTTAAAGAAAGAGCGAATACGATGAATCTAGCATTGTGTAGCTAAAAATCTTGGCCCTGTTCCTGAGAAGCTCATAAGCTAATTGGGAACAAGACTTAAGATACTTTCAGAAAGAGAGGAAATAGTTCTTTATTTTATACTTTAGTCAAGGGACTGATTCAGATCCCAAATTCTGGTCCTGATGCCACCCCAAACGTCCTGAGGACCTGCTCCGATGTAACATTTGGGGGATGCCCCTTTGGTTAAGCAGCAAGTGGGTCCTCTAAGTCGCTAATCAAAACAGCCAGGCCAGGAGGGTACTGGCAGTCTGACAAGGAAGCCGTGTCACCCCAGAAACACTGCAAGTGCCTCCATCACCTTGATCTATGCCCCACCCTTTGTCAACAGGCAAAGAGAATGTCAGAAATCATGTGTTTTGTGTTTTTTTGGCGAGAACAGTTGCCCGTTCACCAGCATGACGACGTAAGAAATAAGCTTTCGTTGGTTAAAGTCAAGGTTTTCCAGACGGGCCAATTTGGCTGCCTTATTTAGAGACACGTCCCAGCCAGGCTGCATGAACGGGGGATCTGGAGCTTGGCCTGCAGGGCTGGTGCTCGAAGCTTGACACCTCCTCCGACAGTCCTCGGGGCAGTTGTCCACCTCTTGGGAGGATTTCCATGGCCTGCCTGGAAGGATTCTGAAAACAGTGGACTCCTGCCCAGGAATTTGTGATTACTGTAAGTAAACTCAGGCAGGTGGTGGTGGGTGCCCTTCAAAAAGACAGAGAGTTGAGATTCCTGATGTACTCAAGAGTTTGTGCTCAGACCGTTGGGGGCTCCTCAGGAATGGAAGCTGGTTTTCTGAATGCCTCTGTGTGGAGGGACTTGGACTGAGACTTGCTTCCATTGCAACCTGATCATGAGGTTGGGGGGAAGGAGCTAACCAGCACTGACCCCAAACTTTACAGGGGCTACTGTCATCTACTTCAACTAGCCTAGGCGTAGTGTATGACTGGGGTCTTACTTAGGTCAGTCTGTTTTCAACAGGGCCCTCTCTTAACCATCATTTGCAGGGCATTTCCTGTAGGCTAGTCTATCCTGGACTCTGTGCTCCCTCTTTCTGTGGGTGGTAGATGTGAGTACCTTTATGATATTTGGGCATGAGAAATACAATTAAATCTGTTTCAACACTCCCTACTCACAAAACCTGGCAGAAATTGCAATATCAGTCATTCGTTATTCCCTCTTTACTCCCTATCTGTATATTAGGGGGCTTGGAGGTCCCCCAAGAAGCCATGGCCGGTAGTGCTACTTTGCTGCGTGGGCGGCACTGGGACCGCCCTGTGCCACTGTGGTAGGCATCTTTGCGGGTATAGCTGCCAGTCCGACTTCCTGTCCGGGGTACATCGCCCCTCCTTGGCGGGGGGAGCATCTCCTTCTGGTGGCCACACCTCCTCTGAGCTAGCCAATCAGGGAGACCTTATGCGAGCCATTGGGCTTCCATGCACGTAACCTGAAGTCCCGGATGTGAGGGCAGCCATTTCCACAGCAGGTAGTGCCACCTGCAGGTTTCTGCGTTTGCCAGACGCGGTTCCCATGGTCAGCTTGGTTTTTGTCTCTCTCCTCCTTCTTCATGGGCCATCTGGAACTGGCCAAGCCCTCTCACTCACTTGGCATACCAAAGCCTCCACTCCTTCTCCCTTTAGGACACTATAATATAATTCTTGTTGGGCCCCGAACTCCAAAAGCCCTTCAACTCATAGGGTGACAAAAGCCAGAGCTTGAGGCTCAGGTGCCTGGCTGCCCCAGAAAGCAATTCACTGACAGTAAATAGGCTAAGACAGCCACAAATTTCTCAGCAACTCATCCATTACATTGGAGTCCTCATTTAAGCTCAGAGCAAAGCCCTGAGAAGATGATGCTAACGATCATCGCTCCCATTTACAGAAGGGAAAATGGACTTAGGAGGATTAAGTCATTGCCATTCGGCTAGTGAGTGACGGACCACCAAGCTGAATTCCAGGATCAAAGTACAGGCAGGCTGAGCTAACTCAGTGAAGCCCAGGCCTGCGGGTCAGCATCTCCCTTGAGCTGGGCAGCCCAGGTTTGCAGGCGAAGTCTGCCCTGTAGGCACTGGACACATTTATGCTCAGCCTCAGGCCCCCTGGTGTATGAGGAAGTAAACCTGATCTGGAGGCACCTTCCCCTGGGGCCCAGCCGTCATAAATGAGCCGTCGGGTCTCCAGCTCCCAGTCTGAAAGGTGGCACCCCAAATAACTCTATCTCTGGGATATCAAAGCCGGCAAATGACCCTAGAAACAGCTCTTGACAGCAGACCTGCATAAAAGCATCTCCCGGGGGTGGGGGTGCATCCCCCCAGGTTCCACTTACCTTGGACAGCATCCTTTAATGGCAGTATGTCATTTTTAGTAGTTTCTGCCTCTCCAGCAGTGAGGGACCTTCCTAGAGGGGACGCCTTGGGCCCCACCTGGTCTGCGTTCTGAGACAAGGAGGTGAGGAAGGAAGCTTTCTCCTACCCCCAGCAGACCTGGCTGTTTCATTTAATCTCCAGCCTGTTTTGTCTACTGTCCCTCCCCAGCAGGGTTTAATCTCAGAGTTAAAACCACCAAAAGCAACTGTTTCTTTCCTCCTGTGATGGCTAGGCTGGTGGGGTAAGGCATCACCATGCAAATTCGTTTGGCCCCAGGGCCGTAAGGCATAAAAGGCATTTAGAGAGCACATGAGTCAATTTCCATCAAGCCTTTGGACAGTGATGTAACCACCACTTGTCAGGCTCCCCAGCCCCAGCAGCCCTGATGCCCCAGAGCGGACATCTGGAGCAGGGATTGACAAGGGGATTCCAGAGCCCGGCCCTGCCTCCCGCCCACTGCAGCCCAGCACGGCCGCTGCCGCCAACAAGGACACGCAGTGTCTTTCTGCACATTCCCACGTACGCACCCCCTCCTCGTCCCCCTCTCAGCTCCTGCCTGCATTTCCGGCAGTGTGAATTCTGACAGCTCGGGCGGGTGTCGGCCTCACTGGTACATTCCTCGCTCCACCTCGCTGCCTAAAGCACCTCCCTGTTCCCGAGCCTTCCCGCAGCGCTCCCCACCCCCACCTCCCAGCCTAGAGGGGCAAGAAACCTCGTGGGGGTCATGCTGTGTCTCCGTCCCAGGGAGACCCTGCAAAATGGCACACCCGCGCCACACCCTCTTGCCGAATTTACTGGACTTTTAAACACATTTATTTACTGTTTTATCTACACCACACCAAACATCTGGAGGGAAACTCGGGGAAAACCCAAGAATTTAAATGTTTGTTCTGCACTGTACTTTCAAAAACCAAATCAGGGAAACTTCACATCTTTAGCCAGCTGCTTGGTGGTATATAGACCTAAGCCAGCATACAATCTGGTGAAGGTTGTGTGTCGTTGTCCTGTCCAGGTCTCATCAAACGTGATCACCGTGTTTGTGACTCTCCTAAAGCTTTCAAGATGATGTCATCCATAAGGCAGGAAGACCCGCCCACTCCACAATTAGTTCAGTCACTCTTCCGACCAGGTGTGACTCCCTTTTGTCTGGTAAAGGGAAAGGCAATTAAAAATAATGGAAAACTGAGGGGCACCTGGGTGGCTTAGTCGGTTGGGTGTCTGCCTTTGACTCAGGTCATGATCCTGGGGTCCTGGGATGGAGCCCTGCGTCTGGCTCCGTGCTCAGCAGAGAGTCTGCTTCTCCCTCTCCCTCTGCCTCTGCCACTCCCCTGCTTGTGCTCTCTCTCTCTCTCTCTGTCAAATAAATAAATAGAATCTTAAAAAAAAATAATGGAAAACTGGAAGATCAGACCATTGTAAAGATGAAATTTTAATATCTTAAGGGATCAGTTACTTGGATTAGATACTTTCAAAGACATACTTCTCAGCAAATGAGGTCTTCTTTCTTCCTTCCACATTTTTTTTTTTTTTTTTTTACTTAAGTTCTAATGTCAGGCACTAAAAGTTGGTTCTGGAATACAGTATAACACCTGCCTCCTTCCTGAAGAGCTTGGGGTCAAGTGGGATCCGCTCCCATTGAACAGAGAATCACACCCAAGTGTGAAAAGCCCAGGGAGGTAAAAGTGCGGGAAGGCCCTAGAGGTGTACAAATTGTGACTTGAAACCTAGGAATAGCTGGTGAGTAATGCCATCCCTGCTCAAGAGGCCCAGTGCCAGTGCTAGTGAAGGTTCCAAGATGTCAGCCTCCCTCCTCATCAGCCAGCATGAAGCCCCACCGCTAACCAGGCCTTCTCTTCTTTCCCCTAACTCTGCCAGGAGAATTCCCACCTTTTCATCTTTGGTGAAGCCCCTCCTGCTGCTCAGGATGCCCTCTTTCCATCTCTGCCTATTCAAACCCTGCCCGTCCTTCACGCGGAGCCTCCCCTGCATCCGAGCTGTGCACTCACACAAGTGTCCCCTTACAGAAGGGCCCCATGCTGGGTTTCATGCTCTGCTGCTGCCATCTTGAAATTCTTAATCATCTTATCTTTGAGCCTGTGTTTTGTATGTGAGGTCCAATGGGACAATGGAGCATGCTCATGAGCAGAGGAGAAAGGGACAATGGGGATGCATGTATATACAGTGTGTGTGATGCCCCATGAGCACGGGATTCCGTGGGCCCGTAATTTATGGGAGCTCAGCAACTCTCAGCACGAGCACAAGATAAGTGTATTATGGTCACTGATAGCCCCGAAAGGTCATGCTTTCCGTTTGGACCTGAACTTGTTTCCAATGCAGAAAGAAGGCCCTGGTGTTCTAGGAATCGGGACCAACTGAGGAGCCCAATCACATGCTTTCTCACTCTGTTCCTTTCCTGTACCAGCCAACCACTGATGCTGGCCGTGATGCCCAAGGGAAAGGGAAAGATAAGGCAGCCCGCAGTTCCTTTTCCTTCCGGGCTTGCCTTTCTCAGCAGGAAGCTAAAGGTAGAGCGTGTTGGTGGAATAACAAGAAATGAAGTAGGGGTGCCTGGGTGGCTCAGTCGGCAGAGCATCTCAGCTCAGAAGGCAGAGCATCTGCCTTCGGCTCAGGTCATGATCTCACAGTCCTGGGATCGAGTCCTGTATCGGGCTCCCGGCTCAGCGGAGAGTCTGCTTCTCCCTCTGCCTCTAGCCCCCACCCCCTCTGCTTGCTCTCTCTCTCTCAAATAAACAAAATCTTAAAAAAAAAAAAAAAAAGAAGTAAAAAGAGTTGAGTTAATGGCGGGCTGCCTCACCGCTGTCCTGGTAAGAACAAAATACACATGCATATCCTAGCTATGAAACACAGTCTGGTGATTTGGTGATTCTGCCTGTGAGTTCATGTTCTTATATTTACGTGTACAACTGGCATTGCCCAGTACAAAGGTGAACGTAAGATGTATGCAAATGCTTTAAAATTTTTACTTTTATTTACTTAGGATGACATTAAATAGCAAGCAATCACCCTGACAAGTTGAGAGAGAAACCACAGGAGGGAAAAGTTTTGCATTTTAGTGTGTCTGGTGACACTATTTCCTGCCTTTTAAGCGGGGGACCCCCATTTCCACTTTGCACGGGGCCCCGCGCTTGCATTTGCAGCCAGCCCTGCTTCAAAGCGCATTCGAGGGATCCCCTCTGGAACTGCTTCCGCCTGCAGTCATTGCTCTAGGCCCCAGCAACAAGAATTTTCGCTGCTGCAGTGACCGACATCCCTTTCATTCTGCGAGATGCTCTTGTCCTCCCCTCGTTGTCTTTTTCTAATGACATTGCACTACCTCACGGGACTGTCAGGAGGCACAGATGGGTTCTGTAACTGGAAAGCTCTGGAAGAGGTCTTTGTTGGATTTAATTGGCATTGTACACAGTAGGTACTCAATAAATGCTTGTTGCATGCCATTGATTGAACCTTAAGGCCCCTGAGTCCAGGGACAGCATCTTGCACTTTGGGGCATTTTTTGCAGCGCTTGTGTGGAACAAGACACGCTGAGTGTTTGTTTACTGATGAAGAGCTGCTTTCAGCGTGTTGCTCAGGAGATGCCTACTCCGTGGATAGCGCAAGGCACATTCTAGCTCTCTCTCTGGTCTCCGTGAATTAAGCAATCTAAGCTAGGTCAATCAGTGTGAACATCAGGCTGTTACTGGGAATAGGAGGAGACAGACCCTCTCTCTCTCTGGTCCAGGGGTGTGAGGAGATGTGGCATGGGTTGCCGCAGTCATTCCTTTTTTTTTTTTAAGTTTGTTTTTTTTTAAAGATTTTATTTATTTATTCATGAGAGACAGAGAGAGAGAGGCAGAGGCAGAGGGAGAAGCAGGCTCCCCGCAGAGCAGGGAGCCCCATGCAGGACTCGATCCCAGAACCCCGGGATCATGACCTGAGCCGAAGGCAGACACTTAACTGACTCAGCCACCCAGGCGTCCCCGCAGTCATTCCTGATACCCTGCCAGCCCGAGCCAAGGGAGCAAGCTGGCACACTATAGGAGGAAGGACAAAGGGAAGGATGAAGAACAGCACCAGAGCTTAAAGCCATTGTGAGTCACTGGATCCACCTGTACCTGAAGCCTACCTGGCTATGGGAATTTTCATTTAGGTGAACCCACAAATTCCCCTTCTCAAATATGTTATTACTGAAGCCAGTCTGATTGGTCATCTCTGTCCCTTGCAATATTGATGGGACTGACAAACACAACAGAAAAGTGAAGAGAATAATTTAAGGACACACAAAGACAGGCCTAGAACCTGAGTGTCCTGCCTCCCCGCTCAGGAACCATGGCGGTAGCCCTGCCATAATGCCCCCAGCTGTCAGGGCCAGACAGGGCAGGTCTGAGTCTTCCCTGTGACACCACACTGGTTCCCACTTAGAATCATGACAGCAAGTGGTGTCCCCCCAGGCAGGGCATCCGCAGACAATAACGCCACCGACAGTGGACCCTGAGACTTTGTGAGGCCACCAGGAGGGAGTGCGGGCGGCAGCGCACTGTGGTTAGCTCAGGATAGTCTGTACTCAATAAACTCCCAGGGATGGGTCATAGCGGGCCACAGCCCAGCTCTCTCATTCCTGCCCTGTGAGCACAGCACAGTGGGGGGGTGGGGGGGCACTGGCCTTTGGCCTCCTGAGGCTTAAAGGAGCTAGGTCAGCCACTCACCTTATGTTTGGGCATATGAGGCTCCATAGGTACAAGATGCAGACCCTCGGCTGCACCAGCCCTGCTCCCCTCCAGGCTGCTGTGTCCCCATGTCCAACAACCTCCTTCAGGTGTTGAGGATCAGGGACCCAGGGTCCTGCAGTCCCCTTGCCAAGCTGGGTGCTTTGGGCAGGTGCAAAGGAGGAAAGGAAGAGCCTGTGAGTCCTGTATGATTTCTCAAGGCTCCCTGGAGGGGTCTCTTCCTGAAGACCTCCTGATGAGGTGGCCAGATGAGGGAGCCTAGGGAGAAAGGTAAAAGTGTGCGGAGCCGGTCGCTGAGCTCGTCCCCATGGGCAGCCGCCAGGGCTCTAAGGCAGCAGAAAAAGAATGAACTCGGAGGGCTGCAGAGTCAGGAATGGGTCTGTGAGCACACAGTGCCCAGGTGGGACCAAGAGGGTGGGCAGGGGGGCTGGGAGAGGCAAGGGGGAGGAGGTGGGAAGGCACACAGATGGTGGAGGGGGGTAGGTCCACCTCTCTAGGCATTCCTGCGGGAGACCTTGCAGGAGGAGACCCTGTGGGGGCCCCGGGCTTGGTTTGGCAGGTTGAAGACCCCTGGCCAGGCTGATGAAGGGGGTCTCTCTCCAACACAGGGAGCTTGCAGAGCCAACAGCCCCGTGAAGAGGGTCTGGATTTTGATGACAGGCAGGCTGGCAGGGCCCGGCGCAGTAGCCTGGAGCTCCCAAGGCTTGGTCCTGGAGGCTCAAGGCAGATGCGATGGTCCCAGGCGGCTTTCCTTATGGTTAGTAACGATATCCTTGGGTCTTTTTGACCAGTCCCTTGGTCAAGTTACCTAACCTCCCTGAGGCTCAGTTTCCTCTCCTGTGAAATGGGTATGTAACCTGAGAGCATTGCTTTTGGTCTCCACTGAGATCATGGGTCTGGCACAGAGAAGCACCTTCAAATGTAAGGCTCCTGCCCCCTTGTTGCCCAGCTTCCTGTGTGCCCCTCTGGTTTTCTCTAGTTCTTCACCTACTCTGCCTACACGCATTGCCTGCCTTGGGCTTAATGGAGCAATGCAGGGAAATGAAGCCCACATGTCCATCAGCAGGCACTAAATCTCCCCAGAAGACATTCCTTACTGCAGCAGTAATGCTGCCGGCTCTGGGGAAGGGATTACACCATAGGGCAGGCTCCCCATCCCGGGAGGCTTAAAGGGCCAGCTCCTGGACTCCCTGCTCCAGCTGGGGTGGTCCTTGCGGTGACAGCGGGCCTCGCCTTATGTGGGCGCAGGCGTGTCAGCAACAACAGAAAGAAACAGGCAGCAACCCCACATGGAGAGAGCAGTCCGTGGGTTAGGGCACCAGGGCCCAGGCTCTTTACTCCACTTCTCTCAATTCACAATCTGGCTACTGCTCACCTGTGTGGCCTTGGGCAGCGTCCTCCCATCCCGTCTGCCTCAGACCGCTCACTCCAAAACGTGGCTGGGGATCCCATCTGCCTTCCAGGTCTGAGCATCATCTCGTTGCTCCCGCTCCGTTCGCTGACGCCCAACTGCCAGTGGAGAAACAGACTGAATCTCCGGCTTACTTCAGCTGCTCTATCAGTGGTCACTGCGGGGCAGTTGCTCCGGGCACCAGGCAGGACGTGGGATGGCTGGGCCCCAAGCATCTGGGGCGCCTGACCACTGAGCCGGCCAGTCCCGCCCACCAGCCGTACTCTGACGGCTGGTCCAGGCAGTGGTCCGGCCTGCCTCCCTGGGGCAGTTCGGTCACAAATAGAGGGCTGCACCAGAGCTGATCTTTGTTGAGCCCCACCAGCTGAGGAAGGCCCCTCACCCCCAATCACCAGCTCTGCCAGCATCCCGCTTTGGAGAAGAAGAACCCGAGGATCAGAGAGGCTCTGTGCCTGCCCCAGGCAGGGGCGGGGGGTAGGGTGTGGGTGCCAGGAGTTAAGCTCGGCTGACTTTGAGGCTGGTATTTCTCCTCTCCAGCCCAGATGTGTGGCTCAGTCTAAAGTGTTCCTCACACCCAGAAAAAGAACAAAAGAATTCAACACAGGGCCGGTCCTCTGGGCTGCAAAGCATGGCACTTTTATTTATGATGACCAGCTGACCAAGATCAAAATGACCAGTGGAAGAAGCCAGTCTCTCATGGATCACTTTGTCATCAGATCTTTCCAGAGAAGAGAGTGTTTGTCTGTCGGAGTGGGGGACAGGCTCTCTCTTCCTTCTGCAATGACTTCTGAAATTATTGGGGGATTTAATACAGTAAAATCCTAAAGAGTATCAATTGCATTTAATTACTGAAGACCTTGGTCTTTCCCCTTTTTGCTTGCTGTTGGGCTTACTGCCTCTTGTTGTTTCTTGAAGACCCGCTAGGGAGGAATCATGAAAATAAGGTGCCCCTATTAGAGAAAATATAGGAAATACAGAAAAATGGGGGTGGGGAACGCTTTACCTACCACCCACACATAACTAGCAATCTGTTTGTGTTTTCCCCTGTATCAGCCTCTGATTCATTTTTCAGCTTCCCTATGAGGCTCCTGAAGAGTTGGTTAAGGTGCAACCTGTGCCCTCAAACAGCTCTGGGTGTGAATTGGTGTACGGGTTTTTCTTTTGCTTGCAGTTTCAGTCACTTCCTGGGCACCACATCGGGTGTCCTCGGCCACCACGAGGGACACCAGTTCCGGGCCAGCTTCTGGAAGCCTCGTACCGGAGAGCGTGGCCTGTGTTAGACAGCGCTGCTCCTTGTCCTGTTCTGCGTTTGCACACGCGCAACCCAGAACTGCAGCGTGTTCCGTCCTCGGGTCACCCTTGACCAGTGGAGATGGAAGCATGGACAAATGGTCCTCCTTTCCTCTCTGGGGTGGACCTTTCTAGGACACATTTTATAAGGCTCTGATGGGTGGAGCACCGGTGGCCCATGGCAATGATCAGCCTCAGACCGTGTTCTTGAATTGGCTCTCCCCTCTCCCTGTCGCTCCCTCTGGATCCTTCCCTGTAGCCCCTGGCAAGAGCTCCCCAATAAACCACCTGCATGCCAAACTTTGGCTCTGTTCCCAGGGAGTCCAGGTTAAGTCAGCGAGCGATATGCCACTTTTGCTTGAAAAACATTTAAAAATTTTTAATGTGTTCCTTTAGCTTCTGTAACTCTAGCTTCGGTAAGGACTGAATACCACCCACAGTGATCATACAATATCATGATCACATTTGATTCCTCTTTATCAACAAAACATAGAAGAAATGACGAGGGGAATTTCCATTACCAACATCAGTAAAGTCTATTTGCCTTTTTCACTGATTTATTGAAGGCTTAGCTTGGGAGAATGATTTGAGATGTCAACTTTTTGTGTTGAAATAATTTTAGATTTATAGGAGTGCAAAGAAAATGTAGAGAGCTCCTATTATAGACAATGCTTTGAATGGCTTTTCCTGTTTCACACTGTAACACGGTTTTCCATGTGCAGTGGGAGGCCGTGCCCACCACCGGCCCGTTGTGGTAAACCCCAGACCCCAGCCACCTACCTGTCTTCAAAGGACAAGGATGTGCGCCCACGTGCAGGCTCCGACAGCAAGTCGGAGTCTGGTGGGGGGCCTCCTGGGCTTCCTTGATCTTCAGAGAGGAAGACCTTATTCTTCCTTGGGGCACGCTTGTGTCTAAAGGTGAGCCTTGGAGCAGCTTGGAACAGACCAACTGCTTGAGGGACCGACAGGGTCATCTGAGCGGAGAGCTGGAGGAAACGGGGGTTTGCATGACACTGCCTCTGACTCTGTGCGATAGCACAGTTTCCTGCTGTATTCAGACCATTCCAACTGTATACGGTATTGTTGGAAATCCTTTGTAAGCATCATCTGAATGGCTGCCTGATAGTCCAGCTAATGAATGTGTCTTAATTTATTTAACTCAACCCCTCTTAAAGACATTTAGGTGGCTTCCCATGGTTCACTATTAGAGGTGATGCTATGGTAAGCATCTTTGTGTGCAAAGCTTGTCCTGTATTTCATGATCCCTGTATGAACTACTGGTTATAAAACAGTTTAAGCCTCTTGACACACATGGTCAAACTGCTAACAGAATGACACCCCACCAGCCAAACACAGGAGTGTAACTAATCTCAGCAGCACTGGCTTTTCTCAGGTTTTTAAAAGCCCCTGCTTCTTTGGTCATTGAGAAACAGAAGAATATCGGGGCGCCTGGGTGGCTCAGTCGGTTAAGCGGCCAACTCCCGATTGCAGCTCAGGTCATGATCTCAGGGTGGTGAGATCGAGCCCCGCTTTGGGCTCCACAATGGGCGTGGAGCCTGCTTAAGACTCTCTACTCCCCCTTCACCCCCCCAAAAAAGAAAAGAAACAGAAGAGTATCAATTGCGTTTAATTACTGAAGACCTTGGTCTTTCCCCTTTTTGCTTGCTGTTGGGCTTACTGCCTCTTGTTGTTTCTTGAAGACCCGATAGGGAGGAATCTTAGTCCCTGTGAGATGCTGGTCCCCAAGTGAGGGCTGGCCCACCTTTCTCCCCCTTCTGTGCTGCCTTTCCTTCTCCATGTGATTCCACACAGCTCCTCAACCTAACACCGCCCCTCCCCCCCGCCCCTGCACACACACACACTTTCTCCCAGGCCCTGCCTGTGTCCCACACCAGAGGCAGGGGTAGAAGCAGCTTCATCTTTCTGCCAACTCCTGCCAAAAGCCTTGTGCAGAGAAGGATTCTGATGCCATGTCTCTGCTCCTTGGAAAAGCCCTCGGTGATTTGTGATGACGCTGTGGTGACAGAAAGAAGGATGGCCACGCATACACCACATATTTGTCTTCCTTCTGTGGGGTCCTGCTCACAGCTCTGTTGCCAAGCTCCTCCCAAATCAGACCCCAAGAGATGTGTCCAGAACAAATCACTCCGGGTAGTGTCTCCCAGGCTTTTTACTGTGTGCAGTCTCTGTGGCATTGGGATATAAAGACACAGCTCAGGGGCCTGCGGAGTCAGGTTGTCGTGGGGGCCCGTGAGCAGGTCCTAAGGAGAGGATGGAAGGTGCCAGCCCCAGTGATGTGGAGTGCTTTGTGAAGCCCTTTGCAAGATCACGGGCTTTGCAATCAGGCAGCTTGGGGTTTGAGTCCCCACTTTTTTTTCCTCTATGGTGTGAGCTCTTGCTCTGTGCTTCTCTCTGAAAAATCCTGGTGTGTCTGTAACCCCCTGGGACCATGGCCGTCTTGTGCAAGCTTAGAGGGGCTGCACGGTGGGCCCTTGGTGCGTCCCCATCCTGTTTAAAGGGTGGCTGTGCCTGGCGTGCAGTAGGCACTCAACAGGCGAGGTTCTCTCCCTTCCTGGTAAAGCCTGTTTGGGACCGTTATGTACAGGAAAGCACTCAGCAAGTGGTCAAGATCATCATCAACGTTAAGTATTTGTAGAATTAGTCACAATACGTTTTAAGGACAGTTGGATCCCGCCATAACCGATCTTAGCTTCACTGAGCTAGTCGTTATGGTGACGTTTCCATTCACTGAGCATCTACCCTGTTCTGGGCCCCTGCAGGTGCTTTACAGGCATAATTTTGCTCACTGTCCCAACAACCCTAGGAAAGGGATGTTTTCACCCCATTTTCTAGACGATGAGGTTGGGGTACAGAGGATAAGCCACCTGCCATGGGCACTCAGGAGTCAGGGAGCCTGCGTTGGGGCCCAGCCCATGGGACAGAGCCCGCGTTTTTCCAGTTTTGTCTTAGGTGGGCCAAGGTTCTCCTGGAAAGCCATTCTGGCACCCTCTCCTCATTGCTCCCTGAAGACTGGCTCCCCAAACCTGGGATCACTGTCCATCTGCCTCAGTTCTTCTCTGGAAGGAGGTTGGAAATCATCTTTCTGGGACAACCCCTTGGCGCTTTCTGACGCTCACCGGGCCCCACTGGCCAAACTCAGTTGCTCATTATTGCCCAGTGGCTTGAAGGCCCAGGGGGGTTGGCTGCTGGGTGGGCACGGTGCAGTTTTGGAAGCTCCCGTCATAGCCTATGGCACACTGGAGGTCCTGAAGACCCCTTTCACAGCATGGCATCAGGCTCTCCCCTGTGCTGACATCCACTGGCTGGGGGAGATGCTCATCCAGTTCCCAGAGGTTCTGGGGTCTTGGCCTCCCCTTGCATGTGTGTTGAGGAGGATCTGGGTAAAGCTTGAAGGGTCCAGGTCATGGGTGTGACCAAGGAAGCACCTTGGTGCTGGGGAAGGGTTGCTGCTCAGTGGCCACACCCCAGTCTGCCCCCCAAAAGCCTACTACGTGAACCAGCATCAGGTGGGGAGCACCAGCCTGTGTTAGAGCACTAGAGGCGGACTCCCCACCAATTACCGTCTCCTCAGTTTGGGGCCCTGGGCCTGGGGCACAGAAGGGTCAGAAAGTAAATGCACCGGGAATGAGGAGGGTGTGGAGGGTAGAGTCCCAGACATGCTCCCATGGATGTTTTTTGAGTGGTGACAAGGGGAGTGGCATTTTTTGTCAGCCCTCCCTTAGGCCTTTGAGCCAGCCCAGCTGCAGGCGTACAGCTGCTGGGGCCGCCTCTGGGACAGCTGTTGGGCCACCCCACAGCCCTGGTGGTCTCAATAACTCCCATGCTGCTCTCAGCTAACAGTCCTTGAGGCTTAGCTCTGTGACCTTAGGGGCCTTCATGCCTTGGAGCTGCCCATGGGTCCCCTGGTGTCAACTGTGCCTTTCTTGCATGAGCCTTGACAGGTTGCCCGGATGCCTGGAGAGATCCCAATCTCACCTTTGTTCTGGCACCCCCATCCCCATTGCTTGGCTGATCCTCTCCGGCTGGGCCATGTGGCAGAAATGGCAGTACCCCGACTCCATGGGCTGATGTGGCATTATTCATTCATTCATGCCTAGACCTTTTCTGAGCCCCATGGAGTGTTGGGCAGATGAGGTGCTGGGGATGCCAATGTGAACAAGGCCCGTCCATGCGCCCAAGGAGCTCACATCACATTCAAGTCTGAGATGGTGCCAGTCAAGCCAAAGCCACTCTGAAGCCTGTCGGTGCTCCATCTGGGAGGATGGGCCCTGAGCTGGGGAACAGGACTCGGGGTAGGTGGGATTTCAGCCTCCACTCTCACTTCACCCCTCTACTGGCCCAAGCTGCAGGGCCAGACATGCGTGAGCAGGGATGGAGCTACGTGGACAGTTCAGGGAACAGAGGGAACCCAGGGCTGCAGACTGTGAGGACTCCTCAGTCCCCAACCCACCACCATAGACCCAAGATGGCCAGAGCTGGAAGGGCTCAGAGAAACTGCGCTGCCCACTTCTGTAATTACAGCTCGGGAAACTGAGCCACAGAGAGAGGAAGATCACATGGACAGTTAGGATCCAGAGCTCCAACTTCCATCCAGGGCTGCTCCCACTTATCTGGGTTGCACACTGGGGCAAAAGCACAGCCTCAGGGAGGTGGGTGAAACACGAAGGGAGGAAAGCAGAGACAAAGACCAAGAGGAAAGAAGGAAGCCACACTTCCTTCCCAGTGGCAGCCATGGGAAGGCCAGTCCCCAGCCCATTCACCATCAGGGTCCTAGGGGACTATGTCCTGCTCTCTTCACGAAGCCCTGGGGAATCTAGCCTTCTGGGGGCCTTCAGGTGTCACCTTGAACTTCTAAGGGCAGAAGCCATATCATAGCCCCGTCCTTGGGCAATGAGGTGGAGGGCAGGATACCAGGCACAGCTCCCAGCTTCCCCTATGATGAGGAAGTGTCTCCAGCCTTGGAAAATCCCAGGGTCACTTGGGGGCACTTCAGGCTTCAGAATGGTGCCTCCAGCCAATGGATAGTCAAATGCCCACCGCTGCCCTCCTCCCGAGGAGCAGAGGGGAGGGGCTGGCTTGTGAGCCAGACAGGAGGGACAGCCAGCTGCCACATGATTTCGGCAGGGCCCCATTATGATGGACAAGCTGTGTCCCTCCCCAGCCCCTGGGAGACTTCATCTTGTCATCATCATCATCATCACCAGCAGCAGTCGGAGAGGGAACTCAGCCACTAAAAATGCCACGGAGCCAAGTGGCCTCCACGAATCTACTCCAAGCCCCCTTGCTGCTTTGGGGCCCAATGGGAACTCTAAAGGACTGGCATTCCTTACCCCTCACATGGAATTCTACTCCCTTGCTCCCCGAAGTGAGGCCCAGTGAGGTCCAGTCACAGCATGAGCACCACCTGGGAACATCTGGGAAATGTGCATGGTCAGGCCCCACCCGGAGCAGCTGAATCAGAAGCTGCACTTAATGGGAATCTGTGCACCTTGAGTAAACTTGTTATTATGTCAAGCAGCTTTAGATTTACCAAAATGCTGTGAACAGAGTACAGAGTGTTCCCATGTACCCCACACCCAGTCACCCCCCATTGTGGTTCTGAGGACATGAGCATTTAAGGAACCCTGCTCTTCTCCCTGCTTCCTGTCCCTCCGGGTCCCCCATCTATTCCCCTCCCAACCCCATGGCTGAAGCCAACAATAGCTTATCAGAGTCGCCCTGCCCCACCCCCTTGGGAACTTAGTGATGTCATAGGGTACTTTGAGAGGCTCAGGGTATGAAGCATCTATTCCGTCCCTGACACATGGTCATACACTTCACAAACATTATTTTGTAATCCTCAAATCATCTTTATGAGGCAGGCACTGTTAACCCATTTCAAGGATGAGGAACTGATACACAGAGAGGTTAAAGCAAAGCCTGGATTCGAACTCAGAGCTGCCTGCCTATAAGCCAGTGGCCTCCCCATCCAAATTGTCTCAGGGAACCATATTTTTCCTGGATGGCTGCAGGCAGGCCTGGTTCCAGGAACTCTGGCCCAGCCAGCTGCAAGTTTCCCAATCGGCCCTCCCCTGGGATTTTCTGGTCTGCAGGGCTTTGAGGGAGAAGCTGGCCCCTGGGAGACACAAAAGGTCAAGGAGTGATCTCAACTACACACAATCCCGGGTGGCTGCCCAAACTCACGTGCCTACAAATACCAGACGCTCGTCTAGCTGCCTGGGCAGGACTTCTTCAGCCTAGATGGACAGAATGTTCTGGCAGGGGCGGACTCTGGAAGAGGTTTCACAGCCACCCAGCTGACTGAGATTTGTCTTCCTTTGGGGAAGGGTCGGGGGGAGGCTGGGAGTCCAAGTCACCGGAAAGAGAAGGAACCCCCTAAAGAAGGCCTCTGGCTGTTTGAGGACCTTACCAAGTTCATTTCTTCCAGGAAGCCTTCCTAAATGGAGGCCAACCCCCACCATTCATGGGTTTGTTTGTTCATCCACCTTTAGGGGAGTCTGCTGACCTCAAGGACAAGGAGGCATCTGGTGGGTGGTTCCACCACTCACCAGGCCCACAGCCTTGAACGTGTTACGTTGGCTTGCTGACTCTCAGTCTCTGCACCTACAGGGATTGGTGGGATTACAGTATCTCCTAACTTGCTGTGGCTCAACCACACCCCGACTTTGTGATTCTTCTTACTGTAAATAAGACCACAGAGTAGCCACAAAAATTCATGTTCATAAATTCTTTAAAATCTAATAAGGGCATGTAGAGAACTTGAACTGACTATATGGCAGACTGAATTAATGTGAAACTCCCCTTCTGATACAAACATAGAGAAGTGTTGCATACGAGCTAACATTTTAAAAAATATTTTAAATACAGAGCTGACCTTAAGGGGATGGGAACTCCCAGTGCCAGTAACAAATAAAGAACACAAGCCAGGAACATTGGTCAGCTGGGGTTGGTGTTGCAGCTGCGCATGGCCATTTCCAGCCCAGTTAGAGCCTAGTGGGGTTGGGGACTGGGGTTTAATGCCCATGTGGGGATAGAAGAAATGGCCTGGGACCTGTGGAGGTGGGAAGGGAGACCTTTGCAAAAAGCTAAGACACTTGAAAGGCAGCCCCCATCTCTGAAAGTGGGACTAGAGAGCTCTGTCCACTAGCTCAGAAGAGGAAAGGAGGTGTGTCCCCTCTGCTCAGGGCTCTGAATGAGATTAGAAAAGCCTCCTGTGACAAATCAAAAGTTCAAGCTTGTGCCAGTTGGAGGTGTAGGGCTTAAAGGCATAGCAGTAGGCAGCCTCAAGCAAGAACCCCAAGATGAGAAATTAACATAAAACCTATCAACAGGCCCAGGGAACCCTGTGAGGCCCTAGAATGAAAAACTGAACCACGCTGCAGAGCCATTCTGCCACCTGGAATAGCGGGACTCCCTCAGAAGATACAATCCCTGCTGAAGATGAGCTTACAATAAACAAGCTGAAGCTTCCAGGGAGGCAAACCTGGCAAAGGTGAGTCCACAGATACTGCAGATGGGAAGGTTTGCACCCCTAGAATAGGAACAAGGGAAGAGTATGAGGTAGACTACAAAAGAAGAGTGCTTCAGATAGTCACAGATAAAAGGACAAGAAAAATTAATGAAGCCCTAGACACTATTACAAAAAAGGGAAAAGCATGAACTTTTGCTAATGGACCTCTGCAAGAAGTTCTGCAAATGGAAGGTACAGTCAGTCATTGAAATTAAAGACAGTTGAATGACCACAACTGAAAAAGAGAATTGGCAAACTGGAAGAAAAAAAAAAGTGTTATGGGTGGAAAAATTTTTATTGCATGGAAACCTGATCAGATTCAGGGAATCCATATGTCTCTAAATTGTAAGCTAAGCAAGAAAAATGTGGCTGTGTGTGTGTGTGTGTTTGTGTGTGTGTGTGTGTGTGTGTGTGTGTTGGGAGAGGAGGTATGCATGTAAGTGTGAGTGTGTAAGTGTGCATGTTGGGGAGGAACACGTGTGTGTGCGCACGTGTGTGTGCATGCACTGGGGGGCACAGGTAACGTGGACACAGTGGTGTGAGTCTGTTCTGTTCAGAGATGGCTGTCATGTCCTTGCTTTTAGATTATGTCTTATCTGGTAGAAAATTTTTCAGCGTGTTTTACAATTTAGGTGACCAACTTCAAGTATTTTTGACCATTCTATCAAATCTCCAGCAATTACATTTGCCCCCCTCTGGGATGTCAGGACCCCACGTTGGGACATTGGGGGCATGCAGGGACCCTGTTAAAGGCTTGCCCATGTTCGCACATGTGAGGAGGGAGCCTGGGCTGGAGGGCACCGCTGGCTGAGAGAGCAGTGAGCACATCAGAAAGGCACCCCTGTGGCTCCTGGCTCTGCATGCTTCCCCTGTACTCCACCCTCTCCATCTCTCATCTTTTCCTCATCATTTGAACAACCACGGAAAAAGGACTTTGGGGAGCTTGCTAAGGGAGAAGCAGCCATTGTGCTCCCTGTCTCCCCACTCATGATTCAGCCCTGCCCTGCACAATCCTCCAAAGGAAAAAAACTTTTTTTCTTCTGAACTAAGCAAACAATATAGCCAAGTTATTGTGCCTTTTTAAAGTACCGAAGAACAAGCTTTGTAACACATCAAAGGAAAACATTTTCACCGTGAGCAAAATGCATCCCTTCCAAAGAGCATGGAGAAGAACCCTGACCTTCGTGGCAGCATGGATAGCAGTCAGGTGCACCCTTATGCTTGGTGACTGAATGCCTGTATGACCTTGGGTAAGTTACTGACAAATGGAGATACAAAGTAGTGCCCACCTCCTGGGGTTGAGGATTAAATGCAATAAAGCCTGTAAAACACTGGTGTGAAACTTGAAGCTGTCTTGTTGGTGTTCTTGTTATATTAACATCATTGTGGCTGGCCCTGTTCTCCAGCACTGCATTTGGCTGCCAGCTGGGGGAGGGCACCCGCCATCACCACCACTCTGCTGGGCTGTGCCCAGGATTTCAGGTGATGTGTGCACCATGCCTGCTCAGTGGTTGGCCAGGCATTGCTCACAGGGTGCACCGCACTAGCCCCGTGACAGCCATTCACTTCTCTTGGACCTCCTGGCTGCCAGAGCACTGTTTAAACCCATGAATCATGTCACTGCCCTCTCCCCACCCCAAACCTTCAAAGGCTTTCCAACCCACTTTGAATAAAATCCAATCTACATCCCAGAGCCTACAAGAGATGAGCCAGCCTCTCTCTCTAACTCTTGCTCTTCTTTCCTCGCCCACCACAGCCACACTCAACCTCAGGGCCTTTCCACGTGTTGTTCCTCAACATAACTCTTTGCAAACTTGACCCTCTTCTTCCTGGTTTTTCCTTGAAAAGGTCTTCATTGACCACTCTAACTAAACCCTTTCCCATCCAACCTGTATTAACTGACTCAGTAGCCTATTTCTTTCCTTTAAAGCCCTGGCCACAGTGTAATCGTGCATTGTCAGTTTATGTGCTTGCTTTCCTTCTTCCTCACAGGACTGTGCATTTTCGTTAGGGAAGGGACCATGTCTGCTGTATTGTCACCTAACGCAGCACCTGATGCACAATGGGGATCAACAATCTGGGGTCAGAGAACACTGAGTTAAAAACAAAACAAAATATTGTGTAAGTTCGGGCGCCTGGGTGGCTCAGTTGGTTGGGGGACTGCCTTCAGCTCAGGTCATGATCCTGGAGTCCCGGGATCGAGTCCCTCATCAGGCTCCCTTGCTCAGTGGGGAGTCTGCTTCTCCCTCTAACCCTACCCCCTCTTGTGCTCTCTCTTTCTCACTCTCTCTCTCAAATAAATAAAAAAAAATTTTTTTTTTAAATACTGTGTAAGTTCAAGTTTGGAAATAATTGAGAGATTAAAATTCTGGCAGATGGTGATAAAAATACCAGTTTAACATCATACTCAACAGTGAAAAACTAAAAGCATTTCGTCTAAGATCAGGACAAGACAAAGATGTCTATTCTCCACTCTTATTCAACATAGTACTGGAAGTCCTACCCACAGCAATCAGACAAGAAAAAGAAATAAAAGGAATCCCAATTGGAAAGGAAGAAATAAAACTCGCTATTTGCAAATAGATGACATGATACCATATATGGAAAACCTTAAAGACTCCCCCAAAAAACTATCGGAACTAATACATGAATTCAGTAAAGTTGCAAAATACAAAATTAATATACAGAAATCTATTGCATTTCTCTACACTAATAACAAAGTAGCAAAAAGATAAACTGAGAAAGCAATCCCATTTACAATTGCACCAAAAAGAATAAAATACCCAGGAATAAATATAACCAAGGAGGTGAAAGACCTATACTCTGAAAACAATAAGACATTGATGAAAGAAATTGAAGGCAACACAAATAGAAAGCTATAACATTGCTCATGAATTGGAAGAATTAATAATGTTAAAATGTCCACACTACTCAAAGCAACCTACGGATTCAATGCAATCTCTATCAAAATAACAATAACGTCACAGAACTAGAACAAATAATCCTGGAATTTGTATGAAACCACAAAAACCCTAAATAGCCAAAACAATCTTGAAAAAGAAAAACAAAGTGTTTTGCTCCCAGATTTCAGGTTGTACTACAAAGCTACAGTACTCAAAACAGTATAGTCCTGGCACAAAAATAGACATATAGATCCATGGAACAGAATAGAGAGCACAGAAATAAACCCATGCCTATAGGGTCAATTAACCTAAGACAAAGGAGGCAAGAATATACAATGGAGAGAAGACAGTCTTTTCACCAAATGGTGTCGGAAAAACTGGACAGCTACATCCTCAGGAATGAAACCAGACCACTTTCTTGCACCATACACACAAAAAACGCCCCCTCAAAATGGATTAAAGACCTAAATGTGAGACCTGAAATCATAAACCTCCTAAAAGAAAACAGGTAGTAATCTCTTGCATATCAGCCTTAGCAACGTATTTATGGATCTGTCTCCTCAGGCCAGGGAAACAAAAGCAAAAATAAAGTATTGGGACTACACCAAAAGAAAAAGCTTTTGCACAGCAAAGGAGAACGCCAATAAACAAAAGATCAAGATACTGAATTGGATAAGATAGTTGTAAATGACATATCTGATAAGGGTTAATATCCAAAATATATAAAGAACTTACACACTCAATAGCAAAAAAAAAAACTCCCAAATAATCTCCCAAATAGTCTGATTTAAAAATGGACAGAGGACCTGAATAGACATTTTTTCAAGGAAGACATACAGTTGGTCAACAGACCCATGAAAGAATATTCGACATCACTCATCCTCAGGGAAATGCAAATCAAAACAAAAAGAGATACCACCTCACACCAATCAGAATGGCTAGTATCAAAAAGACAAGACATAACAAGTGTCAGAGAGGATGAGAGAGAAAGGAACCCTCATGCACTGTTGGTGGGAATGCAAGCTGGTGCAGCCACTGTGGAAAACAGCATGGCGGTTCCTCAAAAACTTAAGAATAGACACCGTATAATCCAAGAATTCCACTACTGGGTATTTACCCAAAGAAAATGAAAAAAAAATTAATTTGAAAAGATACATGCACCCCTATAGTTGCAGCATTATTCACAATAGCCAAGAGAGAGAAGCCACCTAAGTGTCCATCAACTGATGAATGGATAAAGAAGGTGTGGTATATATACATAATGGAATATCACTCAACCGTCAAAAAGAAGGAAATCTTGCCATCTGCAACGATGTGGATGGACCTAAAGGGTGTTAGGCTAACTGAAATAAGTTAGACAAAGACAAATACCACACAATTTCACTTATATGTGGACTCTAAAAAAAAAAACCCAACAGAAATGAACAAATAAACAAAACAACAGAAACAGACTCAAAAATACAGAGAACAAATTTGTGGTTGCCAGAAGGGAGGTGGGGGGTAGGAATAGGTAAAGGGGATTAAGAGGTGTACGCTTCCAGTTATAAAATAGATCAGTCATGGCCGTGACAAGTGCAGTGTAGGGAATACTGTCGATAATACAGTAATAATGCTGTCATGTGACCGAAGACGACTACACTTACCTTGGCGAGCACTCAGTAATGAAGAGAACCATGGAATCGCTCTATTGTACACCTGAAACTAACGTAACACTGTAGGTCAACTGTACCTCAGTAATAAAAAATAAAGAGGTGGACCGGAGCTTGTGGTTGTGGTTAGTTGTGTGGTAGCAATGGAATTGAGCCCAAACTGGGCTCACTGCCCCCCTCCCCACCACATCGTTGGTGGCTCTGGAAAGCTCAGCCAAGTGCTGAGTGTGTGTTTCTTGTGGGTGGGCCGCCTCCTTCCTGTGCATTCTACCTTCCCGACACACAAGAAGTAGATGCTGGATAAAATACAGGAAGCCTAAGGAGACTTGAGTTCAGTAGAAGTAAGACATTAGCAAACAGAGCAGTAGGTTGATTTAGGGAAGCATGAGGGACGCCAGGAGGGCCTCCTGGAGGAGGTGCCATGTGTGTCCAAGAGGGAAGAGAGCTGGCCAAAGTGACCTTGACCCATAGAGACCCAGCGTCTGGCCCTTAGGCCCTCCCTCAGGGCCAAGAACAAGGCGCAGTGTGACCTGGTCCCAGTCTCAGTCACCATCTGAGAGTCCCCAGGGTGTCCAGAGATTGCAGAGGGCAAAGGACTAGCAGTGTTTGGGAATGAGTCCCCTCCCTGCCCCCAGCAGCTGGGGGATCAGCCACATCTCCTCTCTTTTCCAAGCGGGATATTCCAGAGAGATTAGGCTCCGGGATTCGGGGATTGAATCGTGGGCAGGCTGGAAGAGCTAAAGGTACAGTACCAAAAAAAAAAAAAAAAAAAAGCTAAGCTGGGACAAGAGGACCGTACCAGGGCCGTGCACAGACACTGCAGGGGGACGTGGGGCCCCGGAGGGCTGCCGGGAGGTGACAGCCTATCACAAAGACAAAAAGGGGCACATCGGCGTCCACGGAGCCCCATGTGTCCACATGGTTATATGCAGTGTTTGTGTATAGAGGAATTTAGAGTAGACACACTGTGTATTTATGAAGACACACACACGTACACATAACATGTACACACATACCTGACCCTCAAGTGTGTATTTATAGACAAATCTCACAGAGTACACGGGAACATACGCTTTGTGTGTATTGGTGTGTGTGAGGTACATTCAAGCACATGTACCCCAAGATGACATGTCTAGTTATATACATGGCATGCGCCTGCTGTAAGTGTACGTGTATAACCACACTCACCCAACACGAGTGTGCACATGCATGGTGCTTCTATGCAGACTTCGTAGTGAGGTACACATATACATACCCACATAGGATGTCACTCTTTGCTGTGTGTATACTCCGCAAATGGTACACCTACGTATCAGGTGTGTGTATGTGAACCCCCTCCGGCGCCTCATGGGTGTCCCCGTACATTTGTGACCTAAAATCAATCCAGAAAGGAAGATAAACTGGAATCTACCCATTCCCTGAGAAGTACTGCAGGAGTCTAGTCTCCCTTCCCTCCCACAGGGAGCACACATGATTTATACGAACAATTGTAAACAACAAATCTTCCCTCTTCGGGAGCTGCTGGCTTAAATACGCAGGTTCCCTTCTAGGAGCAGGTGATGGCGTCACAGCCAGAAGGAACAATGCGTCCCCAATGGGACCCTGGACAAGACGGAAGCTCAGGTCTATAGTAGGAAGCTGCCCTTCGTCCAAGAAAGGGACTTTCTGCTCTCGGATGTTCTAGTATCACACCCAGCAGGGAAACAAGGTCACCAGGCCACAAGTCTTGGCTGCCAAGGCTGGGGACTCCCTGCTCTTGTCTCCTCTCCGCGGCCCCTGACCTGACCTCCAGGGCCTTCTTATTTAGCAGCAACATGATGTCCATGTTCCCCGTGGACACGCGTCAGACGGCAGGAAAGCGGGACAGCCATGTCCACGCATGGGAGTGGCCCCCGGAGGCAGCAATGTCAGCTTCTCTGGAAGACAGATGGGCATCATGCTTCTCATCCAGACTTCAGGACTGTTGGAAAACCCAACCACAGCCCTTAGTTCTTTCTAAGACAGTTTCTATAGCTGCATTGTTCGGGGAGACACCCTGAGCCAGTGCTGAGCCCTGCTCACCGGGAGGGACCCCAGGATAACAGCTCAGGGGATGGACATGGCCCGATGGGCTTAGCCTGCTGTCTGGCCTGGGTCCTGCCTCCTTTGCCACCTCTTAGCCTGTCACTTTAGCTTTTCTGGGTCCTACTTCTCCAATGACACCTGTCTCAGACGGTGGGTGGAGAAATTAATAGCATTACTATGTTGAAAGTGACTTCTTCCTAGACTGTAAATTCCTCCATATATGCCATGTGATGACAGAGACATCAGAGACAGAACCACCTAATCTTCCAGATATGATTTTCTGCCTTCTAAAAATTTGATTTGGGGATGTACAGGTTATGGCAGATCATTATATAAACGGCCCCTATCAATTCCACTTCGTGGTATACATGCCCCTGTGCCCCTCCCCGCCATCCCCGACCTTGACTCCAGACTTGGCCATGTGATTTGTCTGGTTAGGAGACATCATCCGGCATGATGCCGCGGAAGATCGCTAAGCACTTGTACACCGGGGCTTGCACTCTTGGAAAGAAAGCAGGGCTATGTAAGGAAGTATGACTATCCCGCTGGAGGGGCCAGAGACAGCAGAATCAGGTGCTCCAGCCAACAGCCTTAGGTAGATGCCAGACAGGTGAGTAAGGCCATCGAGGACCATCGGCTCCGTTGAGCCTCTGGATGACTGAAGCTGCAGGATGGAGCCCAGTGAGACCTGCCCCAGCTGCGGGATCATGAGAAAACCAGTGCTTTTAAGTCACTAAGTTTGGGGCAGTTTGCTAGTTGGCAATAGTGACTGATATACAGGGCATTCGAGGCACAGACATGCCTGTATTCTGCCCAGAGTCAGAGAGGAAGGTAGTGGGCGAGTTAAGCGTAGGACTCGAGCACCCAGGATTCCTCTTGCCTTCCCCAGTCCCCGTGTCTGTTATTCCGTACAGCTTGAAATTTCAAGGGCCCAGGAGGAAAGTATCGGTTTGGGAGGGGCCTCAGAACGGTACCTGTAAGGAAGAGTGAATGACATTGGTATTCCAGAATACTGGAAAGGGGGAAGGGCTTACAAGGTAGGTAGAGGGGTTCAGAAGGGCCAGAGGGGAATTTTCCCCCTCAAAAAGGAAAACAGCATGCAAGGGGCTCGAGCTGTGGGGTCAGAGGGAAGGGGTCAAAGCCTGACTGCCCTTTCCTTCGTATGCTCCTTCGGGCAAGTTGCTTAATCTAGGGAGCCTCAGTTTCCACATCTGTAACATAGGCAGAGCTGTGCCCGGCTAGCGGAGATGCCCTGCCCCACTCCAAGGCTAGGGAGCATGCAGGAAATTCTCCTTCTCTGCTGGGACCTGAGCACCTCCCTTGTGGGGCTTTCAGAGCAGGCTGTGCGGCAGCCAGTTCTCCTGGGGTCTTGCAAAGATTTGGAGTGTTTGGACCAAGTTGGTGTCATGGGGCTCAGGGTCTCCTGAAGGTGAACCTGGGTGAGGAAGAGGGAGGTCGGAGGGGGAGGAGAGACCCTGCCCTGGGGCCTGTTTTCTGTCTATTCATGCAGAGTGCCTGGTTTAAAGGCAGCTACATCCCCTCGAAGGTGTCATTGATCCTGGGACCCTGGACTCTTGTCAGTGAGACCCCGCAGCCACACCCTCTTCACCTTTGATGGCTACCCTGTGGCCAAGAGGTCAAACACGCACATCAGAAGGCTGCACTTCCCCCGGATGAGCCCGCCCTGAGGTCCCCTGTCAGCCACACCAGAGCCTTTGGCCAGGCCTGGAGGAGGAGAGCAGATCCCTGGCCCCTCCTGAGACCCGGACTCTGCACAGCCTCACGCGTCCCATGGGTGGATCTGCCAGCCCTAAATGAGCACCTCTGCTGGAAGCTTCCTTCCTAGTCTGCTGTCATTCGTTTTGTTATTATGTTGGCCTCCCAGGGCTGCTCTAACAAAGTGCTCTCACAGTGCTGAAGGCCTGAAGTCCAAAATCAAGTTGTGGGCGGGTCCTGCTCCCTCGAGGCTCCGGGCAGAACACTTGCTTGCTTCTTACCAGCTTCTAGTGTGGCCACTGCTCCCTGACATTCTCTCCTCTGTCCTCACATGGTTGTCTCCTGGTGTGCCCTCTTTGTCTCTGTCCCCTTTTCATACACCAGTCTTTATTTTCTTAAAGATGTATTTATTTGAGAGTGAGCCAGCACAGCGGGGAGGGGCAGAAGGAGAGGGAGAGAGAGAATCTCAAGCAGACTCCACGCTGAGCAGAGAGCCTGATGCGGGGCTCGATCTTGCCACCCTGAGATCATGACCTGAGCCGAAGCCAAGAGTCAGATGCCTAGCCAACTGTGCCACCTAGGCACCCCTCAAACACCTTTCTTATTGGCTTAGGGCCCACCTCACTCCAGTTGTTTTTACTTGACTACATCAGCAAAGACCCTGTTTCCTCAAACAGGTTCCACTCACAGGTACCAGAGGTTAGGTCTTCAGCATACCTTTACAGAGGACACAACACCACCCACAGTAAATAATATGTTGAGCGCTGCCATATGACAAGTCTAATAACAGTGATACCATCATCCTTATAAGGTACTTACTTGTACTGGGGACCATTCTAAGAATTTTATGATTATTAATCAACTGAAACCCTCGCCACAAGCCTATGAGTAAGTGTGATTGGTCATCTTCTCTTTACAGTTGGGGAAACTGAGGCACGGGGGAGTGATCAATGGCCAAAGTCACAGAGCCAAGCGGGGTAGCTGGGCCAACCTAACCACCACCCTCAGCTGTTCATCTCGTGGTCTGGCCACAGGTTTTTGACATTATGAATTACACAGGCTGGCCCTGTGGTTTTCCCACTGCTTCCTCTGCAGAGTTTCTGACATTTTATGCGCTGGATATGGGGGGTGTGAGGCATAGACCCCACGCTTGATCTCAGAGTCCGTTCATGGTGAAGTCAGAGGGAAACTGAGGCCACAGAGTGAGTTGGCCCAGGGCCAGGGCTGGGTCCCAGGCCTCACCGCCCACCCCCCACCCCCTCAGGGCAGGTTCTTCCCAGGACCACTCTCCCCACCCCCCATGTCACTTGCTCCTAGAGGGGACGGTCACCAACCGCAGACAGGCATCATTTTCGACAAGCCTCTTGAATGGAGACAGGAAGAAGCAGTTTGGGGAGAGCCCGCTCTGGAGGTCAGGGCCACCTTTGGGGGTGGAATTGCCCAAGCTTTGCCCATCTCTCGCTGTGGCCGCCCCCACTGCCATGCCAGATGTCTCCGGGAGATAGGCCTGCGGTCAGCCTCCAGGCCAGGGCAGGGCTGATCTGCTGCCCTCCCCTCGGACAGGGATTTCACACCCAGGAAAATAATTTCCTGGTAAGGAGATTAGAAGGCATCGCCCGCTTTCGGGAACAGGATGGGGCCCGAGTGAGGCAGGAGAGGAACAGCGGGTGAGGCTGGGGGGCAGGCGGGGGCGCGGGAGGAAATGTCACTGTCAATCAGGGCGCTGACCCATCTAATCCAGCCTCCCAGCTCTCCTGATCCCAGGGACAGATGCCGGGTAAAAAGGTGCAAACTCGGCGGGCCGGGCCCTCCCCGCAGGCCTGCAATACGGGCCCCTCTGTGGAGAGCCAGCTTAATCTCGCCAAGAGCTAAGCTGTCCAAAAGGCGCTCTCGGCCTTCTCCCGCGCCTCGCGTGCGGGGCCTGGTACAAGATGCCAGGCACAGCCGATTCCCTTCAGTCAGGGGACTCACGCCCTTGGTGGGGCTGTGACGAGGGTCGGGGCAAGAACCTGAGGGTCTTGGGGCACTCTGTGATGTCACCCGGGGCCTTGTGCCAGTCTCTGGCCTTACCCATTCATTCATTCATTCATTCATTCATTCATTCATTCATTCACACAAGCTTTTACTCATCTGAGGATCAGAGGGGCTCCTGGTCCTGACAAGACTTGGTATGTAGCTGCTTAGGGATTACACCTCCGCCATCCATCCATCTGTCCATCATCCGTCTGTCCATCCATTTCACTCTGGGCTCCCAGGGTGGCCAGGCACGGATGCACAGAGCAGTGGCAGCAAGCCCCGCCCACGTCCTAGGCAGACTCTGTGGAACTTTAACCCGGGATGAAAGGGGCTCTTGACCAGGAGCTCTTCTCCATTTGGTCCTCTTCACTCACATGCCACACAGGACTTTAATTAAATTCACTCCACCAAGAAACCACTTGGGCCCCTGGAGATGCCAGGACGAAGTGGCCGGGTTGGCCTTGCCCACTAGGTACCTGTTCAAAAGAAGAAGCCACCTAGAAGCCCAGCAGAATGTGGAGGGCAGCAGTGACAAGCCACAAGGGGTGGAGGAGGGAGAGATGCCCTGGCCACCAGGGCCCAGCCCTTTGATGTTCTTTTGGATTCGCCAGGAGGTTCGTTCATGGTATCATTTGGGGAAAAGGCTGCGGTAAGGCATCTCGGGGACCCTGGAGCAGAGTCATGGAGCGTTCGGTGGCAAGGAGTGAGACACAGGCTCTGAGGACTGTGGGGACACTGGTAGGAACAGATGGGGTTGCATTTGAATTTGAGACCATCTGGGAAAACTCCAGATGCGGAAGTGCTGTATATATCAGTGACGGTCGGTGTATATATCCCCGTGTATGTATTTGCTTGCAGCACAACTGTGAAGTCAGTGCCTTGTGTTCAGTCTAGTTCAATCCAATCCAATACCTCACACGCTGTCTGTGTTACTCTGGGCAAGAGAATGCCATTCTCCGGGGGCTCACAGGGACAGCAGTAGACAGTGCTGGAAGACTGCCTTGCCAGCATCACTACGGAGTAGCAGTTAGGGTCGCAAACTCCGCCACTGGGCTTCCTGGGAGTAAATCCTGGCTCTACCACTTACTAGCTGAGTGACCTTGGGCACATTTTCTTAACTTCTCTTTGCCTCAGTTTGTCTATCTATAAAATGGGAATAAGATGATTTGGGTCATTTGGGCTGTTCACAAATAGTCTAGTCCTTCTTTGGGACACATGACAGGATCGTACTTTATCTACTTTTTTTTTTTTTGGCAGTATATTCTTTTAACATAATTGGAATATTCACAAAAGTGATTTTGTTTCCCTACCTACTTTAGGTTTTTTTTTTTTCCCTACCTACTTTGAATTTAGGTGTACCTTTGTGACTTTCTTTAGCCAATAAAAAATGTAAGTGATTTGCCACATTCTCTGAACCACCACCACTCTCATGGTGACCATGAAAAGCAGACGCTCCCGCTGACCCAAGTTGGACATGCAGCATATGCAAGAAATAAACCTTTGGTGTTCTAAGCTACTGAGATGTTGCGATTGTTTGTTGCCATGACATAACCCAGCCCAAACTGACAGGTACTTTGTGCTGCTGTGGACTGAATTATGTCCCCTCAAAATTCATATGCTGAAGCCCTAACCCCCAGTGTGATCGTATATGGAGGTGAGGCATTTGGGGAGGTAATTAGGTTCAGATGAAGTCATGAGGATGGGGCCACATGATGCGATTAGTGCCTTTCTAAGAAGAGACACCGGAAAGCTTGCTCTCCCTCTCCTTCCGTGTACAAACAAAGAAGAGGTCAGGCGGCACCCAGCAAGATGGCGGCAGTCCGCAAGCCAGGAGAGTTCTCATCAGAACCTGACGATGCTGGGCACCCTGATCATGGAGAAGACAAATCTGTGTTGTTTGAGCCACCCAGTCTATGGTTTATTACACCAAACCATGCAGACTAAGACAAGTACCTTTCTCACAGTGGTGTTGTGAGGATTAAATGGGTTATATACGAAGTGCTTACAGAGGTGCTGGTACATAGCAAAATATAAGCATCCATTGCTATTATCATTTGCCATGGGCCATGGAATGGTCCTGGGTAACTGGAACAAAGGTGAGGTTTGTGTCTTTATCTCTTCCCCATGTTTCCCACTCCCATTTCCTGGAAACTTTATTCATTCATACAATCAATCGTGCATCCTTCCTGCCAACATTTGCTAAGGGTTCACTTTGTTCCAGGCCCAAGAGTTCCATTCACGCATTTGGCAGACATTTCCAGAGGCCTCAGAGGTTAACCAGGCCTGGACCCTGCTCCCAAGGTGCTCATAGTGGAGGGAGGGACCCAGACAATGACAGCTCAGATGAGCATCCTCAGATGGAGCTGGGAGAACCCCATGGAGGCTGCCCAGTCTTGCAACATTTGAGGGACTCCCTGAAGGAGGAGGCACTTGTTCTAAGCCACGAGGACCAGTGGGACTTATCTGGACAAAAGCAGTCATAAGGAGCACTCCAGGCAGAGGGCAAGGAGTGGGCAAAGCCGAGGAAGGGAGCAGGACATAAGTGACCTGCCCTGGCCCACAGACCCCGATACTCCAGCAGTCCCTGAGCCCACATAAGAAGCCCCAGCAGGGTCCTGGTGGGCAGCAGTCCCTTTTCTCCCACAGCCACACCCCTCCAGCCTGGGGCAGTGGCCATGACCGCTTCTGTTACAGCCCACGCAGGTGACCTTCATAGGATACCGGGACTTAAGGCTGTCATCACATGGCTCATTTTCACCAGGTTCCTCATGCAGCCAGGGAGAATGATGTGGAGTCAGGCCCTTGAGGGGGGTCACTGGGCCATCAGCAGACTCTTCTGGACAACCCACACCTCCAAGCAACCTCTGTCAGCCCAGTAGCTTCTCAAAGCTTCCCAGGATGGATTCCCTCCAGAATGGCTGGTGCTGGGGATGCAGGGAGGAAACCGAGGCGGGGGACGGACAGGGGGGAAAGGCAGGTTTTTGAGGGCATTCCCGGGTCTGTCTCTGGGATACAGCAGACCCCTCCACACCAGAGATAGGGGAGGGCAACCAGGATGAAGTTTGTAGCCTCTCCAAGGCTCAGTTTCCCCATCTGTAAATTAACAGCACTTATTCCCCTATGGGGATGTTGGAGTTTTAATTTTTTTTTTTTTTTTAAGTAGGCTCCATGCCCAGTGTGGAGCTGCATGCGGGGCTTGAACTCATGACCCAAAGATCAAGACCTGAACTGAGATCAAGAGTCTGACCCTTCACCGACTGAGCTACCCAGGCACCCTGGGAGATGTCGCAGTTTCAAACTAAGAAAATGGCTGTCAAATGTGCAGTGTGATGTCTGGCCTCTAGCTGTTCTCAGGGATTTCTTCTCCCATTCCTCACCACCACTTTACCCTCTTCTGCTGATCTCCCTCCTCTGTCACAAACCGGCTGCTTCCAGGGACCAGGATGCAACAGCACCTGAGCGCGTAGGTGGGGCTGGGGATGAGAGTGTGGGGATCGAGGGGCCGCTCAGCCTTCTCATCCCCTGGCCACCTGTGAGGCTCACTTCCCCTTCGTCGGCTTCGTTTCAACACCTGAGAAACTGGAGAAAGAGGATTGAGCTGGCCCGTTCCTGACATCCCTTCGGGCTGTAAGAGAAATAAATGTTGGTTGTGGGTCCTGGGGCATGCAGCCTCCCACCAGGCCATCAGAGAGACCTGTTCCACAGGATGAGGTCCTTATTTGTCCAAACATACCCATTCCCCCTCCCCATTGCAGCAGGTCACCTGGATTGAAGACTTTGTGTCCCAGCTTCCCTCACAGCAAAATATGACACATAATTAACTTCTGGCTGATGGAAGTGCCATGTGGCAGCTTCTGGGAATTTATCTTAAGAGACAGCTGTGTACTCTTACCCCTTCTCTACCCGTTCTTTTTTCCAGAAGGCTGGAATGTGGGGATGACCAGAATGGCCATTTGGGGGTGAAGTCCTTAGGAACGGAGGCCACGCAGGGCAAAGCAACAAGCTAGAAGGAGCCTGGGCCTCTGGGGGCTTCATGGAGACAGCCACCAAGGCAGCCCAGATGGCCTGTCTCTGGACTGTTTTACAGCAAAGAAATCAGGTTTTATTTCCCTTAAGCGTTGTTATTTTGGTCTCTGTTACTTGCAGCCAAAACTTAAAAATTACCGGGGGAAATTCTGCATAATCTGTATATAAAGCACATGATGTGTGAAAACAAGGGGGCACCCAGAGCCTTGCTTATACGCAAGTGGCTTGCCACTCTCTCATTTCTCCACACAACTGGATGAGGTCCCTTGAAAAATCCAAATGGGCCTCACACAGGTGAGTACGCATGCGCGAAGTGTTTGTTTTGGTCTCCTGAGGACCCAAATATTCTGAACTAAACAGAGAAAGCACTCTCCCAGGGTGTGAGTACAATCCAGATTTCCTAACTGCAGCTTTCCTGAGCTATCCAAGAAGTTAACTCAGCTACCCTGTAGTGCGGGGTTGCGGGATGGGGGGGTGGTGGTGCTGAGGGCATGCAGGCCCCCTCCTTTGATTTGCATTGTAGATGACCCAGAGCCCTAGCTGGCCCCTCCAGGCTAATGCTGAGCATTAGTTCTGAACCACATGTGTGCACAGCAAAGACAGAGTGTCTATTAACAGGGACGATGATTGGCGATTCATGTATTAAGGTCATGTTTATACTTCCATTGTCAACGGTGGTCATTATTTATTTGAAAGGAGGACTCTCTCCTTTATTGGGCATCACAACTATGAGTTACAGCATGTGGAAGGCTTAATAATTTTCATATGGTGGGGACTGGAGCAGAGAGGGCTGAGGCTCCCTGTGGCAGCCAGGAGAAGGGCCATCCCACAGGGGGCTGGCCCACATCACAGATGGGGGAACACATCCATGAGACAGGGGAGGGGATGGTCAGGGAGCACCTGGTGGCCTCAGATGGAGCTCCAGCTTCTTGGCCCAGACAAATGACCTCCCACGATACCAGGGGAATTTGCAGATGTGAACTCAGACCCTCCTTCAGGAATCTTGGAGAAATCATGGAGAGCTGGAGGCGGGATACGTGACCAAATTTGTCATCCCCCAAATGGGAAGCAAGTGCATTTTGAGCAAGTACTGCTGGCAGAAGGCAGTGTGGTGTTGGGGAAAGAGAGCAGGGTTTGGAACTAGAAAGAGGTGGGATAGAATCTCTACTGGTTTGTGTGACCTTGAGTAAGTCCTTTAGCCTCACTCTCCTTATCTGTGAAATGGGGATAATAACACATACCCTACAGGCTGATGTTGAGAGTTGCATGAGATTTTCCAAGAGGGCCAAATGCAATACAGCTGACCCTTGGACAACGCCAGGGTTCAGGCCGCCAACCCCCTGCACAGTTGAAAATCTGCATATAACCCTTGACTGCCTCTAAAACTTAACTACTAATAGCCTACTATTGACCGGAATCCTTACCAATAACATAAACAGTCTATTAACACATATTTTGTAAGTTCTATGTATTGTATGCTCTATTCCTGCAATAAAGTAAGCTAGAGAAAAGAAAATGTTATTAAGGCAATCATAAGGTGGCAGAAGGGGGGGCGGCACCTGGGTGACTCATTTGGTAAAGCATCCTACTCTTGGTTTCAGCTCAGGTCGTGATCTCAGGGTCGTGGGATCAAGCCCCGGGCCGGACTCTGCACTCCGCACGGAGTCTGCTTGTCTCTTTCCCTCTGCTCCTCCCCCTGCTTTCTCTCTCTCTCTCTCTCTCTCTCTCAAATAATAAATAAGTAAAATCTTAAGAAAATCATAAGGAAGAGAAAATACATTTACAGTACTGCGCTGTATTTATGAAAAAGAAATCTGCATATTAGTGGACCCGGGCAGTTCAATGCGTTGTTCAAGGGTCTACTGCATTGCTTTCCTTCTCCTTCCTCTATAAGCCAGCCACATTCTCTTCCAAAACACGGAGAAGGGTTTGGAAAGAGTCTAGAAGGAATGTGCTTCTCCGGAGAAAAGATCATGTCAAATTCATCCCTTTCTCTCTCATGGACATAAGAACTTCAGAGGTCAGAAGAAGTGGCCAGCGGAAAGGAGGTTTATTTTAAACATGTATTTCCAAGAGTCTCTCGTGTCAGAGGCGCTGGAATCAGTGACAGTATCCACCTGGATTGTTCACGGGCTCTGCTGGGCTGGGCTCATGGAGCAGAGCGAGTCGGGAAGGGCCACGGCGATGTTGGAACAGGTCATTGGACTTTCAACTGGTTCAATAGTTATATTCAAAGGGTAATGACCGGTGGCCTCGGATCAGCCCAGTGGAGGTCTCCAGCAGAGCGAGACAGAGCTCTTGTTAGTGTGATCTGCTCCTGCTTGGAGCGGTATTATCAATGCATTCAATAAAGAATGAGAAAATCTGGGATACCTGGATAGCTCAGTCGGTTAAGCGTCTGCCTTTGGCCCAGGTCATGACCGGGATCGAGCTCCGCATTGGGCTCCCTGCACAGGGGGGAGCGTGCTTCTCCCTCTGCCTCTGCCTGCCGCTCCCCCTCTCTGTCAAATAAATAAATAAAATCTTAAAAAAAAAAAAGAATGAGAAAATCTGCCTATCAAATTCAGGTGACAGAAAAAGCTACTCAGAAGGAGACAAGAATTACTAAGAATTTTACAAACATACTTTAGCCGAATCCTCACAACCACCGTCTGAGGCTTGGGAAATTTTTATTATTCTCATATCACGCTTGAGGAAGCTGGGGTTTAGACGGGGGATGTGACTCACCCAAGGCCACACAGCTGGAAAGTAGTGGGGCCCGAACTTGAACGGAGGTCCAACGGAGTTTGTCCTGATGTGTTTGCAATTCCCAAAAACCTGGAGAAGAAGGTAAGAAAGGGGTCCTTCCAGACTCCATTCATTCTTTCATCCAACCAATATTCGGAAAACACCCAGTACCACTTGGACACATTCTAGGTCCTGCTGATACAGAGAAAACAGTAGTATCCAGAGGAATCCTGCCCTAAAAGCCCAGGGACTGGACTAGAGGAGGCGAACAATAATTAAAAAAAATAAATAAATACACAGGAAGGTGAATTAGGTAATTTTAGGAAAAGTGACACCATAGCCAAAAACATTTACTGAGCGTCAGATACTGTTCTAAATTCAACAATCTCGTGAGGTAGGTGCTATCATTACTTCTACCAGACAGATAAGGGAAACTGAGGCACAGAGAGCTTGAGTGCCCAAAGTCACAAGACTTTGGGCACTCTAAAGGGGCAGTTAGGGTTAGGGTTAGGGGCAACCCTAACCCTAACCCTAACCCTAAGAGGGGGCCTTTACCTTCAGAGCCTGCACAATGCCTGGCTTGGTGTTCTGACGAGCACAGGGCGAGGAAGGGCACTGGCTGGAGGGGGTCAGGGTGGACCAACCTGACGCTAAGTAAGGTGGTCAGGGAAGGCCACTCCATGGCTGTGACATCTGAGCCTGAAGGAGGAGCCCTGAGCCGTGCGAAGGCTGAGAAACAGAAAGAGGCCCAGAGTGGTTGAACCTGACCAAGCCAGGGGTCAGAGGGCAGGGCCAGGTGGTTGCAGGCTTTGTATGTCGTAGCAAAGAGTTTGGACTCTTCCCTACTGTGAGAAGACCAGGCAGAGGTTTACTCAGGAGAAAGTGACCAAGGTCCGTTCTCCGTGGAGTCTGGCCCTCCAAGGGTGGCCCTGGAGCCTGAGGCACACAGTTTGTGAATGGGACACGGGACTTGATAGCCCTCCGAGCACCCACCTTGGGCCAGCTCCACTGCTTGGTACTGCCACATCTTCCCGAACCTTCTCTACTTTCCCTACTTGCACTCAAAAGCTCAGGACCCTACCCAGGCCTGATGAGTGACCAGCTGGGGACAACCCAGGGCTTAGCCTGGCCTTCTGAGGACTCGCTGTGTGCTGTGGATTTCCCCCGGGCTGAGGTAGGGACCTGGAGGACACACGGAGGCCCAGCTCACATACTCAGGGGTCTGCTTGATCCATTAGCACAAGTAATTGAACCCACCAAGACAGGATTTCCCAGTAAGAAGTATGAGGGCTGCGCTTGGATTCAGGAGACCAATCAGAAGAGTTGGGGAGGAGGGTGAGCTGGGGAGATGGGGATCTAGGGAGGGGGAGAGTAGGGAGGTGGCAAGCTGGGAGAAGGGCAAGCCAGGGAGGCCGGAGAGTCAGGGCGGGGGGGGGGGGCACAGGGAGGGATGAGAGCTGAAGAGCAGAGAGGCAGGAAGGAGGCTGGGGGGGGGGGGGGGCTTGGGAAGGAGAGGGAGCCAGAGAGGAAGGGAAGGAAGAGAAAGGACAACCAAGGAGGAAGGTGAGCTGTGGAGGAAGAAGAGTCCAGGGGAGGAGGAAGAGTCAAGGAGAAGGCTGAACCAGGGAAGAGGGAGAGTCAGGGAGGAGGGGAGCTGGCTCAGTAGAGGCAGTTCAAGGAAAGAGGACTCAGGAATTAGAAGGGCAACTGCACTCTTGGGGTGAGCCAACTGAATGGTGACAGGGTGCCTAGGCCAGGCTCCTGCTTATTCATGTGCTTCCTTGTTTCCACTCGTCCCCACTCCATAAAAGCTCCTGGAGCAGGCGCTCTGAGGCCTTGTCACCGGCATGGCCTGGAGAAGGGCTGGCAGGGAGTGGGCACAGGTACGTCTACGTTGGAGGATGGAAGCCTGTGAGCGGTGGTGTCCCGCAGTGGGGAGCTCTGGCCGTGGCAGCTCATGATTGTTGGGGCATCTCTGTCCAGAGCAGCTTCAAGAAGGGCCCTGGTGCTGTTGGAGCATCAGCCGAGAGCAGCTGGGGGGTCAGGACATCTGCTGTGGGGAAGCCTATATGGGAATAACTCCAGAGGGCAGAAGGAGAGCTATTTCAGTACTTTACAGGAAGAATGTTCAAACAATCTGGCACACGCTGAAATGGGCTGGTTTGTGAAGCAGGGAGCGCTCTGTCGTGGGGGATGTTCAGGTAGAGAACGAGAGATCACAGAGAACCCGTGAGGGAGGCTTCTGCGTTCCACAGACACTGAGCGCCCACGGGGTGCGAGGCTCTGGGCAGGGTGCCGGGAGCACCGGGAAGAATCAGACCCAGCCTGGCCCTCAGGAAGCTACACTGCTGTGGCAGACATCCACCAGGGACGCCAACATGCCGGAAGTGTGATCTGTGTGATGACAGAGGTCACCGCCGAACAAGGGGGAAAAAGATGGGACAAAACAGACAGGGTTTTGCCTAGCCGCTACACGGCCAGAGGGGATTGTGCTCCTGTTGCTCCAGACTAGGACCCTCCCCCGCAGGAGTGGCCAGGCAGGAAGGCCGCAGAGGGGGCAAGATGGCGGCCAACGGCGGCAGAGCGGGCACTCCCAGAAGCCCAGCAGGGCTGCAGCCCTGGGTCTCCACGCATCTAGTCACCGGTCGAGGGGCCTTCGGGCACCAGCTGCAGGGGACTGAGCCCACCACAAAACCAGAGCTGCTGCAGCATTCTTGAAAAACACTTCCCATGAAAACATGCAATGGGGTATGAAACCCGCATGTATCATCATAAGACGTTTCAACCTCACATTTGTCAGTGGAAGACAAGGAGCAGTTTTCAGGTTCTTAAAATATAGTTTCAACCATTGTAAGATGGTTTTACATTTTCGTCAGCTATTTGTGTGAATAGTGCTTCTCATCGAAGGGGGCTATGACGACGTTGTCATTAAAGACCGCTGGTGGGTTTCCTGCATTTGGGCAATGCGCTACGGTCACAGAAGCCCTCACCACTGTGCGAAGCTGGGCCATGGGGAGACAGGACCTCTCCCTACGATGTCTGCAATTTTTTTTTTTTTGGTGAGGCTATAATTAATTTCAAATTAAAAAATTAAAAAAAAAAATAAACCTCTTGCTCCAGCATCACATGCAGACACATTAAGCATTAAACCTGACACAAAAACAAGTTTTGTTATGGAAGCAGCTGTTTCTCATTTAATTAATTTTTGAAGGAAGGCTTTTGGAAGCTTATTTAAATTGGTTATTTATTTATAGTCTGCTCCCTTATACATTTTATTTTCCTAGCATACTTTTATAAAATAGAGAAAAAAACATAATTTTTTTAGGAGTCTTTTGTTTTTTGTTTTTTGCCCTCTGGCATCTTTAGTGTCTCCAAAGTGCCCATGAATGGCTTACTTTCTATGTGGGCTCCAACTTGGAAAAGGGTGGGGCTGCTGTCCAGGAGGTGGGACCTGTGAGTGCCTGGGGGAGTTACCAGAGCTCCCAGTGGAGGTTCCCAGGAGCTAAAGGGCGGGGCAGCCGGCAGAGGCGGGGCCGGGTGGGCTGGGGTCCCTGAAGTGAAAGGTGGGTGGCGTTGGGACAATGGTGAGAAGGGGAAAGGGAGGGCTGAGCCAGGGTCAGCATAGTCAGGGGCAGCCGGGAGGAGAGATTTGCAGCCGAAAGGTGGGCTGCCCCTCGGAGGAGCTCTTGGACACTATTCTGACCAGCAGAGTGCCAAAAAAGGAATGGCTGAGAAAGAATGGCCTTTCTGCCCTGGAAGAGTCAGCCTTGCACCCCGGTCTCATTCCCAGCACTCCAGGGGGGCAGCTGAGGGCCCGGGGCTGCAGGGAGCCCAGCAGCCCGCCTGCTCCCCTCTGCACCCACAATAACCGGCTGCCACAGCCCCAGCCGAAAACACAGTGCCCATCCTGAAGGCATGACAGGGACCTTGAGGGCACGGCCTGCTCCTGCTGCCGGCTCTTCGGTGCACGGGCCCTGGAGCAGGCCGTCCCCGGCGGGTGGGGAAGGCTCGGGACACCCCGTGGCCCCTGGCAGGGCCTCTTGCCAGGGGGCCTGTGTGTTCAGTCGACGACGCCGAGAACATGTCTGTCTGACGAGTCCCCGGCCTTCACCCGAGCCTGGGGTCTGAATGGAAACATTATCACAATTTAATTACCTTTCACAAACGCAGCCTGAGAAACCCCACTTCTTGACCACAATGCCAACCTCGGATGGAGCCAGGGGTGAGCGGAAGTTGTGCCCTCCCCTGGGGGCCAGGGGAGAGCCCCTGAGGAGATGCACACACTTTAATGAAGTTTAAAAAGTGACCCACGGGCCCCTGACCCACATGGGGCCGCGCGGGGTCTCCCCCAGCCAGGGATGGCAAACGCCGGAGCCAGGCACACAGGTTGTGTTTGGACCGGCTCGAGGGCTGGGTTTTTTTCTCTCCTTTCTTCCTTCCTTCCTTTCTTTCATTCTTTCTTCTTTTCTTCCTTCCTTCCTTCCTTTCTTTCTTTTCTTTTCTTTTCTTTCTTTTTTTTTTTTTTTTAATAAAACGGGTGATAAAGGGTCCTGCCAGGAACCATTGTCTTCCACAGTCTAAAGTGTTTGAAATTAATTTATCCGCTTAGGATGGTGTATAAATTTCTCATTACGAGTGTCAGTGATGAACAAGAAACCATTCCAAGAAATGTCTCGGGCCCTTGCCAAGCCGCGGGCCCTGGGTCCCTCGCGGAGCCGGTGCCGGCGACAAAGGGTTTCACACAGTCAGGAGTGTTAACTATGCATGCTTTCGCGTTGCCCGGGCTCAGCCAAATGCCCTGTGAGAACGACACGTCCACACCCGGTTTTATTATTCCACACAGATGCCGGCTTGTTGTGTATTTCCAGCTTTATGGAACATAATGTGGGGTGTTGGGGGGTTTTGTTGTTGTTGGGCATGTGCTTTTTTACTTTACCTCTCCCCGGCCCCTTCTTTCAGTGACCCACCCCCATCTGCCCCCCAAAAAGGCTGGGGCAGGGGGAAGCGGGGGGCAGCGGGGAAGGTTCTTGGAAGGGCTTCGGATAAGGTGGGGGAGGGGATGAAATGAATTGAGTCTCTTTGAGGTGTGTGTGTTGGGGGGAGGGTGTGGAAACTAAAGAGAGGAAAGGGGAAGGGAGGGGGAGGTTAAGCCCTGGGAAAAAAATGGCACCCCTTGGCCCAGGCCGAGCCCGACTGCCAGCGACACTGGGGCGGGCAGCAGGCGGAGAGAGGCACGGCCCCACCATGCTGCCAGCCATGCTCGTGGCTGCCCTGGCACCCCAGGAGACTCAGCTCCAGAGGGGTCCCCAGGGCGCTCCTGCCATGTGTCACCCTCTAGTCCCAAATGCAAATGGCAACCCAAGACCCCAAGGGCTGAAGAGGCCACGGGGCTGAGACTCAGGCCCAGGCCCCCGATGGTGTGGTTGGCCCAGGCTCCTGCCCCCTCAGCGGCTGGGGCAGCCTTCTCTCTCCTCCCACCGAAGCCCAGCCAGGAGCCCCAGGGTGAGGGTTGAGGCCACTTTGCCTGCTCTGGTCTGCCCTGTCTGTGGGCTTTTGCCACAGACTTCTCCTCAGGAACCTCGGGCAGGTCTTCTCCCACTAGGAGAGCAAGGCCCAGAGGGAAACAGGGAGCCAAGCCCCAGGAGCTCGGCCTGGGCATCATGGGTTCTAGTTATGGCTCAGCAGAGGTTGGCTTTTCCAGGGGTCACTGGGTTGGGGACAAAGCTCAGACCTAATGCAGCAGGGCAGGAGGGCTGGCTTGGGAGTCAGAAGACCCCATTGGAATCTAGCCTCTGTCACCATCTTCTTGGGCGACCGAGGCCCAGTCCTGCCCCCCTCTGAACCTCTGTGCCCTCCTCTGTACATAGAGAGCTGGGCCCAGGGATTTCTATGTAGCCTCTGGCTATGGGCTCCAGGATGGAGAAGAGGGGCGGGCTGTGCTGGCCCTTGATGCTTTTGACACTGACTGTAGATTCTGCAGCCCAGGAAGGCTTGTGGGGTTGGGCCAGGTGCTGAGGCCTAGCTCAGGAGGGAGCCCTGCAGGGGACGCTGCCTGCGGAGGCCACCCCAGCCCCCAAGATATGTCTGGCCCCTTTCTGAACACAGTGCTTTCTTCTTTGGGGATCCTGGCCAGAAGGGGTAGGCATGCTCAGACCAGAGGGCCACCTCGCAGAACCACCAGTCTCAGCTGACACGCTCGCTCCCAGCCTCTGTGTGCCTGGCTGCTGAGGGCAGAGCCTCTTGGAATGGCTGATTGGGATGCCTGGCAAGTCACCGGCCCTGGGCGGTGGGCCAGCCCACAGTCCCTGCGGAGGTGGCCTCATTAAAGGCCTCATGGTCCAGTGGGCAGGGCATCAGACTGGACATCTGGAGGCTTGGGGCCTGGTCCAGCTTGCTGCTGCTTTGCTGGGTGACCTTAAGCAGATTACTTGGCCTCTCAGTGCCCCATCTGCCCCCTGCCTCCTCCCTGTCTGGCAAGGCTTTCTGGAGGGAATATTAATGGGGCGGCTCACAGAAGCCCGGATTCGACAGCACCTCGCTTTTAGCCAGGCCAGCCATGCCAGGGGTTGGCAGGGACATGAAGGAACCCTTCCTTCTGAAACCCTCTGAGAACCTCATCCCAGCATTGCTTCCTCAGGCTGCCACAGGCCTGGCTGGGAGGCAAAGCTCTGAGGTGCATCCCAGAGCAGGAAGGGCCCCCTCTTGCAGGTGGGGAAACCGAGGTCAGGAAGGGCAGCCTGGTGGTGGCTTTGCTGGGCTGGGAGCCAGGGCATCCAATCTCCGGGTCCTTCTATTTCTCCCCTGGGCTCTTCACTCCAGCCTCCCCTTCCTGCCACGGTCGCCACAATAGAGCTCTCCACCCAAGGATCTAACCCTGTCAATCCCTGTGTCAGCCCCTTCCATGACCTCCCGTCATCTGGGTGATCGAGCGCCTCAGCCGGCACCCCAACCCCCTTCTCTGCAGCCTCCCCCATGGCTTTCCTCTAGCCATGCCCAACCCAGGCTCCGGCCCTTGACAACTAGTGCCATCCCTGCCAGCCAGGGGGGGCCTCCTCTGCTGGTCTCTTGGGGGAACTGATGGCCCTTCATGACTGCAGCATCACATCCCTTCTGCAGGACACATGTTCCAAGCTGCCCCTCCAAAGACACTTCGGTCTTGCAGCATGCAGGCCCATCTCCATCAGAGCACTGCCCACCTGGATAATGGGGGCCTACAGGGCGGGACCTGCCTTTTTTTTTTTTTAAAGATTTTATTTATTTATTTGAGAGAGAGAGAATGAGAGAGAGAGAGAGCATGAGAGGGAAGAGGGTCAGAGGGAGAAGCAGACCCCCGCTGAGCAGGGAGCCCTATGTGGGACTCGATCCCGGGACTCCAGGATCGTGACCTGAGCCGAAGGCAGTCGTTAACCAACTGAGCCACCCAGGCGCCCGGGACCTGCCTTTCCGTCCTGTTGGGGCCCCAGGATAGGCCCAGGGCTTGGCACGTAGTAGGTGCTCAGTAGATGTGAGCTGAATGAAGACTGAGAGGTCAAAGCCAGCATCCTGATGCCGTTAGCCCCCTACCCTCCTCTCCTCCCCTCCGGTCAGTCCTTCATTTACAATCTTTGTCCCAGGAGCCAGGACTCATCAGGGCCCTCACGCTGCCCTACGGCTGCACCCCACCCCCCCCACCCCAGCACCGCAGGGCCAGCCCAAGCTTTTCTTTTTAGTTGTCTGAGCCCCAGGCTCTTCATCCTAACAATCCTTCCCACTCATTGCGCCTTACCTTGCACGAAGTATATAGCTACATATCCCTGAAACAACCCTGCAGCTCAGTTTACAGCAGAGAAACTGAGGCGTAGGTATACTAAGTGGCTTCTCAGGGATCACACAGCTGGGAGAGGCAGGACCTAAATTAAAGCTCATGTTCCTGTCCCCACCAACACCCACTCTCCTCCAAGTCCTGCCACGGGGACTCGCTTAGAGGCATGGAGTCAGCCGAGTTGCCAAGGGCCAATAAGAAATTTCCTGGGTGGCCCTTTCCCATTGGCATTGGTATTTTAAACAGAGTCTTCAGAGCTTACCACAAAGTGGGCTTGATGATGGGATTCCGACAGCATTATTGTCTGATATTAACACGATTTCTCTCCCTGTATCTCAACAACATACACAATGGACTTGTGAAGGTTAACCCTTCTTCCCTTCTTTCCCCACTATTGCTCTAATTATTTTTTGTATCTTTTTAACTAAGCCTTCTAAGGGCTGTGGCTTGGGGCAAGAGCCAGAAATGAAATGTTAAATAAAATCCTGAAGGCTTTAAGATACCCGTTCTCCTCCAAATGACCTATACATTCAACACAATTCCCGTCAAAGCCCTTGTAGGATTTTTTTAAAAAAATAGAAATTGACAAATGGGCTCTAAAATTTTTATGGAGAAACAAGGGACTGGAAGAGCCAAAAAAGATTTGAAAAAGAGCAAAGTGGAAGGATTTGAAGAATTACTAAAAAGCTTCAATAGTCAAGACAGTGTGTTATTGACAAAAGACACAGATCAATGGAAGATAGAGAAATAGTAACACAGAGATATGGTCAATTGATTTTTGACAAAGATTTAGGCAATTTAATCTTTTCAACACATGGTGCTGGGACAACTGGACCTCAAAATTAAAAAAAAAAACAAATCTGGACCTTTATTCATCTTATACAAAAATCGACTCAAAATAGATAACAGACCTTAACATAAAACCTAAACCTATAAAACTTATAGAAGAAAGCCTTAGAGAAAATGTTTGCGACCTTGCATTAAGCAGACATGTCTTAAGATATATCACCAAAGCACAATCTATAAAAGAAAAAAAACCTGATAAATTGGATTTCATCAAAATTAAAAACCTCTGCTTTGGGAAAATTCCCAAGGCTCCAATGGCAGCCGTGGGAGCTGAGCCTCCCTGCCTCCGGAATGGTGGGAGGTGGCTGGGAAGCCCAATGAGTCAGAGGTGGATGAGAGCAGCAGTGGAGGGCCAGAAAGATGGTAGGCAGGCATGTGTGGGCTGGGACTGGCTGCAAACCCCTCCCAGCAACGGCGCACAAGCTAAGTCACCTTCAGCGTGTCCCTTAACCTCCCTATACCCACGGCTTCTCATCCATAAAATAGCTGCATCTGGAAAAGTTGCTTTGAGAAACAAATGAGATATGAAAGTACACACTCAACAGTTGCGAATTCCTTTCTCTTTCCCTCCCTCTCCTCAGAGAGGATATACACCAGTTGAGGAGACAGAATAAATAAATGTGAAAGCACCAGAAAATTTCTAATTGAAGGAATTACCGAAAGGACAGACCAGGAAAGTGAGCCTCTGATCTATCTCCCTGCTATTTGATGTCCTCCCACAAAAATCCCCGAGCCAGCCCAAAGCTCTGAACGTGGATGGTTCAGCAACGAAATCTTGTTTGGTTCAAGAATCGATATTAAAATGATGCATGGCGGTGTACCTGGGTGGCTCAGTCGGTTAAGAGTCTGACTTGAGCTCAGGTCATGACCTCCGGGTCCTAGGATCGAGCCCTGAATTGGGCTCCTGGCTCAGAGGGGAGTCTGCTTCTCCCTCTGCCCACCCCGCACCCGCTCATGCTCGCTCTCTCTCAAATAAATAAATAAAATCTTTTTAAAAAATTAAAAAATAAAATAAAATGATGCATGGGTTAGTAGATCCAGTGCAATTACCTTTAGGTCAGGAAATTGTATATTCTAGAAAGTATTTGATGCAAAGAGATACAAGAAAACCCTTGGTCTCAGAGGGTAAATGATCCATGGTATGTGAATGTCAGTTACACAGAACACTCCATCCTCAAAGCAAGCTGCAAGATTAGAGTGTTTCAGCTCAAGGAGTGGGGAAGTTAGAAGCATCACGGACGGGTCCATGGGTAGGGTATTTGGCAGGTTTTACCTCGGCCAGGAGCATGGGTCAGTAGCCAGGAGAAAAGGGGGAGCAATATCATCAGCTATCTTATAACTGAACAGTGCGTTTAAAGGGCAGGGGGGCCCTGGACTTTTCCCTTCAACTCAACAAGCATGGATTGAACTCCTCTGTTCCAGGTTCTGAGCCCAACACTGCGAATAAACAGAGACCTAACCAAAACCAGGATAGGGGATGTCCTGAAGGAGCTCCCCAAAATACGGCCTGTGGAAGGGGGATTCCAATCTGGTCAGCCCATCCTTGTACTGGCATTCTGGCTGAGATGGATCATCAGGGGCACCTGGGTGGCTCAGTCGGCAAAGCATCTGCCTTCAGCCCAGGTCGTGATCCCGGGATCCTGGGATCGAGCCCCGTGTCGAGCTCCCTGCTCAGCCGGGAGCCTGCTTCTCCCTCTCCCTCTGCCTCTCCCCTTACCCTCTGTGTCTCCCCTCTCCCTCTGCTTCTCCCCTCTGCCTCTCCCCACTGCTCATGCTTGCTCTCTCTCTCAAATAAATAAATACATTTTTTTTAATGAAATGGATCATCAGTTCAGTGTCCGTAAAAGTACCTGGAACCTGATTATGTCACTCCCCTGCTAATGTCCTTCAACGGGTCCCCACTACTATTTCATTATTGGAGTGAAATCCAAGCTGACAAGGCCTGAGAACTCTAGCCCCTGCCTACCTCCCCATTTCCTTCCCAATCACCCCCTCAATCTCAGCTCACATAAACTGGGGTTTTTCCCCACATTCCGATCTCTTTACCACCTTCGGAACATCCCCACCTGATTTACCATCACCTGCACACCTCCAGGTCAACCTTCATGTCTCAGCTTCATTGTGGCCAATTGGGGGGGGCGGCATGGTGACCCCTGGGTGAGCTGAGCCCCTCCCCTGTTGTACACACACAGTGTGGTCAACTTCTTCACGGCAGTTAGCACAAGTGTAACTAGATATGCACTGTGTGATCACGTGTCTAACTCCCATCTCCTCTGATGAACTGAAGCCTCCATGAACGTGGGGACCAGGCCTCTCTCCTTCATAGCTCTCGCCCCAATATGGAGAGAGAGACTGCAGTTCATCTACACAGCTGGCTCAAGCCTGGCCGCAGCCAGGGAAGAGTTGCTGAGTCTGGTTGCAGCTGTGTCCAGAGTCTTCTCGTTCAAGGACAGTGAGACCCCTCAGCCTCCAGGCTCCATACTGGTCCAGAATTCCTTCCTCCCTGTCTTCCCTTGTCCACTGCCCAGCTTCTGCCCCTCCCTCACCCTGTGGCCTGGAAGGTCACACCCTGTGTTAGCGCCGTGGTGGCCATATGCAGAGTCTCTGTCTCAGATTGTTCTCACCTCGCCTTGTTGGGTTTGTATCCACCGTTTTCTGGAGTAGCTTTACTTCCCCACCTGCGGCTTGGCCCTGCCCCCATGGTGGCTTTGCTGGCTGCTCACCAGATCAAGTTTTACTGCAGAGCCTTTATGACCATAGATAGCTCAAAGTGAGGCAGAGGGATGGACTCCCCGATGGGGGTCTGAGTGGCAGGCCCTGATCCCTGTGTTCCTTTAGCAGTGCAGTGGAAAGGGGGGATTCCAAAGTTACATTGTGTGCATGAAGACTGCATCCTCACTGAGGACCCTGAGGCCAATCTTAACACAGACACAGCCCCCGTCTCTATGCAAAAGGAGCCCCCTCGAGGGGGTGGGTGTAGGGTGGAAGAGGAGCACCTGACTGAGAGCTAGCTCTTCCTAGGTGGCAGTCCTTCTCCTTCCTTTGAACACCCTGATGGTGTAGGCAGGCCAGCCTTATATTCTCAGGTTACAGGCACAAGGGTGAAAAGCACGCAGTCTCCAGACTCCCAGCAGTGGGCTCTTTTCAGGAGTAAAGTGCTCCCAAGGGTGCACTCATCAAGCCTCTTCAGGGCTGGAGAGCACAGCAGGGAGACCGTAATCCAGCACTGCTGAATGGGAACACTCCTGTCAAGAGGCTGGGGACACGGATGGCACCGTGAGGATGGACCCCGGGTGCAAACACAGCTACTCTCCTGGATTTGCCCCACCTGGGGGCCCCAGACCACGCGGACCCCGAGTCGCTCGCGGAGCTGGGGTAGCTGGGGGCAGATTGGCATCCCTGCGCTGCTCCTGGGCACCACGGCGGGCACATCAAGTCACAGCACGTCCGCCTTATTTGCCAATCTGTTGACTGTGCCCCCTGGCCCTCAAGTCCCTATTCATTGGGCGGTAAACATGTTACCTAGCAACCGAGTGTCAATATCAACAAAGGCGCGGATGAAGTTGTTAATCTGGCCAGAGTGACAGCGGGCCCGGCGCTCTGCCTGGCTTCTCTACTTATTGTCTGCCACTTAGACTGGCCCACGAGGATATCTATGCTCAAAAGACCCCACATCTCCCTCCACTATGAAAATTAAATGAAGTGTGCGTCTCAGGCAGGGAAAAGGCACCGGCATTGGTCTGCCTGGGGATCTTGTTTTTCTTTTCTCCAGCCCCCTCCCCCTGCCCGCCCTTGTGGTGGCCTGTGGGCTAGAGTGCTTCCCCTGAGGGCAGTGACCGCTGCTAATTTACAGGAACAATGTGGACACTTCAGGGCCCGGCTGCACACCCGAAGAGACATGCCTGTCATTTGTCCTGTTCGCGGGACTCTAGGTGGGGCTTGGAGGGCACAGCTGGCTCTGAGATTCAGCCCTGCGCCGGGCTCGGGCCTGGGCCACAGGTGGTCCCTATGGAACAGGATCAGGCCAAGTGCATGGCGGGAGGCCTTCGAGGGTGGCTGGGGACACAGCAGGTCCCTCCTCCCCGGAGCTTGGATTCCAGGGGAAACAGCCCATAAACCAATAAAGAAATGGGTCCATCACACAGGTACCTGGGGAAAGAGCGTTTCGCGAGGCAGGTTGGCAAATGCAACGTCCTGAGGATGGGAGGAGTTTTGTGTTTTTAAGGAGCTGCGGGAAGACCCCAGTGTCTGTCTGTCTGCCTGGAAAGAGGGGGCTGGCATGAGGTAGGAGGGAGGTCTCAGAGGACACAGCCCTCTTGCAAGGCCTGGAGGGCCAGGGCCAGGACCTCGGGGTTTATCTAAGGGGGATGGGGAACCAGTGTGGAGTTTCCATTTTTCGGGGTGACTTGGTCTAATTTCCACCGCAGCCGCTTTGTGGAGAAGGGAATGCGGCGGCCCGGTGTAGGCAGAAACCAGTTAGGAGGCTCCAGGAGAGGCCAGGTAAGAAATGCTAGAGGGTCAGTTCTGTCCCCGGGAGGCGCCCCCTGCAGCTGTTGGTGGAGGAGTGGAGAGAGCATGAGGGGGGGTCTAGCCTGGCTGGGGCTTGGGCTCAGGAGGCTGAAGGGAGAGTCCGAGAGCCGAGCTCCAGGCTTGGCATTGGAAGAGCTCCTCCCCTCTAAGAATCCGTTCCTCATGGGCTAGCCCTGCTCCTCTTTGCTCTGTTTACCCTCCAGAACACTAGGAGGACAGACAGCACTTCCAGGTGTGAGGACCGCAGGTTGGAGTCTGGCCAAACTAGGTTCTAAGCCTGATGGCACCGTTTATTAGCTGTGTGACCTTGGGCAAGCCATTCAAACTCCCTGGGCCTCAACTTTTTTCTTCTTTAACATGGGCTAATGGCATTTACCTCAAATGGTGCTCAATCAATGCTTCATTATTTGTCCAGCAAGCATTTTTTTTTAGTGCCAGGCACTGTGCAAGCTTTTGAGGTGAGTTAGACCTGGCCCTTTTTCTCTTGGGGGCAAGAAGACTTTTGGCTCATCAGGAACGATTGCAGCCCAGGGAGTCATGCCCTCAGAAAGCCTTGGCATCCCTGGTCTTTCCCCATGGAGCAGGGGGCGGTGCAGAAGTGAGGGGGTCTTGTAGGGTGGCGGTAGGGTAGAGCAGAAGGGGGGGCGGGGCTGGGGTTCAGAGACCTAGGTTTTAGGAGGCCCTTGCCCTGATTTGCTCGGTGACCGTGGGCAAGTCCTTCTTCCTCTGGGTCTTGGTTTCTGCACCTGGAAAATGAAGAAATGGTCCTAGATGGTCTTCAACTTCCTTCCGGCCCTTGAAGCTACAGGGAGAAGGACCCTCCACCTTGGTCCTGAGGCCAGAGCTAGGCAGTTATAGGCTTGGGCTCACTGAGGCAAGGCAGTTTCAGGACAGCCTTTCAGAACACATCCCACAAATCTGGGGTTCCCTCGGGCGACAGATTCTGGGAGCCGAGGCCCTGCCAAGGCTCACTGATCACCGATGGACACCATCCCTCACTGTTTTCTTTGAATTCTTCTGATTACTTAAAGGAAGCAGTGGGGCCCACGTGCTCTGAAGACCTCTTGAGTTCCTGCTCATCTCCACCTTCAGTGAGGAGAACACAGCATCAGGACGATGCCTTGAGAAGGAAGAACGTCGAGGCAGAATTTAATAACAATACTTTTCTTGCCTTGTGTATAGGTGTATGTTACCTTATTAGTTTCCCATATAGAGTAAGGACATAAAGTTTCTTTTATTTTTTTGGTTTATCTTTTAAAGATTTTATTGTTAATTAATCTCTACGCTCAATGTGGCACTCAAACTCACAACCCCGAGATCAAGGCTCGCACGCTTCACTGATTGAGCCAACCAGGCGCCCCGTAAAGTTTCTTTTTAAAAATAAATTCATTTAATAAACAAGGTAAGACCATTTTGAGACAAAAAAATTGTGTCGAACCATATGCAATCACCGATAATGGAGCACTTTTCATTGCAAAAATGTCAATTTTGTATGTTTCAACTTGCTATAAAGTAGTGATGATATCAGCTAGCATTTCTTGAGGGCTTACTTTGACCAGGAGCTGCTCTAAGAGCTTTGCAAGGAGGATCTCACAGAGTCCCCGGGGTAAATAGAGTACGTGGGAAGCACTGCAATTGATTATCTACCAAATCCCAGTAGCTTCATGACCTTGGGAAACTCCTTCCACTGTTCGTGGAGAGGCGGGTCCTGAGCCTGTGGCCCTTCCTCATCTCTGGTTCCATAGCCCATGATCCATCCCTTGGCATATTTACTGAGCAGCTAATACAGAAAGCACTGACTGACAAGGCTGTGGTTGGGGATTCTGGCAAAATGTGTCCCAGCATCAGGGGAGAGAAGCGAGGAGGCAGGCATGTGACGTGGGGCCAGTGGCCAGACGGCCCCTACTGTGCAGCCTATGGAGGGGAGGCATCATCATGGGCACAGCTGACGGGAAGGCTGCCCTGAGAATCCACTGCCCCTAGAGCCCCTTAAAGGCCAAGACTCGGCCATATTCCCCAGTGCAGGGCTGATGGGCACAGGTGCCCGGAGAGGAGGAGAGGTGGGGATTGGTCGTTCTGCATGTGGCCAGGGAGGACACAGAGGGCCAAGCAGGGGCGGGACTGGAGACAAGACTGGGGAAGCAGGTCCCGAAGCACATTTCCCTTGCAGTTATGAGGCACACACGGAGCTTCTGGATGCCCTCCCAGCCCTAGCCTGGGCACATGAGGCAGAGATAGTCCCAAGGTCAGCACAGACGGGACAACTGTACCCAGGAGCGCTGATGCCCAGCAGTGTGCACTTGGAGAGGGGCCCCTGTCCCTACCACCCTCTCCCCAGGGCTCCTGCTCAGACCGGGTCAGGGCATGTGAAGCCAGTGGGAGCTCCATGGTATGGCGTGGTGAGACACAGACAAGGCGTCCAAGATCCCTCAGTGGGCCATAGTGGTGGGCGGGTCTTACAAAGTTGGCCCCAAAGGATAAATGTGATTCGGGAGATGCCAGGGAGACTAGAAATCAGGCGGGTGATGAGGATAAAGGTGGAAGTGAGCTGGTCTGACTCCCAAGTCAGTCAAATACAAGCTTTCCCTTTCTGTGTGTTACCTCCTCACGCTGCCCCCCAAGGAAGAATGGCCAGAAGGTGACCCGCATACAAACCAGTGGGAAAACACAAACAGAACATTTAAAGCCAGAATCTCTCCCAGTATCAGAGAGGACTTTAGAGAGACCCGGGGTGGGGAGGGTGGGAGGTTGTCTAGAGAGGGAAACAGTAAATTGCAGATCCTCGGGCTGTAGCCACGGTCAGCAGCAAATGGGGCTCTGTGGGTCTGAGAGCTGAAACAGGTGCAGGACAGCAGGAGAGATGGTGGTTAGCTCCCTGAGGAACAGGTGCAGCCTCATTTCCCTCGTGCATCCAATGGGGCTACTATCACTGGCCTTGCCCAAGACTGAGGAGTCTGAGGACCAGGAATCAAATCCGCCCCATCTTCCCCTTTGCCCTGGGGTAAAGCAGGGTGCTGCCCATGGCTGGGGGAAAGCGAGGCTTGCAAGGGCAGCTTCTTGGAGGTGCCCAGGGCCAGGAGCGCCACGGAGGGGCAGGCTGGGCAGTGCAGGGCCTGCAGAGAGGGGAGGGGACAGGGGCCAGGATGGCAACTCTCCTGTCCCCATGGCTACTGTTTAATTTACTGAGTCCCATAGAGAAGGAGAAGGGCAGGCAAGAAGGGAGAGACAGGAGGAAGGGACAGAAAGGAAGAGAGATGCCAGGATGGGGAGGTCAGAGGGGAGTCAGAAAGACGGAGGGAAGGGCAGGTGGGAGTTGGCAGGACACGGTGGGGACAGCAGTGTGCTAAGGGCACGAAAGATACGTATTTTCATAATGTGGAGTGTGGGGGCTGTCACCCCCTCCTTCCTCCCCCCCATGGCCAACTTGGGCTGGGAGACCCTTGAAGGGGACACTGTGGGGACACTGTTCCCTTCCCTTGTGAACAGAACTGAATGGAGATTGCCTATAGCTGCCACTCCGTCTGGCTCAGGCCCAGGCTGTCCCTCAGCATGACGCCCAGAGCAAGCCCACCCCGCTGCAAGGTGCCAGTGTGCCCCTCGCAAGGCCTTGGAGCCCTGCTTTCTGGTTTATTCTATTGGGGCCTCTATTCTGAGCTCTGTCCCCATCTGCCTGGGTCAGATGTGCCCAAGGGGCCCAGCGCCTGCCTCCGAGGACCCCTCCCTGGCTGTGACTGTCCTTAACTCTGGCTGCTCCTGCCTGCCACTCTCTGTCCTCTCCCCACTCCCTTCCTGGCTGGCTGATGAGTTGGGGGATCCTCTAGTTGCTCCCCAGATACTTAAGTGATCAAATATATTCCCATATATTACTTGCCCTAGAGCATGGGTAAATGCTCAACAAGTGTTAGCTATTAGCTGTATATTTTTTTTTTTTTTTTAGTTTCTTGACTCTTGAGTGCTGCTGTGGTTTGCTCATCTTTTAAAATGAGATTAATGCAACATCAAGTACCTCCTGATGTGCGGCACCGAGCAGGGCACAGCTTCCCTTATGTGGTTCACAAAATACACAATTTGAATTTAAACATGAGGAACATAAGACAAGACCACACTGAGAGACATCTGTGCAAAATAACTGGTCAGAACCTCTCAAAAGTGTCCCGCTCATGAAAACCAAGGAACGACAAAGAGAGGGGCTATCTCATACTGGAGGGTTCTAAGGACACATGAGCGCGAAATGCAGAGTGGGATCCTGCGGGAGAGCCTGCAACTGAAAAAGGATGTTAGTGGGAAACTTGCAAAATGTAAACGAGGGCTGTAGGTTACTTAGCAGGGTCTTACCTCTGTCCGTGTCCTGGTTTTGGTCATCCTACCAGGGTCCACAGGGCATTTGCATTAGGGAAAGCGATAAAGGGCATGGGGGAACTTTTAAGACTATTTTGCCAGAGTTTTCAACTCTGAAATTATTTCAATATAAAAAGTTTAAAAATAGGATTACGGAGAGTAGCGTTCCTCTAGGTTGTTAGGAAGAATGTAAAAGTGAGTAAGAGTAAAGCTCATAGAGCGGGTCACCTGTCAGTTGATGAGTCCCACAAACCAGCATGAAGGTGTGCGGGACGATTGGGCTGTGACGGTGGAGCCACAGGGACTGGGCTTGTGTGTAATGTCCTTGTAGCCCCTGTCCCCGGGATTGGTCAGCTTTTGTCTGCAGGGTGGCAGAGAATTAGGCTGGGAGAACAGCATTGACAAAGGCCAGGGCAGATAAGAGCCAGGGCATGAGAGGGAACAACCCACTGCCGTAAGCACGGGCCCTGAGGATGGGGAGCGGGGAGGGGCCGGGCTTGTCCGTGGTCACCGGACAATCCAGGGGCCGAAGTGAGCCTGCAATCCCGGCGGGCCTCAGTTCCCCGCCCTCCGCACTCCATCACACCATATTCCCAAACGCAGCTGAACGTAAACTCTAAAGACAGTCCGTTCTTGCAAAAACGGGCTTTGCACCTAACATTAAGGATTTTTTTTGTAAGGAAGAGAAAGCGTATAGCTTCTAACTCTGTTGTGTGGGATTTGGTGGTCTTGAGACAAGTGTCAATCTGCCAGCTTTCTTTTTTTTTTTTTAATATTTTATTTATTTATTTTTGTGTGAGAGAGAAAGTGAGCACAAGTTGGGGGGAAGGGCAGAGGGAGAAGCAGACTCCCCACTGAGCAGGGAGTCCAGCTCAGGGCTCAGTCACAGGACCCTGGGATCATGACCTGAGCCGAAGGCAGACGCTTAACTGACTGAGCCACCCAGGCACTTAACCGCTTACTGACTGAGCCACCCAGGCACCCTCAATCTGAATCTGCCAACCGTAAGAAGGAAAGGTACTCAGGGGGTTTTCACTATGAAAAGCTGAGCATGTGGCAGGCACCTAGCAATGCATCCCCCAGCACTGGCCACAAGTGCCAACACATTTCACACCGTCTTTGCACCTAGCCCACGGGGTGGGCTCCAGCAGATGCCTCAGCCCCCGTCTTGCAGACTGAACAATGGGGACCCGAATGCTAGAGTAGTCCAGAGGGGGCTTCGTGCTCAGGCCAGGGCTCAGCCCGCCGGGATAAGTTGGGGGAGTGTGAGGGTGGTGAGAAAGGGCTTCCATGCTCTTCACCCACAGGAGAGTGGTGAAGAGGAAGGAGAACGGGCCATTTCATCAAAGTCTGCGGACCTCTCATTGATTTCTCAGTAGGAAATTGGAACTATACTACAAAGATCTCCCTTGTGGGGCAATGCTGAGCACGACGGGTGATATTTGTGAGGTCCCTGCCCCAATGCCATGCACATAGTAGACCCTGAATGGAAGTCTTCCTTTCCACTCATCCTTAGGGAAGGGCACCCTGTAAGCATGGCCAAGGTGAACAGGCTCCAGATTCTGAACCAGCATCATTACTTCCTTCATGTCCCCTCCACAGCCAGCCTGCCCTGGAGTGACTAGAGTCTCAACCACTGTGCAGATGGTTTTACTCACGTAACACCCACATAACACTTTCTATGTGCCAGGCACCAGACCACAGTCTTCCCACATGCGAACTCTTTTATTCTTCACAACTCCCCTAGGAAGTGGGGATTGCATCAGCCCATTTCACAGATGCACAGATAGCAAATGGTGAGCTTGCAAGGCGAACCCAGATGTGACACCTCGTGTCTGCTCTCAGCCGCTGCTGTCCACCTGCTGCTAGCCAAGGATGGTAGTGTCCTCACTGTTACGGTGTGAATTGTGACTCCCAAAAAGATACAACGAAGTCCCAATCCCCCAGTACCTCGGAATAGTGTTATGCCGACGTAGTCAATGTGAGGTCATTAGGGTGGGCCCTAATCCAGTGTGACTGGCGTTCTTATAAGAAGGGGAAATTTGGACTCGGAGATGTGTGCACAGGGAGAACACCACGGGAAAATGAAAGCAGAGATCGGGCTGACGTATCTACAAGCCAAGGAACATCAAATATTACCAGCAAACTACCAGAAGCTAAGAGAGAGGCAGGGAACAGAGTCTCCCTATAGCCCTCAGAAGGAACCAACCCTGCCCACACCCTGATCTCAGACTTCTGGCCTCCGAAACAGTGAGACAGTATGTTTCTGTTGTGTAAGCTACCCACTTTGTGGTACTCGGTCATGAAGGCTCTAGCAAACTAAAGCAATCACCGTAGTCTTTCTATGGCATTTCCCGAAGCAATTCCCCATTACTCGAGAGATGCTACAAAAATTCCAGCCTGTTAAATGGACTCATAATCTTTTTGGTGTTCTAGACTGGCGGTTCTTAACCAGAGGCCATTCAGGCAATGTCTGGAGACATCTTTGATTGTCACAACTGGGTACTATTGGCACCTAGTGGGTAGAGGCCAGGGATGCCACGGCACACGGGACGGTCTCTGCCACCAAGAACTATCTAGCCCCAAACATCAATAGTACCAAGATTGAAAATCCTTTTGACCATAGGACAAATACTGTGGATCCTCTCCTAAGAAAAATGTCCATCTGCTAACACACTCGTACATTCACTCAACTCACACACATTTTTTACCCCACACCATTCTGTATCCACCCTCAGGGGCATATACAGTCCCAAAGCCCTTCCATGCATACTAGGTTGAGAACCCCTGTTGCTTTGTAGGTAAAGAGTGATGCTAATATAGTTAGGAACCAACATTTTCAGCATAACAGCAAAGAGATACAAATATAAGATAGTGTAGGCAAAGTTAAAAATCCTGTACCCTGAAACCTGAATTGGAAATATCAGGGGCGCCCGGGTGGCTCAGTCATTATGCGTCTGCCTTTGGCTCAGGTCATGATCCCAGGGTCCTGGGATCAAGCCCCGCATGGGGCTCCCTGCTCGGCGGGAAGCCTGTTTCTCCCTCTCCCACTCCCCCTGCTTGGTTCCTTCTTTCACTATCTCTCTCTGTCAAATAAATAAATAAAATCTTAAAAAAAATATCAAAAGCAACTTACAATGTGTTTTCCCTTTCATAAAGAAATAGGTCCCTCCTAGGCCTGTTCACTGAAAAGCCCTGTAAGTAACACCAGCTCAGAAGCAGGAGTGCTATAGCTCCAGACTGGGGTCTCCAAAGAACCAGGGAGCCTGGGAGACATGGATGATTCTAGGACTGAGGTAAGGCAAATATAAGGTGAGCTACACCATCTTGTCATACGAAAAAGCAAGGAAGTTGTCTCAAATTTCTACAGTTGCTTTAGAAGGAACCAATTCAAAATGGTTGTAGTTGGCCAATGATGGGAAAATTTTATTGTCAAAAATAATAATGACGATAATAGATCGAAATAAACCAAATATGGAGTTCATAATATTTTTTAAAACTCATTTGTTGCCTTTGGAGGATGCTAGGGAACCAACACATTATTTTTTCAAAACTTTTTAAAATTATTATTTTAAAAGAGAAAGGATCAAACATTTATCCTGCCTTTGCTGTACAAATGTCAGTCCAAGGAAATCATGAATGAGGGAAAGAGTGTTATAGACACATTTCACCTAGAAAATGCACAAGAATAATAGAATATTACCACGTTGCAAACCATAATGAAATAATGGGCCACCGAAAGGCTGATGCTGGGAAGTTTACAATGGATGCGCTGGCCTACAGCATCCGGACACACAGATCAGCTGCAACTTCACAGCAAGAGAGGATCAGATGGGCGCCTCAGGATGCAGCAGGAAGCACACGTACCACTCCTCGGAGGATATTGTGAAAAACTAAACCCGAATCTGGCCAAGCTTCTGGGTCTGACTATATGTTGATAGGAAATGCAGGCGGGAAGGGTTGTGTGGGCCAAGAACATGGAGACGCAATCAGCGATCAGCCAGACCCAGAACGTACATGGGGAACTCTAGGGGCAAAGGGGCCAGGGTTCGGGTGTTTTTGTTTTTGTTTTCTTTAACAAATAGCATTAGAGGAAAAGGCCGAGGGGAGGATAGTGTAACCGATTAAAGAGACACGGGGGACGTATCAAGCCAGAGCAATGCGCGGAGCCTGTCTGAATCCTGATTTGAATACTTGGTTGTAAAAGACATTTAGGAGACATTAGGGGAAATTTCAATGCATAGATACTACATGACATTAAAATCTTCTTGTTGGGGCGCCTGGGTGGCCCAGTCAGTTAAGCATCTGCCTTCGGCTCAGGTCATGATCTCAGGGTCCTGGAATCGAGCCCTGCATTGGGCTCCCTGTTCAGCGGAGAGTCTGCTTCTCCCTCTCCCTCTGCTGCTCCCCCTGCTTGTGCTCTCTCACTTTCTCGCTCTCTCTCTCTCTCTCAAATAAATAAATAAAACCTTTTTTTAAAAAAAAACTTCTTGTTAATATTTTTGATTTGATAATGACGGCGTTGAAAATTTTGAAAGAGAGCCTCTTTCTTTTAGAGATGCATACTGAGGTATGTACGGGTGAAAAGACCCAACAGGTGGTGGAAGCTGGGGCTGGCCCCAGTGGATAATTGTTAATGCTGAGTGACAGGTGCAGAGTGTTTGTTTTAAATTGCTTTCTCTGGGGCCCCTGGGTGGCTCAGTCAGTTAAGCGTCCTGCTCTTGGTTTTGGCTCAGGTCATGATCTCAGGGTCATGAGATCGAGCCCTGTGTCAGGCTCTGCGCTCAACATGGAACCTGCTGAGATTCTCTTTCCCTCTCCCTCTGCCCCTCCCTCCCCCCATGTGCTCGCGCTCTCTCTCTCTCAAATTGTTCTCTCTGCTATTGTGTATGCCTGAACATTTTACAATAAACCGTCTCTCACAGGGACCACTGGGCGACATCCTGAGCGTGGGCACCAACTCCGCCAGGGTTCTTACCCACTCTTGCTGGGGTCTTGGTGGCTCACACAGGCTTCCTGGGACATGGCATCCCCAGCCTAGGATTGGTTGTTGGGGGGGGGCGGTTTCAGCCAGGAAGACTTCCTGGAAGAAGTGGTGCCTGACCAGAGACCTATGTGAGTGTTTCCCAATGGGAGGAGATGGGAAAGGTGGGCTCTCAGGCAGGGGGGCTCATCACAGACCCCAGGGGAGACCTTGGCAAAAGTGCACACGAGAGGTGCGCAGGGAGGTGGGGACACACGGCACACGCACTGGAAAGATGGGGTCGATGCAACCCGGGGAGGGGCCAGATGCGGCTGTGGAAAAGCAAGAGGAGTCAGGGAGGCTCCATGGTGCTGGAGAGGCAGATGAGCGCTGGAGGTGCTCATCACTCGGGGAGGGCTCATAGGGGGGTGGACTTAAGACCAGGGGCAGAGGGCGCCTGGGTGGCTCAGTCGTTAAGCGTCTACCTTCAGCTCAGGTCATGATCCCAGAGTCCTGGGATCGAGTCCCACATCGGGCTCCCTGCTCAGCGGGAAGCCTGCTTCTCCCTCTCCCACTCCCCCTGCTTGTGTTCCTGCTCTTGCTGTCTCTCTCTGTCAAATAAATAAATAAAATCTTAAAAAAAAAAAAAAAAAAGACCAGGGGCAGAATAGGTATCCTGAAAGTTGGTGCAGAGAAGTCGGTCTGGAACCCAGTTTCTAAACACTGTCTCCTAGACTTTTCCCACCATCGTGCTCTGCCTCCCCTTGCTACAAAGACTGTGATGTTTCCATACATTGATGATTCTCCTTTCACTCCTGAGGATTCCGAAGAAAAAAAGCGAAGCAGGATGTAGAGGTTTCCGAGTGAAGCTAAGAGCACATCTAGAGGGGTAGGAAGGAGATGTGTATCTTCTAGGCTAAATTAGAGGTAGCCAAGCATCCCCGGTGGGGCAGACATTCAACAGTACAACAGAACAAACCTGAAGAAAGGGTCCTTCTCATAGGGACAGGCATAGTGTTATTTTGTGGCTTACATGTACATTTCCTGAATGACTAGTGAAATTGCACGTCTTTCCCTGGGCTGATTTGCCATCCATATAGCTTCTTTGGTGACATATTTGTTCGAACCTTTTACCCATTTTGGGGGGCTCATTTGTAGGGAATAGGACTTAGTCTTGTGCCATTGTGATATTGGCTGTAGCTTTTCTGGAGATGCTTTTTTGTCAGACTGAGGGCCTTCTCCTCTGTTCCCAGTTCGCTGAGAGTCTTTATCATGAATGGGGGCTGGATTTTGTTGTGTGTATTTTCTGCATCTAATGAGATGATCCCATCCTTGTCGTGTTTAGTCAGTTAATATGGTGAATTTCATTGACTGATTTTCTAATATTAAACTACCTTGCGTCCCTGTGACAAGCCCCATTGGGCCGTGGTAGGTTTCTTTTTTCCTATGTTGTTGAATTAAATTCTATGAAAATTTTGCATTTATGTTCACGGGGGATAAGTCTGAAGTCTTCTTTCCTTGTAGGGTCTCCATCTAGTTTTTATATCAGAGTAATGCTGGCCTCAGAGCATGAGCTGAAAATGAGCACTTTCATTTTCTGGAAGAGTTTGTGTCGAATTGGTATTATGGTCCTCCTTAAATTTCGGTCACAGCAAGATCACTTGCTGAGCACACCACCATGACCATCATGAGTCCTGCCATGTCCACACCCTCTATCCACGCCCACACTTTTCTTAAATAGACTTACTTTTTTAAAAACCCCAGTATTTTCTAAGGAAACTTCATATCCCCACCCTAAACAGAAGCTCGTGACATTTGCCCTCTCTCTCGGCCTGACACTTTACAGTCACCTCACCCCAGCCCCAAGCCCCCTGGGCTGGACTCACAGGGAAGTCTCCTTTCCACCCGTTCAGGTTCAAGTTCAACTACAGGTTGAACTATAAGTGTTCAGGTTGAACTCCGAGTGTTCCCTGTGGCGGACCACACAAGGGAGAGAAGTGGCCCAGAAACCGCCTCCATCCATTCCCATCATGCAGAGGGGAGGGGCGGCTACTGAGACAGAAGTTGTGGATTGCTAAAACTGTCCTGTGCACACAAGCAGTAGGTGTAGCAAGCTCTGAGAATCACTGACCTAGTCCAACACCTCCATCCCCAGAGGAGGCAGCCGAGACCGAGCATAGCAGAGCAACCTGCCGAAAAAGCACAGGAATGAGTGGCCAAGGTGCAGTTGGAAGCCTGTCACCTAACTCCTGCCCAGAGCTTTGCGTGTTGATGACTCTTGTTGTCCCTTGCATCCGTCTTGCCCTTGCCCTTCTCTGTGCCCCGGGAAGATGCTCTCTGTGCAGCACTTCCCCCAGGCTCCTGGCCCCCTGGCTCCCATCTGGATTTCCACTGGGAAGCCTGGCAGGGTACTGGACAGCAGCGGGGAAAGAGAGGGCGGGGAATCCTGCTTGCCCTCTTTTGTTTTGTTCCAAGACTGGCTGTGCCCCTGTGAACTCCAGCTTCTGCGGAGCTCTATATCTCTAGCTTTGAACCCAGCGCCCGGGCCTTGGGGTGGTAACAGCTCCTGCAGTGGCCAACCGCTGGGTGCCTTCCATCCCTCGTAGCTCCCTGAACTCGATGACATTTCTGCGAACGGTCCCTTCATTTAGAAGTCTCCTTACAAATCCCAGCCCAGTATTTCCTGTCAGATACATGCAGGAGCTCCCTCCCTGACTCTCCCCTACCACCTATCCCCATCCTTGAAACCTCAGGCCCCAGAGAAATTCCCCGAAGTCCCTGGGTCAAAGATTATTGGATGCACGTAGCATTTCTTGTTGGCACCATCTGCGCCTGAATGAAGAGGAGACCCATCTGCACATGGCTAACTTAGGCAGACCCAGGAGAGGCTCCTTGAATGGAGACCTTGTCTTGGCCCCTCCAGGTGCCTAACCCACCCCAGACAGGCTGAGCTCACAGAGGCAGGGGGGTGTCAGGGGCAATGGAACTCAAGTGACTTGAGCAGAAGGAAAAGGAGCATCGCCCTCAAGAGGGCTCCTTCACATTAGGGGCAAAAGCAAAGACAATTCCAAATCCAGTCCTCTGGGAACCTCTGCAAATATACCAGGTTCCAAGAATAAGAAGGCTGTGTTAGCCACGGCATATACATCCAAACCAAACAACCAACAGCCCATAGCACCTCCATGGGAACTTCTATCTGAAAAGGGATTCTTGATCTTGATATGAAAAACAGGTACACACACACACACACACACACACACACACTCACACACACTCACACAGAGCCAAAGACTGGATTTGAAGTTAGCCCATGATTTGTATAAGGAACCTGAGGGATAAAAGGGAAATAAAGACATTAAGTCTTCAGAAAGATGTGGCACACAACGGAGGGCTTGCTGGGTGTTACCTATTTGTATTGGGACCCAGGATTTGCCCCTGGGATGACACTGTAGGTCAGGAGACAACATCACCATGCCGGAGGACCCAGAGGCAGAGCTGAACCGGGTGACCCGCGTGGTGGCCTGAGCCCATACCTCCCGACCAGGCAGGGAGGCAGCCTGAGCCCCAGTGGATCACAGCCCAGTATACGAGACTGGCTGGCAAGTAGGAATGTTTCTAGGGGTCCAGCTGGATCGGCAAGCCCCGGAACAGCATGTTAGGTATTAACTCTTCTTTCGGGAAGTCACCAGGCAGGCATTTGTTTACCCACCAGCTTGAGGAGTTTCAGAAGGGGTAGGAAGGGAAGAGAACCAATATTTATTGAGGGCCGGCCGTGGGCCTGGCTGTGCACTGAGGCTTTATAGCTTTGTTGACTTCACCTGAGGTCCTCAGGCTCTGGCTGAGGCTGTGAAGGGTGATGATGATGGTGATAATGAGATCTCTCAGTGTACTTTTAAAAACTACTGTATCTTACTTGGCATTCACGAGGATCTCTGCTGTAGGAATGACAACACCTGATGAGAACATAGAGGCCCAGGGGAATGAAGCGATTTGCCCACATAGGCTTAAATGTTGAATGCTGAAGCCAGAGCCAGAACTCTGATGCCTGACTCCACATCTGTGGTTCTTATCATCCCCAGCTCCCCAGCTCCCCAGCTCCCGGTGCGAGAAGGGGCTCATCACATCTGGTGGGATAACTTGAGGCTCAGCTGATCTAGGGAGCGGGACAGAGCATCTGGGGCAGAAGGCCAAGGGGACTGGCCTTCACCGAGAACCATCCGGTGCTGGGCACTGAGCTTCGGCATTGCTGCCTGGAGCCAGAGGGCTGGCGGTCGGCGAAGGAAAGGTGACGGGGTTGCTACCGCCTGGGTATTTCCACCTGGACTCTTCCGCCAGGGGGTGCTCCCCCCAGAGGGGCACCTTAGCGATGAGGGGGGGGGTTCCTGATGTCACAGTGTAGCCCTGATACTTTCACTTCCCCGGTGTTGGTGTGCGGTTTCTAAATGATCCATTTTCACATGAAATCACAGCTCCAGGAGCACAAGCACGGGCTCAGGCTGGGAACTATCGTATCCTCAGCATGTGACTACGGATGGCCCCTTTCCTATGGTGACAATCAGATGTCACCATCACTGTGAAGTGTCAGCGCCACTCCTGGTGCTTGGGCAATGCAGAGAAACAGTAGCTCCTGCTCTGGCCCATTCCTTGGGCTCCCAGAGTGTGGTCTCAGAGAGGAGCCCCACCCCATCTGACAGTGAGCTGGCCCCACACCTCGAGACAGCCTTCTCGACCTGTAGTTCCATCGGTGGTCTGGGGTATGGGGGTGGTGCCAGGCCAAGCCCAGGGAATAGGGGAGGACAGTTCCTGAGTCCTCGGGGGTTCTGGGCTATGGTGGCTCCTTGCTCAAGCCAGGCCCAGAGCAGAGAGCAAGGGGAAGTCTCCGGAAGAATGCAGTGGGCCAGGGCCTCATTCTGGGCTCCAGGTGGGCCAGCTCAGTTCCTGGCCTCACAAAAGTCACCTGGCCAGGAAGAAAACCTGTCTGGCGAGCTGACAGTGCCTGAAGGAGGAAGGAAGCCCACAGAATGGGGAAGTCACTGAGGACTCAAGCCAAATGCCAAAATAAAGTCATCAGCTAGGAAGGAAACCAGGTCACAGGCTGAGCAGTAGGGGCCTGGTCTGCACCTGATCACACATGCACACACACCACACTCCCCCCACCCCCCGCTATCTCTCTGGCTTTGGCCAGGATGAGGGGCAGGCGAGAAGTATTGATGTCAGGAGATCTCCTCAGACCCAGGATCTCTGGGGCTTGGCTGGAAGGATGTGTGGGGAAGAGGCAGGTATTGGGGGTGGGGGAGAGTGCATGAGCAAGTATGTGCATGGGGCTATAGGAATTGGGGGTTCCCAGAGCTCAAAGCTGGTGCTGACGTGGGGAGGGACATGGAAGCCCAAGGCAGAGGGTGCTGGCCGATTCCAGGCTTTATAAAGACCACGCTGACAGCAAGGAAGATCAACCATCTCCTCTGCAAGTGATGGACTGTTTGAGAGCTCAGCATGTCAAAGGTCACAGAAATGTCTCTCACCTGGCAGTCAGCGTAGTCCAGGGCTTTGTGTCCCTCACTGGGACACGTGGTGCTGGCCATTCTGCCCATGTGGCACATGGAAAACAGAGGTTCCCCGAAGTCAAGTCTAGGCTCATATCCAGAGCAAATGGCTGTGCTGGGATTCAAATTCTCAGAAGTTGCCCTCAGGGACCTCGTCTTTCCCACCATCCTGTCTTGGGGATGTGGGGACCTGATGTCAATGGATCAGGTGACACTGTACAAATGCCCACAGACCCAATGGACAGTGTTTACGGCTAAAGATGAGGCTGGGAGCTTCAGGAGGAAGGACCAGGAAAAGCATGGCCCCGGCCAGGTGAGCTTTCAACAGGCTGAGGGCTGGAGAAACGAGCAGGTAACGTACAAAAGGCAGCGAGAACAAGAGCGGGTAGTGCACCAATGGACACGGGAGCTCAGTGTGTGGCACAAAGGGACTTGGGAACTGCAAATGGTGCGGGAGACAGGAAGGAGATGGGTTTCACCCCTAATTCACTGGCGGACCTTGGGCATCTCTGTTTTCTCTGACTCCGTTTTGTGCTTTTAACTTCGGAAATCCGTGCTCCAGCTGACCAGCGTTGCTCTCACTGAGTCAACCCTTCAAGGTAGTGTTGATCGGCACGGCCTGACCCTTGGCTGTCGAGACCTCTCGGACCTGTTCCTCTGCCCCTCCTTGGCCAAGTCCCTGCTGTCAGCCATGGCCCACTGCCCGGGATTTTCTAAACCCTGTGACCACTTCCTGGATTCCAGAGCTTGGCTCTTCCGTGCCCTACCCCCCCAACCTTCTGGAATTTTAAGCCCCAGAATGCAAAGGTGGGGGGAGGGGGTGGGAAGAGGCGCCAACCCCCAGCCCTCATTGCTCAGCTCCCTCCTAATCACAGCCTCAGACCTGGCAAGTGCCGTGTAGAGAGAACCAGGGTGGCATCACAGAAAGAGCAATGACTTGGGGTCAGTCCTGGATCAAATACAGGCTCCGACACCCTCAGCTAGTCACTCACCCTCTCTGAGCCTGTTTCCTCATCTAAAAAATAGGGCCGGAAGCTTCTGCCCTTGAGGTTTCTTGGAAGATGGCGGAGATGATGCCAAGGTGAGGAAGCTGGACACGTCAAAGATGTTCTTCAGGAAATAGTGCCCTTGTCTGCACAGCAATGCCACCCCCACCCTGTGGGGACAAAGAGAGTGCTTGTCTGCACTTATCAAGTGCCTACGGTATGCACAGTTCAAGGGGCCACATTAACTATGCGATGATGCATTTTACATTTTATACGGCATTACCACTGTAGTATCGTTTGCTTTGGTAGAACGAAGTAGAACAGATAAAGATCATCCAAAATGGACCATAAAATGCAGTCCTGCTGGCTCTCCCTCTAACAGAACCCACTGCTGGGTCTTCCATGGCCTTCATGTCTTCCATGGACATGAAGACGTAGCTTGTGTCCGGGGCCAGGGTGCGTGAAGAATTTCTCCTCCTCGAGCTCTGGGACCCATGCAGCTTTGGGACCCCCACCCAGAGGACCCGACAGACAGACGGTGGGAGGGGCAAGTCGCTGCCGTGGGACAGACCGAATCTCCGCCCCCCCTCCCCGCCATATGCATCGCGCTCTCTTTTCCTCCTGTATAGTTACGTACAGCATTCAATGCTCCTTCTCTAAATAACAATTCTAGACTCAGAATTCAGCGTATCCAGTGGTTTCCACACTTTTTTCCCCTCCAATAAAGTTAACCCTAATGACCAATAAAGGAAACTTAAGTGTTGATCATTCTGGTTGAGGAACTAAGCCATGGGAGACCTTGGGTCCCTGCGCACTGTCCCTTCCTCAACCCCTGAGGGCCACAAAAGCCCTCAGGGTTCTGGGAAAACAGGCATGAAAATCTTTCAATAGCTGAGTAAACGAAGTCTTGTGATTTGTGCCCTCAAATGCCATGAAGTTGGTATTAGGACACTCTAATTGTTCTCTAATTGTTTCCTGGGTGCTCAGCTGATCTCTCTCATGAGATTGCAAAGTCGAGGTGGGCTACGTGTTTTCTCCTCCTCTGGTCTCCACTGAGCCCTGGTAAAATGTTTGCAAGCGTTCTCGGTTGTACTGACATGAATAAGACCAGAGCGCTGGGGCCAATGTCTCTCCTAGACAGCAAACCCTGTTGTCCCGGCCCAGTGGGCATGGTGGGGGTGGGCATGCTCAGAGGGCCCCAGGCCTATTCCAAAGTCCCAGGAATCTGCAGCTGCTGGAGAACCAGCACCTCCAAGGAAGGCCAGGCAGTGGGGTGTGCTGACCATGTCGGGTTCAGGCTGTCTGCAGAGTTAGGATAGGGTCCTTCAGGTATGGGTACAGAATCACAGGGCCAGGTGGATGCTCCGGCCTGATACAGTGGGGCTTCAGCATGGTCCAGGGACGGAGAACGTAACCCCCACTCAGGGCTGCCCATGAAGGAAGTGTCTCCCAAAGCCACCCCGGGTCATGCGCAGGGAACCAGCATCACTGGAGGGAGTACCTGTGGAGTCCAGATGCCAAGATCGGTGGGGATTCTCACATGTCTTAATCCATTCGTTTCCTTCACTGCCTCCAGGCTGATCATTTTTATTTTCCCCAGTTACAAACACAGAAAACGTTCGTAAACGTGTTCTTTTTCCATAGCAACCAACTAGTAAGTGAGGGAACCTCCACTGGAACCCAGTTTCCAGGACCCTGAAGTTCATGCTTTTCCCACTATGCCTATCATGTGGCCAACAGACGACCTAAGAGGGAGGCAGAGCAGTGCAAGGCTGGGGGGAGGGGAAGGCATAAAGGGATCTTTGAAGGTGGCTTTGGAGTCTAAACTCGCCCCCTGAACTGCAGACGTGCTTTTGTCTCTGTACATACAGGGCAGGAAGCCACTCACAAGCCCCGTGGAGCATCACTGACATCTGAAGAAACTCAGAAACTGTTTGCAGAACCGGGCCTTCACAGAGGCTGAGCGAGCCTGGTTGCCTTAGAAAACTGGCCCATTTCCTATCGGATGTGTGGATAGAAGAATGAGCAGAAACGTAACCAGAAATGCCGAATGGCCTCTTCCCGGAGCAGGTTCTATTGGTCTCCTGCAGGCAGAACAATGAGCAAATTCCTCCTCTGGAGTCCTGTTTACTCTGCTGTGCTTCAGGCCCATCACCTGTTTGTTGAAACTAGATCCACTCACTTTCATTACTCATGAGAAGCTGTCAGAAGCTGAGAGTAAGCTCCACTGCTGGGTCAACACCGTCCCACGTGGACGCCCGGGGTCTCAGATGGACACTCGTGGGGGCTGAGTATGCAGCTAGAACACGCTCGCTCTGGATTTGCTGGTTCCTCGGGCCTTTCTGGCAAGGTGAATATGACTTCCATTTGTTCTCTGGCCTCCAGGGTGGCCCACACGTGTGCGAGTGTGCTCCCAGGCGTGTGCCGTGCCGGGGAGTTGTGGAGCATTGGCCTTCGCCATCCCGCATGCCATGTCCCAAGGGGGTCAGGTCATGGATGACTCAAGGCAGCAGGTGGTCTACAGTCAGTCTGTCTTGTGCACACTGGACCTCAAGCTGGTCAGGCGAGGAGCTGAGCCTGCGGTTGGGCTCTCCCGCGCCCGCCCTTGTCTCCTGTGGCCTCTCCCAGCCCTCCAGCATCTCCTGAGTCCCCACAGCCTTCTCATGTGCCCCAGCTGTCCCTTGCTGCCTGCCTGGCCTCGGGACAGCCAGCCCCCGAGACTACCTTGGTGCCTGGAGAGTACTGAGATCCCTGTCTTGGGAGGTGTTCAAATATGGATTGTTTCATGGCAGAAATGTAAGAGAAAGACCCCAGTGGCCAATGGAACACGGAGAAAGGCGATACTGGACAGGAAGACAAAGTCATCTACAACGCTGACATTCTCTGAGGAGAGTTTAAGGACCAAGGAAGAATTACTTTTGCCAGCAGCCTCGAGCCTCCAGTGGCCTGCCTACAAGCAAGAAGGCCTCAGGCTAGAGTTCTGGTCCTTTGCTCTGGGTCTTTCCCAGCAGAGCTTCCACATAGGCAAGGCTCAGGTCTGCCCGTTCCATAACCAAGTGGTTCCAAGGAGAGGAGGGAGACGGGGCAGGTTCCTCTGATGGTGCAGAGACCCGGTCCCCAGTCCTCCCATGAGCAGTGGGGCCTGTGGGCAGCACAACTCCACTGGCAAACACGCACTGAGCCCTTCCTGCCACCATGTCACCTCCCGTAACTTCACAACAGCTCTCTGGGACAAGACCTGGCATCTGGCTAGAGCTCCGTAAATGATTTGTGGAGGGAATGGAACTGCTCACCAGAAGCAGCCCTGATGGTCCCATGAGGCTACATTCCCGCAAAGGCCTCAACTCTGCTCGATCCGAGCCTCTGCTAGATTTGCAGGAGGTGAGGGCTTCTTCACGCTCCTCTCCCTACACACGTCCGAGCTCCTTGGGGCACCTCCCTGGGGCCATGACTCCATCCACGCGCGGCTCACTGGCAGGGAGCCCCACCTGCCCCAGGCCAGTCCTGTCAGGGGCCCTCAGCCTCCTGCCTGGAGGTCATGTGGCTTCAAGTCTCTGCTGCTAAGAGTAACACGAGAATCCCACTGGCTTGCATGCAGCCCTCAGCCCTGAGCAGGAGACAGAAAGCACCCTGGCCTGTCAGTGGGCAAATATTTGTTGTGTGCCTACTCTTGGCTGGTGCCTGAGAGCTGGTGCTTCCAGAGCCCAAGCAGGGGGCTGTGTGCTGTTGAGGGGGGCCCCTCAGCAGCATCTCCTGGACTCTAAAGTGTGAAACTTTTAGTGGGCCAGCACTTTTACACACACACACACACACACACACACACGCACGCACACACACATACTCCAATATACTCTTTCCCTCAAGTAAGCCACTTGTCCTAAGGCACCTGGCTCTGCAGACATTTCCCTTTTGCCAAATGCTGTGTAAGGAATGGGCTCACTCCTGGCTGTGAGCCTTGGGCTGACCAAATTCCCTGCCCTCCCTCCCCCACCCGTGCTGAGCTTCTTCTCAAGTGCTTCGCTGCCCTACCCGGAAGCCTGGCCTTGCTTGGGGTCACTGCAGAATATCTGATTTCTGTACCATCACCCCCCTTCTAGGTTCACCCATGGCCTGTGATCCAGAAGGTGGATGAAGAACATCCAGCCCCTGGGTGCAGAAGGAGGGAGCCCCAGCTCAGACAGGCCTCAGGCCTGTGGGCCTGCCTGACCGGAATGCCCACTGCCTTTGTATGGGTCAAACGCAGAGTTTCAGGGTGGCAAAGAGAGACCTCATTTCTGCCTTTGGCAAGAAGAAAAATGGCTTCCCAAGAGAAGTCAGGCTCCTCCCAAAGGAGGAATCCCCAGTCCCGGCTGGGGCTGGGAAGAACAGTTTCCCACAGGTAATGTTCAGTGCTACTCAACTCATCAGCAGAAAGCTGAGAAGGAGCGCTTTGTCCAGGCTCCAGCTTGTGCCAGGCCCTCCAGACCCTAAGTCTCTAGCAAGCGGAGACCGTGTCTGGTCCTCACAATACCCAGCCTGGGGCTGGCATCCAGGGGCACCTACCCGAGCCTCGCTAGCACAAGCAGCTGGTCACACATGGTCACGCGTGCCAGCTCACACTCACCCCATCTTTTCGTTAACTTCATTATTCTGGAACTCATGGTTTTCAACCCTGGAAAACTTGTTTTGCTGTCTTCAGGCCGATTTCTTTCACTCCCGAGGGATTGCATCTCCATCCTGGAGCCTGGGCAGGCCTGGAAGTTTGCAGACAGGCAGGTGTCAGTGGGGATCGCGCCTTGTCTCATGTTCCCACCACCTGGGCTTAACTGCAGCCCAGCTTGTCTGTACACCCCTGCCGAAGACATCAGTGAAGAGACGAAATCAGAGGGTGGGAATTTTCATAGAGGAAACAGTGGCCCAGCTGAAGAGCTCTTGGCACCAAGGCCTCGCAAAGCCCGGCAGGGACAGCAAGAAGAGTCGGGCCGCATAACTCCCCTTGCGTGCACATCGGAAAGGGGCAGGGGTCCGCAGAGAGATACTGTTGCACAGGTTGGCAGCCAGCAAAGAAAGGGACAGTGGCCAGACGGAGGGAGGTGGCCGGCTGAACCGCCACCCCACCTGCAGAGGGCCAGGCCCTGGCCACAGGACAAGGCCTTCCTGTCTTTCCACCGGGAGGTCTCCCTGAGCGTGTCTCTGGGATCACCGGAGCACAGGAGGAACAAGGCCTCTCAGCTCACCAAGTAGTTGATAAAGGTCTTACTGAAATCATGAGGAAGGAGATTCAGAAGAAGGGTTTCCAGCCAGGTAGGGGAGAGCCTTGGAAACCAACAACTATTACTGACTTACAATGTGGCCGATATCCCATAACTCTTATTGAGTGCGATGTCTTTGTTGGACTTGTTTTTTAATGAATGTGAAAATATTTATTATGCACACAAAAACATGCTCAAGGGGCTATAAATTCATTCCCCTATCCATCCCCCCCTCCCCCACAACCTTAAGCTCCTGAACTGGGAATTTCTCTGGGGAAGCTGCGGTGTGTGTGTGTTTCGAGGAGGGGGCGCTGCTTAGGAAGACTAATAGAATGAGAGAGACAGCGCCTGCCTGTGTGTGAGGAGAGTCTCTGGGGAAGAAGGGAGGCAGCCAGAGTGTGGGGTGGGGGGGGGGGTGGGCAAGGGCAAGATTGTTCTAGATAAAGTTTCTAGATAAAGGTTCCACCTGCCTGCGTGAGGGAAGGGAGGCCTGGAGCCCAGTGGGTACCCAGGAAGGGATGGGACAGGGTTGGGGAGGGAGGTAGGGGATGGAGGAGACAGGCCTCTTAAGTTCTGTGTCTGGTTCACTGTTCCCATAGTGTCTAGCACTGTGCCTGGCATAGGGCAGGCGCTGAATCAAATTCATCACATCAAATTCATCACAATCAAATCAAATTCCAGGTAAGTGACCTCACACCCAGGCAGGAATCCCTTGGAAGCTGGAACAGGGGAGTCACTTGGTGGGATTTGGGTCCTTAAAAGATCATTCTAATGGCTGAGGGGAGAAAAGGGTAAGCGTGGGCTCACTATGAGCCCACCAGAGGCAAAACCTCCAGAGGCTACTGCACCAGTCCAGGCAAGAGGCGATGGGGAGAAGTGGGCAGAGTCTAAAATATAGTTAAGAGGGAGGTCGGCAGGAGTGAGGACTGAGCCAAAACCCAGGCTCTGTGAAAACCTCCCAGAGATGCTTCAGGAAGTGAGCTGGCACCCATGGATGCTGAGCTGATGCGGAAAATTAACTAGAATTGCTGAAGAATTAGGGGCTGGTGCTCTGCAAACTCTGTGTGGGATGCTGCGTTTCTCGGGTTTGGGCCCAAGCTGTGTGACCTTGGCTGAGTGACTTTGCCTCTCTGAGACTCAGCTTTTATCACCTTGAAACAGGCCGGAGGTACAGCAGAGGGTTCCCCACCTGTGCCCCCTAGGAAGTCTCAGCTGTGTGTTCTACCTCCGTGAGTCAACAGCATCAGACTCCACGCTGGGCCACACAGAGCCCCTGAGGTAGCTGTTTCATCTCTGCCCAGCGGGGCCCAGGCTGCAGACGGGCCGCTCAGATTCCATGGTAAGCGCTGCCCAGGGAAATCGCCATACCCCGAAGCAGTTCCTGGCAGCGTGCTTCTAACGGTGACAAATTTGAAATAACTAAGGTGTCCAGCACCAGGAGAGGGTGGTATAGGTGCACTGCATGGAATAACATGCAGATTCTACACCTGCTGTTGGCACTGAACTTCTCATCGGGGTGGGGGGACGTGCTTCCGACGCGATGCTAGGGAGAAGACACGGCCCCCTAGCAGTGTCTACGGTACTCACTGAGAACGTGGACTTTGCAGTCAGAACCCCTCTCTGCCTTTTTCTTAACCACGTGTGAGCCTGGCTCTGTCAACCTCTTGACACTTCAACTTGTGCATCTAGAAAACCAAGTCACACCGCCTCCCTCCAAAGGCGAGGACAGGTAAACGAATGGTTCGGGGAAGCCCCGGGGACACTCAGGACCCAGTAAAGTCACAAGACAGCCACACAAACCATCAAATTCACGTGTGTGAAGGGCGGGGACGAGAGTACCCCGCAGTTGTCTCTGGCTAGATTGTTTCTCGTTGTTGCACTTCACTGTTTTATCTCCATTTTCTCTAAAGACCGTAATTGACCTTCAACATGGAGCCAAATCACTGTATTTCTCGTGTAACATATTTCTGGCAGAGGTCCCCCAGGCTCAGGCTGCTGTCCTGGCTCACCTCGGGCCCCTGTGGAGTCCAGTGAGGGGACGTGAGTGATTCGGTGACGCCCACCTGCTCCCCGCGATGACCCACAGCAGCGGCCCCCTCCCACGGAGGTCCCCGGAAGGAAGTGAGTAATGCGCCTGGGCACCGAGCTCGGGGCCGAGGCCAGACGCAGTACTCATCTCAGGTGTGGGCAGTGGAGGCAAACCTCCCGAGGGTTGCCTGCTTGCCGCTCACCTGGGATGACTAACCGTGCTGAAGCACCTCCAGGCTTCTGGCCCTTCCGGGTGGGCAGCAGGAGATGCCAGGGCCGGACCCCTGACGGATGCGCCAGCGGTTCCTCCCTGGAAACCTCTCTTCTACCGAGGCCAGCTAGCTCTGCCTGAAGACAACAACCCCTTCCCGTAACCACATCCCCAGTAGGGGGAACTATGCCCTGGCGGAATTAGAAAGTTGTCACAGGCCTGAATTGACCCCTGCCCCTGCCGTGTTAACTGTGTGGCCTTGGGCAAATCACTTAACTTCTCTGTGCTCTTCTCCTCTTCTATCAAACGGGGGCCAAAGCGGGTGCTCCCCAACAAGGTTATTGAGAGAGCTGAATGAGACAGCATGCACAAAGGCAGGGCCCGCTCGTTGGAGGAACCCAAGACCATCCTCTCCTTCTCTCTGCTCTCCTTGGTAAAGCCTTTTCTCCCTTTGATGACAAGCCCTGGCTCCCCGGGTGGGCGCCCTAGGACCCAAGCTGAAGCTGCTCCCCCCACCAGAGCCTCGCTGGCTTGGGACCCCTTCCTCAGATACCAGGTGCTGGCGTGTCCTGCCACCAGAGGCAGATAGTGGATTGCATTGTACCACGGGTCTTGCCCACACATGACAGGAACCACAGCAGCATGAGTAACGGTGGGAGTTTGGGGCATGTGGCAAACAAGGGGACCCTAGGCCCTCCCTGAGCTCATGCACATTGACAGCTGCCTCTCCTGCCTGGGCCCCCAGACCCAGGAGGCCCCTGAGCCACTGGTGGGCACGAGGGGCTGGGGCAGAAGTCATAGAGAGGAAGGAGCACATGTCGAGTCAAGCCAGCTGGCCTTGAGCCCTTGCTCCACCACCTATAGGCTACGTGTCCTTGGACCATGGCCCCAGCTTGCCGAGTCCCCTCAACTGCCACAAGGATGAAGGACAGCAACTCACATGTTTGTTGCGAAATAAGGAGCTTCGTGGGAGGCAGTCAAGGAATAGTGCGACTAAGGTACAAAGGCGATCTGAGGTCAACCATTTGTCTGAAATCCTCTTTGAGGGACAAAAGGGGCTGATAAAACATGCCCATCCTGCTCAAGGTGCTTCATCAACCTCTCACTGTAGTTCAACCTCCCAAGCAAGGAGCTGCCATTATACTCTTTCCACGCCGGCAAAGGAAGCATGGAGCTACCTCCTCGGGCCCTGGAGCTAGAAGCCTAGGAGGTAGGACTTGACCCTGGTTGGCCGACTCCTGAGCTTGGAACCCCTCCCCCTACGCCCACCCCATCACCCCCTACTCCTAGCCCAGCCTTCTCCAGCTGTTGTGCTATGTGGCTTCCTGATGAGGCAGAGACAAGTTCTCCCGTGTCTCCGTAGGGCTCCCTGGGGGTTCATTTCGGCCGCCCCAGGGAAACATCCTGATGAACCCCGGAGGGTCAGGGAGCCTAGGGGAACAGAAGTGTGCAGAAAAGTATAGTGTTGGACACAGTCTTTCACTTACCCAGTCCCACCCTCAGAACGATTCGGGATTCAGTCATTCCTTTATTCTACCGACCAAGCAGGCTTTCAACTGGAGACTTGGAAGAGAGAAAATTCCAAGCGGCAGGCATGGCCCAGGCAAAGGTGTGGAGGCTGGCCAAGGCAAGATCTGTCCAGAGAAAGTGAGGAGACTAGGCTGAACAGAGCAGAGAACTCAAGAGCAGGGGATGTAGGCTCAGGCCAGGTTAAGGAGAGGGAAGGCTTTACCTAGACATCTGTCCGGCTCCTTCTGCCTTGTCCCCACCAGCCCTCAGCGGCCCTGCCCAGTGCTGCTTCTCCCTTGGGGGTGAGGAGACACGTTTGTGGCACTTCTCAATATCCTCTCTTGGTCTCTTGGGCACCGATCAGCTCTCCACCTGTTCCCTGGTGGGGCTGGCTGCGTGATAAGAAATCCAGGAAGTTCAGCAAACGTGGAGAGCTTGGACATCCCTGTGCTCTGTGCCAGAATAAACAGGGCCTGGTGCAGGGCTGCAAAGGTCCCATCCCAGGGCAAACACTGCCCTTTGCCAAATAGGGAATTGTTTTTGCAAAGGCAGTGTGTGCGGCCGGTGGGTGGGAGGAGAGCATTTCCAGCAGGGCCCCTGACCACGCGGCCTCTCGGACTGTGATGTCATTTCTTACTAACCTGGCTCTGAGGGGGCTGGTGCGGGCAGCAAATGCAGGGGAGCCTCTTCCAGCCATTAATGAAGATACAAACGGTATTACAAAAGAAAATTTAAAAAAGAGTGAGTAATCTTCCTGTGGCCTCTCAGCAGAAAACATCATCTCACCTGATCTTAAAGGGGCCTGCGAAGTTGGCAGGGTTTAAGGGTGGCCCCACCGTGCACCGCAGGCAGGTCCTCTGTGAACCTCTGTCTCTTCATCTGTGACATGAGGATTGCAGCCCCTCCCCATGGGGGGCCCTGGGGTTCACTGAGACAAGAGCCTCCAGAGCCCTTAGCTGTGCACCTGGCCCGTAGAAGACTCTCAGGAAGCCACACTTCTGTCTCCAGCCTAGGGTGTCACACCAGCTGGGGGCACGGCAGCACCCCACAGATGGACCAAGCAAGCAAAAGTTACCTTTGCGCACTGCTATAAGCGTGCAAGAAAGCACGTTGCCTCTGACTACACACCCCACTGTACAATGTCCACATGCAGGCGAGCGGCTTGTGTGTGAAGGTCCCAGCTTCAGCGGGTGCGTCATACATCACGAGCAGCTGCTTTGTAAACTGCAATAAAGCAATTTAATGCTAATGATGAAATCTATGCCCTACAGTGCTCCTTATTAATAGGAACTAAATGTATTTCAGGTAACAAAATAGTGAGTAATGTGGGCAATAAACACAGCATGCAAACCTGGCCCGCGGTGGGATTGACGTGATAGGGTGTTCTCTGGCTCACGCCGGCCCCTCGAGAAAGACCCACGCTCGTTTCAGCAATCAGTCACCCCCGGAGAGGGCCCAGGTTACTGAATCACTGCACGTATGGCTGGAAAGGCGGGCACCGCGGGTGACGACTCACCTTATGAGCCACTGCCGTGTCCCCCACAGCTTTTCAGTCGCTGAGGATTGGAAAAGTCTCTCTGTTCACTCGATACACTCACACACTGTCCTGCTCACCGCACACTTTTTATTCACTTCCTCTGCACAGGAGCCCCTGCCCACAGCCTGACACCTTCGTTTGTCCGCGACCCCCCTGGAGCTACAGCTCTACCCAAACCCATGGCGGCACACACCCGCCGTCACGTGCGTAGCTGGGCCCAGGGAGAGAGGCCTCTCGAGCACACCCATGCATGTGCACCCATGAGCCCAGCAGGCACACCAGGTACACAGCCTGTTGGAGCCCAGCTGGGGGAGACAGGATGGCCAGAGTCACGACAGTGCCATGCTCCCTGTTTTCCCCCAAACGTTGCAGCCAGCCTCCGCTCCCACCACACACTCCGGGCCAGCCCAAAAGACTCCAACCCTTCCAGGCCTTTGCCCACGCTGTTCAGGGCCTTTCTGTCTTCTGAAGTCTTAATCATGGCCTCGGTGAAACAAGGGCCTCTGCAGAGCTCCCTCGGTAAGAAAAGCCTGGGTTATGTTGCAGTCACGAATAGTCCCCAAATCCTGAGTGCTTTTGACAAGAGCTGGGACACAGGATTTCGTGGACACCCAGCATCGCCCTTGCCAGTCAGCGCTCCTCTCCTGTCTTGGCCTTGCTTACACAGCCCCTCTGGAGCCGCAGATGAGCTCTGAAAGGGCAGGAGGCGGCCGTGAGCCTCTCTGCCCAGCAGGTGCCTGGCGCATAGCAGAGGCCTGGGAAAGTTTGCAGGAAGGGAGAGAGAAAGGAAGATATGAATGAATTTGGCAAGATCAGGAGATGTGTGAGAACAGAAAAAGCAAGAGAGAAAGTAGGCAGACACTAACGAATCGAGAGGCAATCTCAGCAGGTGCAGTCAATCGGGAAGCGAACTGCCGGGCAGTGGAGGGTTCAGGGGGAAGCCTGGGCACTTCACGCCCAGACTTGGAGGAATGGTGAGGAATGGTGAGTGGGAGTACCCCGTGGTTGCAAGGGTGGGAGGAGGCAGGAGACAGAAGGCGCTAGTCTGAGCTGGGTACTGTGCTAGGTACCATCAGAGCAGGGAGTCCCCAACAACCTTGCAAGCAGCACCACGGAGATGAGGAGATGGGGTCTGAGGAAGGACACATCCCTGATCCAAGTTCACACAGCTGGACAGTGGCTGGGCAGGAATTTACAGCCCTGTTTGGCTGGTTCTGAAACCAGCTGCCATCCCAGGACACCCAGCTCCATGCCAAGCTTTGCCACAATTGCAGTCAGCTCAGTGTCCCCACCTCTTAAGGTCTCAGGTCCTTTAGCTGTAAAGCCAAGAAGTGCGTCTGGGTGACCTCCAACTCCCTTTCAGCTCCAGCCTCCTGGGGTCCTTGCGCAGATCTAGTTAATCAGGACCGGCTTCCTGGAGGGATGGGGGGTCTGAACTTCTTCCCACTGACAACAGACATACAGTTCCTTTTCTGTTGCCAAGAGACAATCCAGGGCAAGGAGGGAGAGGCCCATGGCAGAGATGACTCCATGCGCCAAAAATGAGAATCACAGCAGCCCACAAGATTGTGCAAGCTGCCCGCAAGGCTGCCAGTCGGCCTTGGCCCAGAGGAGGGCTGTTTACACTCCCCGAGTATGTGCTTGCAGTCAACTCTGTTGCTGAGTGCACAGCCCTTAGGGCTGCCAGGAGTGTCTATGTGGCGACAACAGGAATGGGCCTCGCCAGGCCCTTTATCCCAGATACCAGACACCTGTTTGTTCGTTCATTCATTCGTTCATTCATTCATTCATTCATGTACTTGATCATTCCCTGAGTGTTTGCCAGGCATTGTGCAAGCACCAGGGATATGGAGGTAAACAAGACAATGTCTTGATGAGTCTCTAGGACCTGAGAACCTCGAAGAACAGTGAGGCACTAAATATAGATAATGACCCTCCCAGCAAGGTTGGTGCAACAGTAAAGGTATGTGCCTGGAGGTCAGGGAACACAGGGCAGGGGACTTTGGTATCTTCCTATGGAAAATATTTAACTAATAGTTTAAAAAAAATCAAAACAAGATAATAACTTTATACCCAATTACCTTTAAAAACATTTTTTTTTTCTCGTGAATGTAGATAGGTGAGAATGTCACATTCGGTTTTCTTTAAATTCCACTGGAGGCCTCAGTCGTTTTGAGAACTCCCTGTCTGCTAGGGCCGTGCAAAGGTCCTGGGGTTTGTACAAATACCAGTCCTCCCAGAGGGCACGCCCTTTGATATCCAATGGCTGCTGCTGTATGCCTGGTTGGAGGCTCAGGACACCGGGGTATGGCTGTGACTTCAGTTTTTCTGAACAGTGAGCTTTGGAAAATCACAGCGATGTCCTAAGGTGTGGCTATGTAGGGGGCCAAGTTCCCACCTCTGGGACTTGGGGCCCCTTTGCAGGTGCTAGGAACTCCCCCCCCTTCCTTCTTACAATTCCTCCCACTGTTTTACTGTGACTGCCTGCATGTTTTCCCTCTTGAGCTTTCTTTTTTACAAAAACAACAACAAAAAACAAAACAAAACAAGAATAGGAAAAAATGTTGCCTTCAAGCAGCTTCCAGTTGTGGCCTACAAATGCCCCCTGGGATTCGGGAGTAGGGAGGGGGTCTGACTACACACCTGGCGACACTGAGAGGGGAAAATACAAGGGAGAAAACCCAAAATCCTATTTCAAAAAATTATGTCTTGTGCCGTTATCTGTCTACTTTCATCATTTCTTTAGCATATATTTCTAGAAATCAAGCCAAAAGATCAACACGTTTTAAAGAATATTTTTCAAGTTGCTTTTCTAAAGGTTTACACCAATTCACCCTCCCCTAACTGTGTGCCTGCATTGCCTCTTTTTTCTTTTTAAGATTTTATTTATTTAACAGAGAGAGAGAGAGAGAGTGACCACAAGCAGGGGAACCGCCAGGCAGAGGGAGAAGCAGGCTCTCCGCTGAGCAGGGAGCCTGACGCGGGACTCGATCCCAGCACCCTGGGATCATGACCTGAGCCAATGCTTAACGGACAGAGCCACCCAGGCGCCCCTAGCATTTCCTTTTTCACTGCCCCATCACCAGCATCAAGTCTAAGGGCTGGTTTGTTTTTTCTTTTAATCTTTGACAGTTTTCTAAATTAAAGGATTTTATTTTCAATATCATTGCATTTCTTTGATTACTCATGCCGCTCGTTGATTTTAAAAGTATAATTTTATTTTCTACGCTCCTTTTAAAGAAACAAGTTTCTGGAAAAGCGTGGGGGACAGCCCCTAGAGATGCCTCAGATTTTGCTGAGGTCGCTTCTAATGCATCCTTGCGGATGTCCTACCTCACCTGGGGCAACTTCCCCACCTTGTCTGACTGCGGAATTCCAACTGGCGCTTCCAGACCCTACACGCATCGCCCCACTTCCAGAAACTTAACCGGGTCTCCCTCCTCCCGAGAGCCTGGTTCATACCTGGGCTCTTCCATCCACCACCTTGTGTGCCGTGGAGGGAAGGCTGGCCTGTTGTGGGCCTCGCTGAGCCTCAGGTTCCTCCACGGCAGGTAGGATCATGCCTGTTGCTTGAGGTTGGAATGAGCAAGAAACAAGATAAAGTCTAGAAAGTGCCCAGCAAGCACTTGGCACTTGGTACATGGTCAGTGAATTTTAGTTATTATATTGTTACTATTGCTATTATTATTCTCCTTCTGTCTCTGAAAGGCAAGGGAGCGGCTTTTATCTCTGCATCTTTGGTTGCTGGCCCAGAATGTCAAAGTAAATCAATCAAAGCGCTTATTGAGTAAAGCATTTCTCTGCCCTTGGCACCGGCTTGCCGTCTGTAAGACCGGGATGTGAGGGGCAGTATCTCCTCTGGCAGGCAACTGATCGCATGGTTGGACACCCGTCCCCTCGCCCCGCACCGCACCCTGACCGGGTTGGCGGCGGGGCAAGTACACTCAGGATTTTGCATTCCCAGCATCCCTTGCTTCCAGGAGTGGCCACGTGACCCGCTTCTGGCCAATGAGACCCCAGCAGAGCGCTCCCGGGAGACCCTCTACTTTCCCCGATAGAGCCGAGGCAGCCGTCTTGCCACCTTGAGGTGGTCAGTAGGATTTTATGTGCTGAGGATGTGTGGAAAGCTGGAAAGAGCCCAGTCCTTGTTGGCATCACCAGCAGCTGACCAAGACCAGAAACGACCCATGTCCAGAATTCTTAAGTTGTTAGAAAAATAAAATTCCGTTTGTTTAAGCTACAGTCAGTTGAGTTTGCTGTTCAGTGAAGCCAAAGGCATTTCTGAGACCTACAAGCTTGCTTTAAGACGTTCATCAAATGTTACAACCCTTCCCTGTCTCTCCTTCTTGTTCCTTGCTTCCTTTCAAGAAGGAAAGCTGAGGAGTCCCAGAACACACTGCTTCAGGTAGGCACCTGCCACCTTCTCTACCCCAACGAGGGGCTGGGAGTCACGGAAGCCCTGAACGCCGAGATGAGACACACACTGCCCGGCAGTGCGGCCAAGAAAAGGGTGGGTGCGAAGGCACCCGCTGGGCACCCGGGGCTCACCCTGTGAAGGCGCACCCAGCTCCCCACTGCCCAAGGAAAAGGGCTGCCTCTGGCAGCATCCCAAGAAGGTGAGACCGGGCTCCCACGTCTTTGACTCTTCCAGATCCCACCAGCTCTTTGCAGGGAATGAAGAGCCTGCCCTTAATAAGGCCTGGGAACTAATGTTTACTGAGTATCTACTATGTACTAGGTCCTTTTCATTTCGAGAGAGCCTTTGATATAGGACTTTTCCCCATTTATAAAGGAGGAAGCCGAAGGACAGGGGGCCAAATAGCTCTCCCAAGGTCACACCCCCAGGAAGTGGGAGAATTTGGGTCCCCTTCCAGAGATAACCCCACAATGTGATATGTTATTTCAGAGGCTATTTTATTTGCTGTCTCGCATACAAGCGCTATTCATTCCCAGCTGAGTGCCTTTGTCCTGGCTCTGCCTGCCCCCTCCCCGAATACCTTCCCCACTCTGTTGGCATCTGGTTCCAGCTTCCAGACTGGCCTCCTTCCCCTCTAATCATAAGTCACTACCACTTCTTGAGGGCACACAGCAGTATTTTGCAACAGGCCTAAGAGATGGGTGTCTTTATCCCTGCTTTCCAAATGGGGAAACTGAGCCTCAGAGAAGCTCAGCTGCCACCCCCCCTCCCCGCCCCGACACACACACACACACACACACACACACACACACACACACACACACACACAGCCAGGACACAGAGCCAGCTCTGCCAGGGTCAGTGTCCACAGAAGAGCCGGGGACAGGCCACAGGGGTTGTATCCAGGTGAAGGTCAGGCCTCCCGAAACGCCTGGTCTGGCTCTTTCTCTCCCCCAACCCCCCCACGGTTGGCCCTGCAAATTGGCTTTGACCTTTCTTGCCCCTGCCTCTGAGCTTCTCCCCATTCACTGCGAAACCACAAAGGGAGAAAGAGGGCGGGCTCGAGCGAAGGGCCCCTCCCGCCCGGGCCCCGGGGCCACGCCCCCTCGGGCGCAGGAGGCCTCCAGTATCTGTTTGCACAGTTGGGGCGCTTGCTCTGCACCCCACCTCCGGAAGAAAAGCACCACGAGGTCATCTGTTTACTCTGGGATTAGCGGCTCCCAGCGGGAGCTCTTTTCCTCGGAGATGAAAAGAAAGCGGACAATCTGTCAGGTAAACAGGCGACATTGTTCCCCACGATGTCAGGGCCCCTTTGTGGGCCGGCCTTTGAGGTCCGTGGCTCCCTCTCGCAGGGAGAGCGCTTACTCAAAGGAAATGAGAGGCCCTGGCTGGCGTGCAGGTCGCCTGCTGCAGTTTAAGCGAGGACAAAGGGCTCGGACAGTTGCTGATTCGCCTCCACAGCCCTCTCTGCACTTGCCTCTCCGTGTGGGTCCCTTGATGAGTCCAGACAGCTGGGCATGCAGCCACTGTCACAGATGGGGAAACCGAGGCTGGCGGCAGCCTCCCCCCAAACAGAAGAGTACTCCTGGCATTCCAGGAGGTGTCCGCTGGAAGGAAAGTAGGGCCGCTAGTCCAAAAGCCTCACTCTTCAGATGGGGTGGGTAGCGGGAGGCAAGAGAATTAGTGGAGCGTGATTTCTAGACTCCGTATCTCTGGTGGATGGGGGGGGGCACTTGGGAGCCATATAACCACCTTCATCAATAAACTGTTCAGTTTTATAGATGCTTGGAATATTTAAACAGCTGGACAGGGCTGGTCATGGTTGTGCCTGCTCCGTCTGACACTTAGGTGACAAGGTATCATCTTTGGAAGGGAAGTGTGGAGGCCCGGCTCCCAGGTGTGTGCCTGGGAGTCAGGATGCCCAAGTTCCAGACAGGCTCTGCCCCCAGTTTCCTCTGTGGTCCCAGGCAAAGCACTTGCCCTCTCTGGGCTGCAGCTTCTTTGGTTCATCAAACAAGACATAAGGTCCTCTCCATGGGCCCTTCCCCTGTGACAGCAGGGATGTCTGGGGAGGGCACAGGCCTCCATTTAGGAGGAGCAGATGGAGGAGGGTGAACAGCCCTTTTGGGAAGGAGGGGCCCGCTTGAACCCCATGCCCACCTCTGACACTCAGGGGGCCGGTGAGGCTGAGCGAGCGGGCACCCTGGGCCCAGTGGCAAGGCTCCAGGCAGTGTCCTGCCTTGGGAAGAGAGCACTGTCGTGAGGCCATAAGACCACAGGCCTCGGAGCATTGTGACCGGGTCCGGTTCCCAGCCTGTCACTCACCGGAAGCCCAACCTCAGGCAAGTGACGCAGCCTCGTGGCCTATGAAATGACACCCATGGGGCCTCAACGCCGCCCTGCCTGAGTCTCCTGGACGAAGGGGTCCCGAGTGAACAGGAGCTGGGCCATACTTGCCGCTGCCACCACCATTCGATCCTGTCCCCCTTCCGGCCTCCCTCTCCCGGGCCACCCTGCCACTGGCCTGTCCCAGGAGAAGACTCATCCTCCCTGCCGTCCAGATGCCAGGTCAGTCTTCAGCCTGCAGGGGACAGAGCCACGGCATAGAATAATCTGATTACTCTCCGAAAGTACAGGAAGGGCTGAAAGAAGGCCGGGTGGAAAAAGGCCCAAAGCCCTGGCCTGACAGAGAGGCGTCTACCAACCACAGAACTGCCTCCAAGATGAGACCCAGCACCGCCTGGACCTCGGCTTGGTCTCTCAAGGGTGGCAGTGGACCAGACACGTGCCCAACCCCCCACTCCCACCCAGGCACTGGCTTTCAACCGGCCCTGAACCTAATATGCACCAGCAGGAAAGAAACTGGAGGCCAACATGTTCTCACCACACGATTCCAGGGTCCAGAGCCAGTCCCTGGTGACCCGGAGGGAGAGGGGATACCACCACTGAGCTCAGCCCCTCCTCTGAGGTTTCCCAGGACTGAATGAGGGCAAGCTCCCCGCCCCCTCCAACCACGGAGCTGTCCCTCCCAGGTCCCCCAGCTGAGCTGCGTATCAGCTGTGCGGCCCTGGGCAAGTGACTGGCTTTCTCTGAGGCTCATCTTACCATATAGACGGGCATTTGAGGGAATGGGTCTTTTGCTTGAGGAAACCCAGGCCTTCCATCAACCCTTCTCCCCTTTTTAAGACCAGCCCCCAAGGACCCCGGTTTTTCAGGAGTCCTAGTATTTGGGGAGATACTCAGATGCAGGTGCCAGAGAAGAAGTTTCTAGCTTCAGAGATATACTGCAAACATCACTGCTTCCTCATTTTCCTTTTTTTTCTTTTAAAGGCTGTCCTAGCGATCTGTTTTTATTTGATTCAACTGGGTAAATGTGGTCCAAGGACTTTTTTCGCGATGTGGATCCTCCTGGACCATTCCGCCACCTTGGTGCCCACCACCTTACGAGGCAGCTAATTCCATCGGTCCAACGTTTCTGACTTCTGGAAAGTGCTTCAGTTACCCAGACACTTGCCTGTCTTCCAGCAGCTTCTACCTGTCAGCCAGATCGCATGCCTGTGGGGGGTGGGAGGGCGGGCTCAGATCAGACCCACCGGGGTTTGCATACCAGCTGCTCCCCTAACCAGCGAAGATACACGGCCCACGTGATTTACCCTTCCTGTGCTTCAGTTCCCTTATCTGTAAAGCAGGGATAATAAGAGTCACTGCAGAAGATTGTTATGGGGTCCAAGTGAGATGACACAAGGAAAGCTTTTCGCTCAGTGCCCAGCACCATGGGAATTATTTGCTGCTCTGGCTATTTCTTCTTTTGTATCTGCAGTGCTTTGAAAAGAACTGAGGCCTCCCCTCACCTCGCTACCAACTTCTCTTCCCCAGACTGAGCAGATGCAACCCTTCCTTCGGTTATCCCCCTGTGACTGGGTCTTAGGCCCCGACACCCAGGCCAGCCTCCCCCAAATCCCCAAATGAGAAAACCTGGAGAAGGAGCAGGCCTCTTCTGATTTATAGCTGTCCAAAGGTGAGAAGAGCTGTCCCTGGAGGGAGTGAACTCCCCATCCCTGGGGGTATTCAAGGTGGATGACCATCCATCAGGAAGGTTACAGAGGGGGTTCCTGCACTGAGTGGGAAATTGAAGTAAATGGCATCAAAGATAGAAGCTCCTCACGATGACCAAACGAGAAATTCCTCCTTCATTCATTCAACCAGTATTGGTGTTGAGTACTTAGCTATGATTAGCTCTGTGCTGGCTACTCTCCTGGGTACAGTTCACACTAAGAGAAGGACCTAAGTTTTCGGGAAGTACTTCACAAAAACAGGGGCACTCTGAAGTCGCTCTTTGCCTCTCCTTTTGCCTTCTGTAAAATGGGCGGGGTGGTAACAGTGCTTACCTCCCAGACCCAGCCTGCTGACAGCCAAGTGGCTTGGGACGGGGTAGGCCCTAGTGAAAGTGGGCTGAAGCTACCACCGTCCTTGTTGCTAGTAGTTCTAGGATGATGACTGTTCCTGAAATCCAGGGAATGTTTTTATTTTATCGCAGAAGACCCACACAGCTCGGTATGTATTAAATCAGGTCCCAAGAATTCGGCCCAGCTGAAAGCCTCACCCAGGGCAGCCAGGACTGGCTGGGGCTGGGACCGGAGACCAACAGCACACCAGTTCTTGGGCCACATCCAAAGCCAGCCAGGCAGCAGAGACAGGAGGTTTGCTGAATGGACGTCATCTGCTACCATCATTTCTCAGCAATGGCATCCAAGGGCCGGACGAAGCCGTTTTTCTCTGCTTTGTAGAAGAAAGGGTGGTTCTAACTCTGAACCCAACTGGGCGTTTCAAACTCGTTAGCGCCCCAGAAAATCTGATGTCAGCTGCCTTCTTGCTCTTCTTCCTGGTATTTCAAGTCACATGGTACCTACCTGTTGCCTGAACTGGGCACCATGGCGGTTATAGCCAAGAGGACTTCGGTCAGGTCTGGCTCTGTGCATGGTCCTTGGGGGCAGATAACGGTCTGACACTCAGACTCTTGGTGAGGTTTTGGGTCCCTAAGACGAGGCCAGAAGTGCTTGGGCTCCAAAGTCAGGCTACCTGGCTCCTGGTCCTGGTCCTGGCCCTGCCACTCACGAGCTATGTGACCTCAGGCAGATTACTTAACTTCCCTGAGCTTCCATTCCTCCTCTGTGAATTGGCGCCAATCAGTTCTATCTTTGAAAAACTGGGAGGACTCGAAGGAACCACTCACTGCCGGCCTGGAACACAGAAGACCCACTTCCCTCCCCAGAGCTTCCTCAAGGACTGAACCTGGAGCCGTGTTGTGCTTTCCACCTGCTAGAAGCATCATGTGTCTATCAGATGTGGGAGTGTGAACAGGCCCCAAGAGGACCCAGAAGAAAGGAGCAAGACTGAACTGAATCAGGCTAGGGCCTGGGGAGGCTGGCTTTTTGTGAAGGAGGGAAAAGGGGCATCGCTGCTGTGCACCTGACCTTTCAGGAACTTTCAAGAATCTTCCAGAGGCTTCAGGGGAGAGTCTGAGCTCTTGCTTGAGGAAAACAAGAGAAAGCTCAGAGAATGAATGGCCAAAGGAGTGGGCCAGTGAATCATTGAAGACATGCGTCACTGAGGATGGGCAGGGTCTGTGTGGAAGACCTAACAAGGTTTTGGGCCTTACGTGAGGACTGACCAGGATCAACGGTGCTCAGCTTGGAGGTTCACCATAAACAAGGAAGACCCAGTCCTTGCCCTTGGGAACTTGGGACTCAGGTACCAATTCAGTAGTCTGTTCTTGGCGAGTGTCAGCATTACCTGGGGATCTAACACAAATACAGCAGACCAAGACTCCCATTTCTGGAAAGATGGAGTAGATGTTCTTTCTTTCCATTCTACCCTCTGAGTACAACTAAAAGCCTTGAACATCACATATATAACTAACATAAGAGGACTCCGAAGAGTGCAGAGAAGAAGGTCAGCTGGCTGGGAGACCTTGGGACCCGAGGAACCACAGAGTGGCGAATTGGCCAAGTGCCTTTTTTTCTTTTGCTTCGTATATACCAGATTTGGACCAAAAGAGTCAACAACCCAGAAACCCCAATGGACACAAACAAACAAAAAACTGTCCCAACCAAAGCCTGCTCACTCTAACCACAAGACCAGGAAAGGGGCAGCCTAGCAAGACAGAAAACTTTTTTTTTTTTTTTTGAACTATGGTGAAATATACATAACCAAAAATATACCACCTTACCCACGTTTACTGTCGGATGGCCTCAAGCACATTCACAGTGCTGTGCAAGCACCACTGCCATCCTCCTCCGGAGCTCTTTCCCTCCTGCAAAACTGGAACTCTGTCCCCATTAAACAGCTCCTCATTCCTGCTGCCCTCAGCCCTGGCAACTACCATTCCGTGTTCTGTCTCTCCGAATTTGACTACTTTAGGTACCTCACATAAATGGTATCCCACAGTATTTGTCCTGTGATGACCGGTTTATTTTGCGTAGTGCATGAACCTCAAGGTTCATCCACATCACAGCGTGTGCCAGAATGTCCTCCTTTTTTAAGACTAAACACTGTCCCATTGTGTATATATCTATGCTACACCATCTATGCAGAGACATTTGATCTCTACATCAACAGCGGACACTCGGGATGTTTCCCTGTTTTGGCTGTTGTAAGTAATGCTGCTGTGAACACAGGTGTACAAATACCTCTTCAAGACCCTGCTTCCAGTTCTTTTCTGTATATACCCAGAAGTGAAACTGCTGAATCATATGGTAATTCTACTTTTAGTTTTTTGAGCAAACATGATGCCGCATAGCAGCTGCACCATTTTACATTCCCTCTAGCAAAGCACAAGGTTCCAGTTTCTCTACATCATCTCCAGTGCTATTGTTGTTGTTGTTTTTAATAGCAGTTGTCCTAATAGTTGTGAGATGGTATCTCATTGTGGTTTTGATTTGCATTTCCCTGATGAAGAGTGATGTTGAGCTTGTCTTTATTGGCCATTTGTCTATCTTCTTTGGAAATATGTCTGTTCAAATTCTTGTCCCATTTTTAAATCAGGTTGTTTGTTGTTATTGTTGAGTTGTAGGAATTCTTTAGGTATTCTGGATTATTAACTCCTCATCAGATATATGATCTGAAAATATCTTTTCCCATTCTGTGGGCTGCCTTAGCACTCTGTTGGTTGTGCCCTTTGAGGCCCAGAAGTGTTTCATTTCAATGAATTCCAATTTATCTATTTACTCTTTTGTTGCTGGTGCTTTTGGTGTCATATCTGAGAAACCACTGGTAAATTCAATGTCATGAAAATTTCCCCCTATGTTTTCGTATAAGAGTTTTACAGTTTTAGTTCTTACCCTTAGGTCTTTGCTATCCATTTGAAGTTCATTTATATGTATGGTGTAAGATTCCAACTTCACTCTTTTATATCTGGATATCCAATTTTCTCAACACCATTTGTTGAAGACCATTTATTCCCCATTGAATGGTCTTGGCACCCTTGCTGAAAATCATTTGACCATGTATTTGACGGTTTATTAAGACAGAAAACTTTTAGTCAGTAACCACCCTGCTCTGGTCAAATGCCACAGGGGGAGGAAATGGCCCCACCACACTCCTGCCAGCAAAAGCCATGTGGGAGCCTAGATTTCCACTCAGGCCATGATGTGGAGCCCCATTACCTTGCTGGGTGGTGTCAGAGGGGAGCCAGAACTTTTAGTCCCCCATTGACACTTCCCCCACCTTTTTAAAAAAGATCTTTTATTCTTTTTAAGTAACCTCTATACCCAACGTGGGACTCGAACTCACAACCCCAAGATCAAAAGTCATATGCTCTACCGACTGAGCCACCCACCACCACCACCCCCTGACCTTTTTTTTTTTTTTTCAGATTTTTTTTAAAACTTCCCCTTTGACTCATGGATTATTTTTTGATTTCTAGTTTGATTCCACTGGGGTCAGAGAAAACATTTTGTAGGATTTGAATTCTTTTAAATTTATTGAGTTGTTTTTTTTTTTTTTTTATGGTCCAGGATATGATCTATATCGATAGATGCTCCATGGGCACTTGAGCGAGTATTCTGCTGTTGAGTGGAGTGTTCAATCAGTTGGATCCTGGTGGTTGATGGTGTTGAGTTATTCTGTATCCTTGCTGATTTGTTGTCTAGTGATCAGTTAAGAGAGTATTGGACTCGCCAATGGCATTTGTAGATTTATCTACTTCTCCTTTTAGTTCTATCATTTTTCACTTCACGTATTTTGCAGTTCTGTTGTTTTGTGCATCCGCATTTAGGTTTGCTATGTCTTCTTGATGGATTGACTCTTTTATCATTACATAATGTCCCTCTTTGTCTCCAAGAACTTTCTTTGCTCTAAAGCCTACTTTGATATTAAAATAGCCACTTCTGCTTTCCTTTGATTAATGCTTTCATGATTCATCCTTTTCAACCTTTCACTTTTGACTTACTTGTATCACTATATTTGAAGGGGATTTTTTCTAGACAACAGATGTTTTATAATCAACTCTGCCCATCTCTGTCTGTTAATTGGTATATTTAGATCTTTTAGATTTAATGTAATTGTTTATATTTAGGGCTTAAGTCTGCCATTTTATTTTTTGTTTTCTGTTTGTACTCTTTCTTTTTTAAAATTTTTCTATTTTCTTTTTCTTCCCTTCCTGTAGGTTACTTGAACATTTTTAGAATTCCATTTTGACTTATCTGTAGTGGTTTTGAGTATATTTTTTGTATAGCATTTTTAGTAGTTGCTCTGGAAGGATGGGGTCCAGAGAGGCTGGAGGTTTCTCTGCCTGTGCTCTGCCTGTCCCACCATCTTCTGTCTCTCTTCTCTGCATTGGCCAAATGGAAGTCCTTATGGCAGATCCTACTGACTCTTTACAGGTCTCCTGCTATTGCTTGGTTGAGGAGTTTTCTCTTGAACAGGGCCCCTGAGTGGCCTGTCACCTGCTGTTAGGCCTGGGCTTTGAGGAGGCCATGCCTTATCAGAGCCCCACCAAGGCCATTCTCCCTGGACTGGACAGGCCCTGATTTCCATGCCATCCTGGTGCAATTGCCATGCACTCATGATCTTACTCGCTTAATTATGGACTAGCCACACCTGAAATTGTTCTAGTAAGCAGTGTGACTGACTCTTGAATTGAGAGAATATGGCCGGCCAAGTGACCTTCTGAATTGCTGCCCATGTCATAATGTAAGGAGGAAGCTTTGTCATTTATAGGACAGAGTCATGTGCACAGGGACATGGTAGCCATTTGCTCAGCCACCTGTAAATGTCAGTCTGGGGAGAATGTCTCCCTTTCTCCATCTATAATAATCCATGCATGCATTCACTCAGTGATTCCACAGCACCTGTTCTGGGCTAGGCCTGCGAGGTCAGGAGGATTCAGAGGAAGTGAGTCCACAATCCAAGGCACACCTTGCCCACACTTGCAGACCCACTTGAAGATATTCATGGGCAAATGTCCATGGCTGTGGACACTCAGACGCTCATATATAGAAGGGAGCATTGGCTGGGGGTGAAGATAAGAGTGAAGTATAAAGGGATCTCTAAAGGAGGGCCACATGCTCACCTCTCTCATGATGATTTGCTGTCTTCCCTCCCAGTCATCTGCCAAGCTGAGGCCAGGTCTCCCCAGCTCACACCTCCCCAGCCCCCATACCCAGCAGATGGCATTTGCCTGTCCTTGCCTGTCCAAATATCCATAGGATAGCTAAGGAGAACCAGGTTCCCGGCCTCACTTGCTGTGCAATCCTGTTCCTGCTGCTATGTCTCTGAGCCTTCTAGATAACAAGAAGGGCTGGATTGGATACTCCTGAGACTAGAGCTCTGTGCAGAACAAATTCCCGCTAAAGTGTTGTGAGCTTAAAGTCACATCTGGCAGGGAGGGACAGTGGGGCTGTCTTTTTAGAGACCCTTCCCCTGCCCTCTAATGAATGCAAGGACAGTGCTTAATCCTGAGGAGTTGGGAGGCAAGCTGCAAACCTAGTTCTCCACAGCCAGCTTGGCCTTTGCCTTCATTCATTCATGTTGTCCATCAAGCACAGTTTTGGGTTGGGGATATAGCAATTGACAAAGCAGAGTCTCGTAGTCTAGTAAGCAGTATATCCATTTCCGCATTCCTAGAATGAGAAGAGGTATAATGGGGAAGCATAACACATGGCAGTTAGGGAGCCTCCCTGGGGTGTCATTTCAGCAGAGACCTGAAGGATAAACAGGAGTTAGCTGGGTGATGTCAGGAGAGCACAGGAAGTTCACTCCAGGGAAAGGGAGCAGCATGTGCGAATGCCTGGAGACAAGATTGCTCCCTCTGGGGCAAGCCAACCGCCATGTTGTGAGGACACTCAAGCAGCCCTCTGAGAGGTCCATGTGGTGAGAATGGAAACTTCCTGCCCTGTCTCTCTCCTTCCTTCATGACAGAGTAGCTGCACCCCAGGTATCCACTTCCTCACCTTCCACTCACTTCTCAAACCACTTGCTCTGATTTCTTGCTGTTCCCACACCCAATCCACCAAAATGGCTCTGGCCAAGGCCCCCTGTGACCCTCTGGTTGCTAGGTCTGTTGGGCACTTTGTAATCCTCATTTGCCCATCCCCTCAGTGACCTCCAACATGGCACCCCCACCCCCACCCACTGGAGACCCCTCCGCTGGTTCCATGAGGCCTCCGGTTCTCAGGCTTTCCCTAGGCCCCTCAGCACTCAACCCCTCAGCCTCCCTCTTTTCTCTGGTCTGTGCCTGTTATGGGGCACACTCTCCCACCCTTGATGCTGAGCACCTCAAGGCCATAAGCCAGCTCTGTCCTCATTCCTCGGCTCCAGACCTGCGCACCGCCTGTCTGCTCAGTGACCCTCAATGGCCCTCCTTCAGACACCTGAACTTGTCGTCATCCCCTGAGATGTGCCTCACCACTTGGCTCCCAGGCTTGCTCAGTGGTGTCCCCTGGCTACTCTGCTGCCCCAAGCAGGAGTGGAGGGATCAGCACTGACTCCCCTTCCCCTTTACTCCCCACATCCAAGTTACCAAGCCCTGTCACCTTCCTTCACCCTTAGATTTCTTTCGGATCCTCTTGTCTCTACCTGTACTGCCACCCCATTAGGCCTCCAGGTCTCCCACCTGGGTGCCACAGGAGCCTCCTGACTGCCGTCTCTGCCTGCCCCCTTGAGCCTACCCAGATCCCAGTCCATCCCACAAATCCCAGAGTGCCCTTCGTGAAACTGCACTGTGCCACACCTCTGTCTGACACCCCCCAGAGCTCCCCAGGGCTTGAGGTTTGAGCCCATCCTCCTCCCCTGGCTCACAAGGGCCTGCCTGGCCACAGCCTGCTCCCTCTCTGGCCTCGCCTGGACCACCCCCTCTCTCTGTTCACTCAACCACTGTGCTCATCTAACATTGCCTCTGTTATTGTGTAACAAATTCCCACCAAACTTGGTAGCTAAGACAACAATAAGCACTTATTACCTCACATGGTTTCTGAGAGATGGAATTCGGGAGTGGCTAAGCTAGGCTGCTCTGGCTCAGGGCCTTTCATGAGACTCCAGTCCAGATGTCAGCCGGACTGTAGTCATCTGAAGGCATGAGTGGGGCTGGTGCATCCACATCTAATATGGCTCCCTCCTGGGGAAGGCAGGGAAGGAGGAGGTGGCAGCTCAACACCAGGCACAGGTCTGGGGGGCTGGCTTCCCAGCAACAGGATGGACTCAGTGCTCTGAAGACATCCTCTACTTTGGGGAGGACCTTAGCACCTACCTGGAAGGTAAGAGGGGAAGGGGGCTCTTCTAAAGCTGCAAACCTAGTTCTCCACAGCCAGTGTGGACTTCCCAGTGTGGGGACTCCCAGGCTCCTCCCCATCCAGAGTCTCATTTCTGACCACACATACAAGTCTACAGCCTTTTAGTACCACCATTAGGAAGCCACCAGAGGACAGTCTAATTCCAGCCACCACGTTCCAGACCCCATTCTCTGCATCTTCCCCTGTGGGCTTAGGCCAGCCCCCTGCTCTCTGTGGGCCCTGGATTCCTGGAAGGGTTGGACCAATGACCAAACATTCCCACTGGCTCTAAAGTGTAATTGTTGAATGGAACCTTCCTTACCCTTCATCCAGCCAGGCCCAGGCCCATCTGAGCTCTGCCGAACAGCCCTGTTTTCCCTGAAACACCAAGCCCCCCACATCTCATTCTTTACCTCCTTCCCCTCCAGAGGCCAGTTACTGGGGTCCCACCTCCCCTCTCAGCTTCTAATCCCATATCCACCCAGGCACAAAGTGTCCCCAGGGCACCCACTGGAGGACAAACTGCTGCAAAACTGTGTTCGGACCCCTACAACTGAAACAAGTATTACTATCTTTATTTTACAGATAAGGAAAGCGAGACAATGTTTTATAAGCTGGAAATCAAAAAGCAAGGTGCCAACTGGAATATACCTACATAAGAGGAACCACAAGAGAAGAGATTATCCTGACCCACTTTGTGGTCTGAATGGGGTAACCTCTGCTAGGAAAGAGGCACCTTGGGGGTCTCTTCAAGCTGAGAGCAGCATCCTGACAGTACAATGAGTGACAGAGGGACTGGGGGTTCCAAACCTCTCCCTGTGGAGGGCCCCTCGGAACCAGGAGGGAAGGAGGGAGGAAGGAAGGGGAGGCCACGGCCAGTGTGCACGGACTCGTCTGAATGATGGCGTCAGAGGTGTTAGGAAGTTCTGCCCTCTGATGCACACAGCAACCAACACTCGTCACTCATCCATCTCCCTGTGAGCACTGATTTCAGGGCACCACTCACTGCTTCCTTACAGGTCTTGGAGTCCAGTTCCAGACTCCTCAGCCCAAAGTTCCCGTGGGGGCTGGGGGAGGGCTCTGCTAGGAGCCACACATGTCCGGGTTGCCAGACTCATTTGGCAGTTGAGTGAACTGTAGCTCAGAGATGCTTGGAAACTTGCCTAAGGTCACAGAGCTGAGAATGGGCAGAGCTGCCTGACCCCAAAGCCCTTGCCCTTCCCAGAGCGCCTACGGCCTGTTCCCATCTTGCTGCCATCAGCCTCCTGGCCTCACATACAGCATCCACCTCCCTGCCTGCCTAGCCATGCCTCCCCCTGCCTTTCCCAGTCATCCCAATCTTCAAGCCCACTCCTTCAGGAAGCCCTCCCTGCCATTCGCAACAGATATCAGATACTGACCTCTGACACACACACATAACCCATCCCCAGAGGACACACAATTTTACACTATCTTCCAAGAGTTTCTCTGATTAAATTAGCCCCTGAACTCTACCCATTTCCTGTAACAACAGTGGGCATATAGTAGATATGCAATAAATATTATTTCAACATGAATTAAATGTAACCCCTTTCTTCTGCTATTTTCCTGCACAAGGGACTTCAGACAGAAGCCAGGGCAGACACGGGGACAAAGAGTCTGTTTGGGGCTTCTGTCCCTTCCCTGACAGATACACATGAGCAGGCCAGCCAGGGCCCTCTTGTCTGAGAGGCCCAGGATGAGGGTTAGGTCCTTAGGGGCCCAAGGAGTAGGGCAGGAAGTCCGAAACACAGGGAGTATTCTGGAAACTCTACCCTAGTCCCACTACCTCCCAATTCTTACCTTTACTCTTCAGAGTACTGACAATTTCATCATTGTTGCGTTCTTATCAATTCTGGAAGCTTTGACCGTCTCAAGAGTCCTACAAGCTCTAAATGTCACCTCTTCTGGGAAGCCTACCCTAATTCCCAGGGGCCTAGGCTCCCCCGTCATCTGTAAATGCCTTCTTTCACATACTGGTCTGCATTCTGTCACACTCCCCATTCAGGGCCCCCAGGATGGCATCTGGCCCTCCGTAGACACTAAATATGGCAGTGTCAACATCACTTCTCCAAGACACTCCGAGGCTTCAAGGACAGATAGGGTTGGTGACCAACAGAGAATGAGTCGCTGCTGCGCTCAGCTCTCCTCACCCAGCCTTGAGGTTTTGGGCAGGCCATCTGCTTGCCTGCCATCGCCTGCTCATGAGGGACTCCTCATCCTCCTGACCTCAGCCTGGGCATTGGGCCACACTCAGCAGGGGTGCCTGTGGGGGGGACCCAGGCTGTGGGTGGGCCCAGCATGGCGCCCGGAGTTTCCCTGAACAGGTCAACAGGCGGGAAGCAGGTGTTGAAACCTGCCAGTGGGGGCTGGAGCCCCGTGGGTTTGTCTTCACAACCAATCCAGGCAGTTTCTGGGCAGGGCACCTCGTCTCTTGGAATTGCACCCATTCGATGGGAGCTCTCATCCCCAAGGGCTGCTAAGAGAAAGGGTTCTGGGCAGTTCTACAGCCAAGGCTGGAGGCCCCTCCAAGCTGGGAGTTCCTACAGGCCAGTGCCCCACCTGAGCCATTCCACCTGCTCCCAACACAGCCCTGGGGAGCTCAGCAAAGGCTGGGCCAATATTTTCCAGGAACCACGAAAGTTTTTAATTGATTACCAAAGTCATACATATTCATTATGGAAAAGTTGGAAAACTTATTAACAGCAAAAATAAAATAATGTAAAGTAAACATCACCTATAATTCCAATTCCACCAGCTACAGATGGGTACTTCTTCCATTCCGGAATGCTTCCTTTCAGGCTTTTCTGTGCCTTTATACTAAAAAAAAAAAAAAAAAAAGCGATTCTATTGAGCCCTGTTGATACCTGCCGAGCTGGCAAAGCTCTACGGGCTACTATGTCTCAAAGCCATTAAAAACTCCTCATGCTTTCTAATGACACCCAGAGCACAGCCATACCACAGGCCCTGATTTAGGGAACCCATCCCTTATTGTTGGGTATAGGGGTTGTTTCTAATTTTTCCCTAATGTACACAATTCTCCACGACAACTCCTGTAGCTATACCTTCGTGATCCTCCTCGGGGCAGATTAAGACTTGAGAGACCCCGGAGCCCCTGGCAACATTTGGTGCATTCTCCCTGGCCCTCCCCCGAACAAGATGCACTATTAAATACGAGCAGTAAAAGAAGGTTCCGGACATCTGGCAAAGTTCTGGCTTTCCCCTGATGCATTACACCTCGTTTGAAGTATTAAATTCATTTTTAAACTTATTTTTTGCTCATTTGGAAGGGGATGCCCCCACTTGGCTGGCACCCCCAGCACATGCTAGGGCTTCCTGATGTCCCTGCCCAGCGATGACTCTCATCTTAGGGTAATTTTCGGGAAGAGAAGTATCAGGGTCAAGGGTTCTCCCACATGTGAGCTTTTTGGTCCCTGTGTCTGTCTGTTCTCGCTCACTATGGAATTCATGGCCTGTCACATACCTACACTTAGTAACTCTCTGGTGAGTGATTGATTATTGCCAAATGTCCCCAACCCCCCCCTTCCCCCTCACAAGCTGTACCATCGGAGCCGGTATGTGATTAAATGGACACACAATGGGTATGACCATCTTGGAAGCAGATGTCCCGGGCCTTCAGGAGGGTCTGAGCCTAGAGGATTTGGGGCAAGGGCAGACTGTCCCTGTCCCTGCGACTGGAAGGCAGTGCTCAGAGCGCCCCAGGCTACGGGGCTCGGAGACCAACACCCACAGAGGTGAGGGAGGCCAAACTGACCTGGCCACTGACTGGCATCTAACACCTCCATGGTGGCTCCATCTGGACCCCGGAGAGGACCCCAGCCATCGCTACGACACACGGGGCACTCCAGGCCCTATTAAGGAACACAACTGGGGCACCTTCACACGGCAGTCAGCCCTGTGGAGGCCAGGCCCTCACCTACACTTCTGGCCTCACGTGTCACGCCCCCTTGAGAGTCCTCACTCAGACCCCCACCCAGAAGCCCTCCACATTCCTTGTCAGGGCCCACATCTAGCCAGTCTTCCCCCATCTGCCTCCTGGCATCCCACGCATGCTTCCACATCACTCCCTGCTCCCTGGAGCCTTCTTGAAGGCTCTCCTTCCCGGCCTCCGGGTCTGGGTCTCAGCCATGGCCCCTCCAACTGCATCCCTGGGAAGTATGCAGGTGTGTCTCTCCCTGAACTGTGACCCCTCTGGGAGCATGGCCACAGCTGGGTCCCCTGGCAAGGCCCCGGCACGAGGCTCAGTGGAGGAGTCTGACTGAAAGACCAAGAATGATGGAGGGGAGGGGAGCTGGGACTTGTTTTCCTGTGTTCTTCTCCCACACCATCGCAGTGACACAAAACCGGAAGCCCAGAAATGCAGTCAGAACTGGAGACTCAAGGACAGAGGGCTCTCAGGCATGAAGAAAGGCGAGGCGGCGTTCCAGCGTGGGCAAAGCCATCATCAGGCCCCTTCCGGCACGAAGCCCGCGGTGCCCTGCGCCAGCATCAGCCCTCCCTCCCTTCCGAGAGCCGAACAGCCCCTCCCTTTAGGTGAGCCCTTGTCCCCACCATGGTCTCTGCCCATGTGGACACCCCACTCGGCACGCCGCCCACCCGCTGCCAGGCCTCAACCCGGCACCGCGCTCAGCACCTGCCCACCGCAACATTCAGCAAATTCACTCATTAGGGAATCCTCAGAGGGCAGCTCCATTCCCACCTCTTCCGGGAAGCCACACTTGACTGCCTCAGCCTGCAGAGACTTCTTCCTCCTCCCGCCCCTCAGAGCAGCTATTCCTCACACCACACTCATGTGACATTACAAGTTTAAGGTGGTTTTTTTGTAAAATTTTCCTCCAAGGAATGCATGTGTGATCAGAACAACAGGACTGGACAGAGGGGAGGTTGAACTGTGATCCAGGGCCCTCAAAGCCTTGGGCCAATAAGTGGGGGGGCTCTGGGCCAAAACCACCAAGCCTCTGTCTCCAACCAAGCACCCTGTGGCTGGCTGTCCTGGCACGCCCATGAGTTCCGATGAGGTGGCTCTGTGCAGCCGGGGCTACCCTGGGGAAGGCAACCTTCTGAGTTGTCTGCTGGCCACATAACCTGCCTCCGGACGAGGGAGTGGGGCCGGGGGAGTGGGGGCCACGGATGCATCTCCACGTCCAGCACAAACAGGAAATGAAAATTTAAAAACAAACATGGAGGAATTTTAGCACTCAATTCAGGGATTGCTAAACTAGGGCTCACAGGCCAAATCTGGCCCGCTGCCTGTTTTGGAAAGGAAGTTTTATTGGGACATAGTCTCGCTCATTCTTTTTGGTATGTCTCCTGCTTATAGTTGCTTTGGCACTGCAACAGCAGGGGTGAGTCATCACAACAGAGATCATGGGGACCCCAAAGACTAAAATATTCACAATCTGGCCCTTTGTAGACAAAGGGTACCCCTGCTCTAGTTGATACTTTTGGGGATGGAAGTCTAGCTCATGGTGACTTCTTTGGGAGTTCATACACACACACACACACACACACACACACACACACACACACACACGGGCAGGTGTGCACACATGCATATGGGCACACACACAGGCACCCCCGGGATGGGGGTGGGGGGGCTGCATTCATTGTTCCTCCGGCCACAGCTCATTGGTCTTGGAGAAAGCACCTGACCCACGCTGGACCAATCAAATTCTTTCTCATAGGAATTTGCACGTGAACATCAGGTACATTTATGGGCTTGTTTGAAGAGAAAGACCCCGACTCCTCTTGTCCGGGTCTCCAGGGCAGGCCTGATTCTGACCCTTCCTGACACCGTCCACTTTCATACTAAAGTTGGCCACACTCTTCCCAGCATTGACTTCTAAAGATCCCATAAAGCTGGTATCAGCCTCGATGTCTTTAAATGAGGCTCCCAGCCAGACTGAGATAGAAAATCCATGCTTTCCCGCTGGCTGTACACAGGCCCCTCCACTGGCTAAGTGCTTGGGAGAGAGACGCGGAGGCCGACCGCCCAGGAGGGATTGGACAGTTCAGGAAGTGGAAATGGGGGCCAGATGACCTGGCTGGGGTGTGTGGAGAAAGTCCCCCCCTCCTGAGGAACTGAGGCCTCTCTCCCCGAGACCCAGCACTGCCTTGTCAGCTGTGTGAGTGAGCCACCCCGGGAGCCAATCCTCCAGGCTCTCAAGCTTCCTGGTGACCCTAGCCCCAGCCACCATCTTGATATAACCCCCTGAGAGACCTCAAAATAAGATACTCCCAAATTGCCAACCCACAGGAACTGTGAGCAGCATTCAATGTTGATTGTTCTGGAGTAATTTGTCACAGCAAGCTAACACACTGTACAGACCTGTCCATCCTCCAGCGTCCTTGTTTCGGAGAAGGCCATCCCCCTCCTCCCCATCACAGAGTCTGCTTGTCTCTTCCGGGCTTCCAATCTGCTGTTTTCGACCCCAAAGTGTCTCTTGCTTTCGTCCTCTGTTCTCTGGTCCCTATTTCCACTTCCTGCCCTTCGCAGAGCACATACTGGATGACGAGGTACCTACCGTGTGCCCTGCTCTCCGTGCAGAGTTTGAGTTTTCATGGAATTGTCACGGCAACTGGATGCATAGGCCCGTTGTCCCCATTCTATAGCTGAGGGGGCCCAACACTCTGAGAAGCTCAAGAACTTGTCTGAGTCCCCCCAGCTGGCTAAGTAGGGAGTCACGTTAGGATTCAGGTTTGTCCTCTGTCCAAAGCCCAGAGTTCTAGAAGTAGTCCTTGCAGCCAGCTCCTGGCTTCTTGGATTCATCTTCCATGGCACTGACAGATAACTGTCTAAAATGCACAACTAACCAGCTCCACCACCCTGCTCAAAAGCTACCGAAAGCCCCCCGACCCTCTTGTCACAGTTGTGTCCAGCCTTCAAAGTTCAGTTCAGAGGGCCCCTCCTCATGAAGCCACCTGACCCCTCTCCTTGAGCACCCGGAACTTCTCCCCCAGCAGTAACCTGTTTGTTCTTGGTTTAGAGAAGGTGCACATACTTGATCCCCCAGAGCCGACCACAGGCTCCTCACAAGAGGGCCCCCTAGGCCTGACCAGTGTGCTCAGGCCCGTGAAAGGGAATTTTCGTATGTGGGTGGAGTGATTGTAGTAGCATAAGTAACAACTGAGCCTATGAGGGAATACGTACAGAAATCAGTGCTTCACTGAATCGGTAATAAATAGCTCTCCAAGTGAGTGATTGAAGTCATGAATGAATGATTGGTTGATTGAATAGGACACTGCCTAGATTCAGCCTCAAGGTCATTTATATAGATCTTTGTCAACAGCGAAATCTTTTATTAGATGTATACTCAGGGGTAATATTCAAAATATTTAACACCAGTACAGCATAGGCATCACCCACTCAAGGACAACCCCCTAGGGCTGCATCAGGACGGGCGCCTCCTGTTGGGCGCCTTTAAGTGCTGTATCCTGGCAAGGTTGGGGGTGGCAAACAAAGGCTCATTGCTGCTGCGGAACATGCGGAAGGACCAACATGGCTAGGGGAGAATAGGGCACTGGAGAAGTTTGGGCACAGCTCTTTACCAACTTTGCAGAAGGATCTCGGTGTAACACTGCCAAAGCCTGCTGGCTGGTGCAGCCCTACACACGGAGTTTTCCGAGCACACCCGTGGCCAGCCCTGGGCTGAGCCTGACATGCCCAACAAGCTCATTCCATCCTTAAAGAGCACCAAGAGGAGGGAGGGACTACCATTGTCCCATGTTACAGTGAGGAGTGAGGACATCAAGTGCAGGAGGTCAAGCTGTTCGTTCGAGGTCACACCGCGATAAAGTGGCTGCACCAGGACCTGATCCAGGTCTGCCCAGGTGTTCTCTAGGACATGCCCCGCCCCAGAGAAGTCGTGGGTCTCTGCCTTGCCAGTGTGAGGTGCTGGACATAGCTCGCAGGACTGCGTGATTTTCGGGGCCCGGGATTGGCTGAGGCCTTCACTAAGGAGGCGTGGCCGGAGACAAGCCCCGCCCCTAGGGTCCTCCTCTCTAGAGCTGGGAGGCTAGCCCCCATTCTGAGCCACAGTCAGAGGACCGAGGGTGACTGTCAGGCATCCACCTGGCAACACGGCCCTCCAGGAGCAAGATCCTTTGGCGGGATAGGTCTCATGCCACTCCCCACTCGCCACCGACCCGCCGTAGGACTTTGGACAAGAAGCCACCTCTTTGAGCTCATTTTCCTCGACCTCTTTGACGGGATCCGGACATATCCTGGCACTGTTTTAAATCTGTAGAGGTCCTGGACAGTACGCAAAGGCCGAGTGTGAAAACCGATGGTGGTCGGGGGTGGGCGGCGGGTGGGGAGCTTGGCTGGGTCCAGCCACCCACCCTGGGCTCACCCCCTACCCCAGAGCCTCCTGCCGCCTCTCCCAACCCCTCCAAGCTCTTCAGAAGGCGGAATAATTTCTCCTTCGTTTTCACTTTTAATCACAAAATAATTTTGGTGCCCAGAACCCTTCCTCTTGGAGGAACATTTGTGCGGGATGATATCAGCCTAATTAAGTGCTTCAGCTTTGGGGCTTGATTTCCCCCCCCCCGCCCCAGACCCCCGCGCTCCCTGCCAAGCAGCCCTGGCCGCCTGGCCGCCCGGCTACCTGCACATGCCGGCTTCTGGAGCCTTCCGCGCCGCGCGCCCCCCTGCTCGGGTGCGGTGATTGATATCTTGATTAGGCGCCAGGAGGCGGCGGACCAGGTGCTACCTCGGCGCGGGCTGGAGGCGGCGCGCTCTGCGAACTGGCCTGAAAGGCGCAGGCATGTTCCGCAGCAGCAATGAGCCTTTGTTTGCCTTGGCAGCGCCGCGGCCTCCCTGGGGCCGGCCCCATAAAGGGTTTCTGTTCGGGCTGGAGGACTCATTGTCGAAAAATTGTCCCTCGAAAAATTAGCATGGTACAGTGGAGAAAGCGGAACGCCCGGCAAATGACAGCTGCTGGCCCCAGACAAGGGCCCCGAGAGCGGAGTTTTGCAGGGTGCTCGCTCCCAGAGGCACCCCTCGCTCCAAGCCTGGAGCGGGCCGGAGGGGTGACAGGTGAACGGCAGGGGCCGGCCGGGCCGAGGGCAAGGCAGCAGCCAGATGGGGTGTGCGGCTGCCTTTGGGGTTGGTGGCTTATCTCCCCTCAGAGTTGGGACACCTCCCCCAGGCGCCAGGAGCGCAGGGTTCCGGTGTGAGGTGTTTGAGGGCCCATGAGCCAGAGTCAGGCTCAGAGGGTCAGCTGTCTTGAAATAGGGGGTGGGGTGCCGGGAGGGGGAGAGAGAGACAGAAAGAGAGAGAGCCTAAAGGTTATGTGGTTAATTGAACATCAACAGCCACAGATACGATTATGCCCCTTTGTGTCTTTCTCCCAGTGTGTTGATGGAAAAGTAACTAGATTAAAAGCACCGGGAGCCTGGGTTGGAGGGGCCAGGCAGTGGGGGGAGATCCCTCCTGAATGCCGACCCAGGGCTCCTGCAGTCCCAGCAAGGAGGGAAAACAGTCAATTAGAGGGGAGAGAAAAGATGGAGTGAACTGTGGTTTGGCATTTGCATAAAGGCTGGGGCCCTAGCCTGCCACCCTTAGTGAGGGGGGCAGGGGTTCCCAGGGGAGAGGCTGGGGGTGTCATGGGGGTGAGGTGCATGGTTACTGTTGAAAGTCTCAGCCAAAAGCCTGCGTGCACACACGGTGCGAGAAGCAGGGGTAAAGGTGACTGGGTCTGTGTATGGGACACACGTGTGTTTGTGTGCGCACGCGCATTGACATGTGAGTATATTCCTGCTTCGGGCTGCTTACGTCTGTGAAGTCATGGGTATCCATATGTGCACGTTTCAAGCAGGTGGCACCTGTGTGTCTTGCGCTGGCCTCACTCTCCTGTGTTGTGACCTCATGTGCAGATTTATGCAGGCACGCACCTGGGCATCTCTTGTGAGCTCGGAGCACCACCAGAATGGGGGGGGGAGGTGTGGATCTGCCAACTTGATCCCGCCAGCATGGGAAGATCAGAGCCTCAGGATTTCCTGTGGCTCTAAGGAGCCCAGACCTGGAACTGGCCCCCAGTCTTGCTCTGCATGCAATCTCCCGAGAAAAACCTTCCTGATCGTTCCCGCCCACCCTGTGCATGAAGCTCCCCGACCTCCCAGCCCAACCATTGTCCTCCCCCACCCTCAACCAACCTCTTCTCCAAACAGCCAGATTTTAGGCTGAGGGGAAGGAAGACCAGCAAATCTGGAATCAGACCAATCTGAGGTCAAAGGCCAGCTCTAGCTTTGTGACTTTGAGCAGTCCCGTCTCAGAGCCATTGATCAGTCACAAGGAGATAACAAGATCCAATTATAGGGCTGTTTTAGGAATTAGTGAGATTCCCTCGTATAAACTGGAGGGGGTCCATACACCCCAATTTACCTGGGACAGCCCCAAGTTCCACCTGTGACTCCAGCATCATTATTAAAAGTGTCCTTTATGCTCAAAAGTGTCCCCTTTAGATTATAAATTATAAGGTATCCCAAATATAAGCGGGTCAGCAGGAAATCTTTTTCCCTTCTCTTCCTCTTGCCCTCCCTTCTCTGATAATTTAATGCCTAGCTTCACTGCTCCATTAGTCTGTCAACCCCCAAAGAGGAGAATCCAGAAGGCGGGAGCATCTCCTTCCTGCTCCTCACCGTACCCCGGGGCCAGTTAATGCGCAACAGACCCCAGGCAGCTTGACTGCTGCCAGGAGCAGAGCTGGCCTCAGGGACTCAGCGCAACTGACTGCCCTCTGCCCACTAGGTCCACAGCAGAACGACGCGGAGGGATGACAGATAGGACCTGGGCATCGCTGTGAATGCGAATGTGGGCTCCTATTCTGAGTCAACAGGTGGGGTCATGTTCACGCTGCCACTGTCCTTTGTGAGGGTAAGACCTCCCCCCTTTATTGTAGATGGGCCCCCCCTGCACATCTGGGCCAGAAGCTGTCAGTCTTCCCTGCCCAGTTCGGACACAGCTTCAGTGAACATTTTACCAAAAGGACAGTCCGTGGTGTCACGGGCCTCACTGAACGAGCCGGTGGTCAGCCTTTACAACAGAGCCACAAACAGGCCCTAATTAATTTGCTGATTATTGCCCCCCATATGCAGCAATCACCCAGGTACAGAAGGGCCTTACTTAATGACTCAGGAAGGAGGCCTGGGTGCCCAGGAGCAGAACATGGAGCCCTTCGTAGTTAGGGTATCCCCTGCTTTGACACATTGTGTAAGTTTAAAACTTTGATAATGGAGCCATGGCCTCTTTCCAAAGTCAGAGACCCACTTTGCCCCCAGGTCCAAAATGTGGGGGTTCTTCTGGCCTTCTCAGACCTGGAGGCCTGTGGGTCCTGTGCACCTTACTCTGTGGTCTTGCTCCTAAATCTTCCACGGCTCTGCAAAGGCTAACAAGGACCTGATCATGGAGGAGCTTAGAAGTCACACTGAGGCACTTGGACTTCACCCTGAGAGCAATAGGGAGCCATTGGAGGCTTTGGAGGATGGACAAAGACAGTCTGATTCACAGGCTAGGTGGTTCTCTCTGCCTGAGGCGTGGAGGACAAGTTTGAGGGGACAGGACTGAAGCCCAGGGACCGGCTGGGAGGCGACTACAGTAACCTAGGCCAGATGAGGGCAGCCTGGGCTAAGATATAGGACTAATGAGAAGAGAGAGGAGGAGGGCCTAAGACATTTCCTGGAGGTGGTTCCCTGCTCCTTGGTAACTGATTGGATGTGGGGATTATTCTGGAGAGAGAGGGGGCCAGGATGACTCCCAGGCTACTAGCTGTGCCTGACACCCAGAAGGAGAGGAGTATGGAGGAAGAGGGGTCAAGCCCAGGAGGAGACTGTCCTTTCTCTGCACCCCCTTGATGACCATTCACCCCCCTGGCCTCCCGCAGGACTGTGACAACGGCCAGGCCTGTGCCCACATGCCATGCTGTCCGAACGCCATCCACCAAGCTATGCTTCCTCCCACCAACCCACCCTGGGGTCCAGCCCTTCTTCCTTCCTACTGAACCCTGGGGGCCCTTTCTTTTTTTTTTTTTTTTATTGTTATGTTAATCACCATACATTACATCATTAGTTTTTGATGTAGTGTTCCATGATTCATTGTTTGTATATAACACCCAGTGTTCCGTGCAGAACGTGCCCTCTTTAATACCCATCACCAGGCTAACCCGTCCATCCCCCCTCCCCTCTAGAACCCTCAGTTTGTTTCTCAGCATCCATAGTTTCTCATGGTTCGTCTACCCCTCCGATTTCCCCCCTTCATTCTTCCCTTCCTGCTATCTTCTTCTTCTTCTTCTTCTTCTTCTTTTTTTTAACATATATTGCATTATTTGTTTCAGAGGTACAGATCAGTGATTCAACAGTCTTACACAATTCACAGCACTCACCATAGCACACACCCTCCCCAATGTCGATCACCCAGCCACCCCATCCCTCCCACCCCCCACCACTCCAGCAACCCTCAGTTTGTTTTCTGAGATTAAGAATTCCTCGTATCAGTGAGGTCATATGATACATGTCTTTCTCTGATTGACTTATTTCGCTCAGCATAACACCCTCTAGTTCCACCCACGTCACTGCAAATGGCAAGATCTCATTCCTTTTGATGGCTGCATAATATTCCATTGTGTATATATACCACCTCTTCTTTATCCATTCATCTGTCCATGGACATCTTGGCTCTTTCCCCAGTTTGGCTATTGTGGACATTGCTGCTATAAACATCGGGGTGCACGTACCTGGGGGCCCTTTTTGACCACGGGCATCACCTCCTCCAGGAAACCTGCCCTCACTTCCCAATCTGCCCCCCCTTCCTCCTACTGCAGGAAATACGTGTCACTCATGTGCATGAGTTGGCCACCTTCCACCCACTCCCCACCCCCCACCAATCCATGCAGGTCGGAGCATGACCAGTAGCCCCTCCATGGCCAGCACCTGCCACCGGACCCGGTGGAAGGAGAGGAGGAAGGAGGGAAGGCAGGGGAGGAATCCAGGTCTAGGGGAAGAAAATGGGCAGTGATCAAAGCCTCCAGTCCTCAGCAAGCATAGCAAAAAAGCCAATAGGGTGCATATCCTCTCACCCGGGAAGGTGACTAGTGCCCGACCCACCCACAGTAGGACACGGTGGTGACATGAAGGGAAGATCACTGAGCCGGCCCTAGTGCCTGGCCGGTTGCTCAATTAACTATCTCTTTTATTAAATACAATGATGTCAGACTGAACCCTCGATAAGTCTCATTCCCTTCCTGGACACCCCCCCCCACTTTGCTTTTTGTTGGTCTCCCTCCCCACCCAGTTCCTCTGCTTCAGTTCTTCAGAGCAATGCCAGGGGAAAGAAGCAAATATGATCATGTGATCAACAAGTCCTGGCTGCCACCCCCAGCCCATGTTCATGGTCACCAGGTTTCCAACCTCCAGCCCCAGGTGCGGGAAACAGAGCTGCAAAGTCCAGGGCTGGCAGATGGGGCTGTAGGTGCATGCACATACTTCAAGGCCCAGGACCCCGGCAGCTCTGGGGAGGAGAGTAGGGTACAGAGGGGACTCCAGGCAGAATTGGAATTTCCTCCTACAGTGATGGGACCCACCTGGTGCTGAGATCCACACAGGCTGTGCCCCGTGGCCACTAGGTGGAGGGCCTGAGAGGCGAGGGGTGCAGCAGTGATCTTTCTGGAGCCGCCTTATCCCTGCTCCACCACCCCGCCCCACTCCACCACCTTGCTTTCCCAGTGCATTGGGCTGGATGCAGGGCATTGGCCTGTGCTGAATATCTCCCCTGTTTGGACTGACCAATTTGGGCTCACCTGCCTGCTATGTCCTCACCTACTGGGACGGCAGGGTGGGGAGAGGGCCATCTGCCTGCTCTGCCCCTTTTCAATGAGCCCCTAGAGCCACAGACGTGTCCGTGGGGGCCTCCTCGTGCTGAGAGCCTCAAGGTGCCCCTGTTGCCCACTCCCAGCACTCCACTCAGCACACAAGCCCCCGAGAGAAGAAAGAAATTAAGGAGACATTCACAGCTCACAAACCTGCTCTCACAGCATCACCATTTAGCAGAAAGTTGGCTCGAGACACCCACTCTGCCCCTAATTTGATTCTTATTTGGCCCTTATAATGTGCAAGGCTTTGGAAAGATACAGAGATGAGAAATAATAATAAAAGCCACTATGAGCGCCGACTGTATACCAGAGGCTTTACACACTTGTATCAGGTATATACTATCATTCTCATTTTGTAGCTGAAGAAACTAAAACTCAGGAGGTCGACTAATGTACCCAAGATTGCCCAGCCTGGAGGGAGCTGAATTGGGAGTAGAAGCCCTTGTTCCATTCTGTCCCCACGAAAATACAGCATGCCTGCCACACCGGGTGCCTTCTGCCCAGAATCAAAACCCCCTGTGGAGGAGAGAGTTCAGGGCAGTCTTCCCGGAGAAGGAGGCACTTGGAATGGGGAAGAACAGGGCATCAGTAAGTCAAGGTGGAGGGCAGAGCTTCCGAGGATGCCTATGGCATGCAGCTCCTGGGCCAAGGAGGGCTTGGGTCCCCCCGCCCTGCAGCTCCCACTGACAACTTGTCACCCTCATGCCAGCTACCCTCCTGCCAACACTCTACCCTCAGTGAGTTGTGAGACAAAGCCACTGTTTGGAGATGGAGTTAGGGAGACAAGAGCCCTGGCCCCCACTCCCTAGCCCCGGCTGCAGTGTGTTCAACTCCGACTCTAGCAGTGTGTAACCCCAGGTGAGTGACTCAACCTCCCTGCACCTCTGTGTCTTCATCTGTGAAACGGGACCCACGGAAGCACCTACCTGGGGGGCTTGTGGTGAGGACTGAATGAATCTGCCTCCGAGGCCAGGCTCAGGAAGTCGTTGTTGACGTTATCATGATCAATGCCACTGTTGAGCTGGGATGGACCGCCGAGTGCAGAGGGGAGGCTGACAGAGCACAGCCATGACTGACTTTGGGGGTGGCTGAGCTGGGTGCAGGAGAGCCAGGAGGATTTTCACGGTATAGGCTACCAAGCTGTCCCCCTCTGGCCTGGGCCAGGTGGATGCCTTGTCCCCAGGGCCCGGGCCGACCTGGGCTGTGCCGGCGGGAAGGGTGTGACAGGGCATATTATCTCTAGGGCTTGCAGACAGCAGCCTGGCTTGTTCATGCACTTCTGCCTCCCCAAGTTTCCTGCCCTGCCTGGGGAGGCCCTGCCCCGCTCTGGGGTAGCCCAACTCCCTGATGACCCCGGGGGTGGAGGCGGGGAGGGGAGGCCCTTCCTTTCCTTGGGATCTGTTGACGGGGCAGAGGTAGCTAGGTCACCCTGTACCCTGCCCAAGTCAGGGACTCCTTGGTCCAGTTTCCAGAAGCTCTGTAAGTGGGAAGTTGAATGATGCTTATTTCAGCAGTATAGGGAAGGGATCTGGGGCTAGACAGATTCATCAGGGCTATGCTAGAGGGCTTGGCCCCTCATTACCCCGGGGCTAATGCAGATACGAACAGGGAGGGGGCTCTGTGGACACTGGCCCCTTCAGTCCTTTAGAGGGAGTCTAGATTCTCAGCACTGCCCAGGTTTGGTATGGGCGACTGCGTGCTCAGATACTATTTCATCCGAAAGTTTAGTCGGTAATTTGGGTATGCTGCCACCAGGTGGCTCCCCCTTAAAGTCCCTCCCTCCTTGACCACTGAGCAAGCCTTGAATTCAGCTGGGCTCCCCTACAATCGCCGCTCCTGTCCCAGAAGAGAGTTGGCTTTCTATCCTTGCCCAGGCCAGCCCTTCTTGAGCAACTAGCTCCAGGCCTCCTTTGCCAGGTGTCCTCCAGCCTTCTCCCACCCTTGCAGCTCCCCCTGTCTGAGACCCCACCTACTCTGCCCACCATAGGCCCAGGAGAACTTAGGCCTAAATAATTGGACCGTCCATTCTGCCCCTCCTGGGTTCCCATATCCCCTGGGCCCTTCTTTACCCTGCTGCTCAGCTGAACCTTCTCTAAGAGACGCCCCTCCCCATCTTCCACCCCTGACCAACACCTTGAACCAGCTCCTCCTTCCCCTTTCTCCAGGACCCCTCTTTTCTCCTTTTCTGCCTCTTTCATGGGGCCCCCCCTGCTGAAACTCGGTCCTGAAAATCCACTGAGCAGTCAGGAGGTACACTGGATGAATGTTCGCTGAGCGGAGGGCTGGGTGAGGGAGCAAAGGAATAAATGTGTGAGCTCATCAGTCAACACATTTTCTTGGGCACCTGTTATGTGCCAGGCCTTGTGCTGGGCAGTGAATTGGCTGAATAAACACAGAAGCGACGGATGAGTAAATGCAAACCTACAGGACGGAACCCGGGGGTGAAGGCGATGAACACAGACGTGGGGGAGGAGGGATCGGGTAAACGGTCTGTGGGTGATAGGAGGCTGGGGGGCTGAGTACGTGAGCAGTAAGTAGTTCCTGTTGTTGGAGAGGAATCGGGTCACTTGACCTAAGGCCACAGTGGCAGTGCTCCCGACAGGACCCAGACCAAAACAGATGACTCACTTCTGCATGGCCTTGGTGAGCCAGCTGCTGCAGGACGGGGCTGGGCAGAGGGGGGCTGCTGGAGACAAGAGCCCAAATCACGCCAGCAGGGTCATCCTGGAGAGCTGGGACAAGGTCAAAACCAGCCCCACCCACATGCGGCCAGTGCTGATCAAGAGGAACAGCCTGGGGACTCGTTCCGGAAAGCAACAGTGACTCATCTACTGAACACCTACTAGCAGGCAAGGATGCTACTCGATCAGTCTGATCCCCAACAACCCTGGGAAGGAGGTTAGCCTCACCTTGCGGGAAAGGAAATGTGGAATGGAGAGGCAAAATGACTGAGCCAAGGTCACAGGGCCACAAGGGGCACGGTCAAGATTGACTCGGGTCCTCTTTTGGCTGAAGGCCACAGCTCGGGTCAGCTAGGCATACATTCCTCCAGAGACTGCAGGGAAACACCAAATGCCTTGAACTCAAGCCTTCTCATCTTTAAAAGGAAGAGCACGTGCTCCCAGAATGACCTCCTGACCACAAGGCAGGATGCGCTTGGCAGAAAGATGCCCACCTGCTCCCCCATGCCGGGGCCTCCATTGAGGGGGGAGGTGTGCCCACTGTTGGCAGGTCCAACGGGCAGACACCAACTGCCTGGAGCCTGGACAGCTCGGTGAGCCAATAATAATACTGATGCTCAATTATAAGTGACCAGAACTTTATCATTCCTGAGGCACATTCCTAGCCATTATCTCCTTTCTGATAGGGCAGGCTGGGCACACATTATGAGCCCCGTGTGACAGATAAGAAAGTGGGGGAGGAAGGAAGACAGGCAATACCTTGTGGAGCCAAGCTGGGAGTCTCTTTGTGGGTAATTCCTTTCACCCTCCCAGCAGCTGGAAAGGGTAAGCATCGCATCCCCATTTTACAGATAAGGACACTGAGGTTCAGGGAGGTGAAATGCTGTGTCCCAGGTCACACGTCCCAGAAGAGGCTGAACCTGACTCAAGCCCAGGCCCTCCAAATTGAGAGGAATATGCTAGATGCCCTACTGGGAGTCCACACACCCCCCCCCCGGGCCTCAGTGTCCTCCTTTCTGGGGTGAAGAGGGTAGACAAGGTAGGTAGATTGGTCTCTGGGACCCTGTCAGCTCTGACAGCTGAAAGTCTATGAGCCTCACGTGGAAAGAGCACTGGACACCCAGTCCTCAAAGCCAGGCGTGAACCCCAGCTCTGTGACTCACCAGCAGTTTAACATGAGACAAGCCGGGTCCCCTTCTCGGACGTCAGGGTCCTCTTCTGCAAGAAGAGGGAAATGGCTTTGCCTCCACAGGTGTGGCCTGGGCAACACACAGATGAGCCCCACACAGCCCAGTCAGGGACCCACTTGGAGTACCGAGGAGAAGCTGGTGGCTGAGGTCTTGCAGACCTGAGCCTGGGAATCCAAGACCTGGTTCCCTGGGGTCAGGGGGCTCACACGGAGCCTCTGGGGCTCTCCCACCCGTGGCTAATTTATTGTGATGCAAAAATCAGGCTCCAGGGCGGCGGGAAGCAGAGCTGAGCGCCAAGCACGCTCCCATCCTGTTCTGTTCCACATAGTTTCGGTATTTATTGTCCCCATATGTGATGCTGAACATTAAAAAACATGTTGCTGAGATTCCTCCAGAAAGGGCTGACATTTCACAATATTCCTCTGATGCCGGGGATTACTGCTCAAGATGATGAAAACGTGGTTTATTCAAAACAGATTGGGGCGGAAGAAAACAATGGCCAGGCCCCCGGAGGGCCCGATGAGCTCCTGTCACCTCCCTGGGGAGGTGAGCCCCACTCCCCATCAGAAGCCCCAGCTCTCGGGGCTGCCTTGGGCCAGGTGGGGCCTGGATTCGGGGATGGGATTGGGTCAGAGATTGGCGGTCACCCACCCTGCCCCCACCCCCTCCCCCACTGGCTCTCAAGGAGAGGTGGCCATGTTCATGGGGCAATTCTGAATGCTGGGCTAAGACCCCCAGCATCACCCCGGAACACAACTCTTCCTGTTTAAAAAAGGGACGAAAAGAGTTTAAGCAACGGTTCAAGTTCACAAAGTGGAGTCAGCATTAAGAGCTCAGGTTCCATCCGAAGACCGTGTTTTTAACCCCAGCCAAGAGGAAGAAAGAGTCCCTCCCAGGCATGGAGGCAGCTGACTTGCTGTGTGACCCTGGATGGCTATCTTTACTTCTCTGGGCCAAAGTTCCCTCACCGGCAAGATGGGCATGGACAGCCATGTCTGCCCTATTTGCCTCCGAGAAAGCATTTTGGGTCCAGGGGGCAGCGAGGAGTAAGGAAACTTGGGAGGGTGGAGAGAGTAGCATCCCTTCCCAGGGACATCACTATCCCCAGGGAGCCACGGTGGCCAGGCTGGCTTGGCTCTCCCTTGAGGGGAACCTGGAGCAGGTGACTTGGGCCTCTAGGCCTGCCCTTCATGCTTCGTAGAGTGAGGGGTATGGGCACGGTCGGCTAGGAGGAGGCTCCAGAGGATTCTGGATGGAGCTTGGGCTTTGGGCCGACCCAGGTCCTGTCCCAGCCCCGTCAGTTGTGACCCTGGGTCCCTTCATTTCTCCAAGCCTCAGTCTGCCCATCTGGAGCAGGTGTAGCCATGAGCCATGGAGGGAAGGGAGGGAAGGTGTCTGGCCCAGAGTCTGGCTCCAGGGCAGTGTCTAGACGAGGAAGCCCCTTCCAGCCTCTCCATCCTGAGGCTCAGGGCCTGCCTGCCCCATCCCACTGGGTGTGTGTTACAGGTGCAGGCTTTCTCCACCTTCAGGCCCAGAGAATGGATCCCTCTCCTGGGAGCACGAACAAGGGTGCCATCTTGGGCTCCCTTCTCCCAAGGCCTGCGTATTCTGGTGAGCACCTGACTCCCTAGGCTCATGTCTTCTGAGTGGCATTTGTGTCTCTGTGAAACCTTCAAATCTGGCCCCTCCCCTTTCATTTAGTCCTTGAGCAGGTGGGAGGGTGGGTTGGAGAAAGGGATCCTAAGGCTCTTGGCCATATGGGAAAGTGAGGCCATGGGGTCTGGGTTTCTGTGACCGCAGAAGGTAGTGCCCGTGGCCAGGGGTGCCCCGCCCTTTGGTCCTGCACCCAGCTGTGCCTGGAGGTGGTGGTGCCAAAGGCCGGATGCCACTGGCCAGTCAGCAGGGCCCCACAGGGCTGCCTGCAGAGCGACCGGGGGCCCGGGGGCCCGGGCCCCGCGTTCTGCCAAGCCTCACCTTGCCCCCCTGTAGGCACATCCTCCCCAGTGCTCAGGAGCCCCACAGACCCTCAGCCTTCCAGGCTCCCTCCCCCAGGGACGAAGCAGAAGCTGCTGGGGAGTTGTTGGGTGCCAGTGCTGTGTCCCACAGGAGCGGACGAGAGGTGCCAGAGGCCATTAATGCTCTGTAGTGAAGGGGACACAGCCCTCCCGGCTTCACCCTGGGGCCATGGTGACATTCACAGTGCCCATCTTTGGCCTGTTGCATGTGGTGGTGACTCTGATGTTTCTAGATCCACAGCCTCCTCTGCAACCTCCCACGGGGACTTAGCTTCTCTCTGTTCCTCCCAGAGCCCACAGTCAAAGCGTCAGCTTCCTCACCAGGCTTTGCCCTGGGCTAAAGGACTGCATGGCGGTGCCAGGGCCCTGGGACTGTGCTCTTGGATGAGGCCTTCCTGGGCTGGGTGAGCCTTTCTCTCAGTCACCGCTTGATGGGTGCTCACTCTGCTCTTCTACACCCTGGGAGACAGTGTAAGGGGAGCAGGCTGGTACCTGTGCCCCAAGCCCACCTTCCAGGGGGGAGGCAAGCAAGCACACGGACATGTGTGCTCAGGAGAAAACGAAATCATGGGCAAGGGGTGAGGGCACGATAGGGGGGCATTTTGAAGTGGGGCGAAAGTCTCTCTGAGGAGGGGCACATGAGCAGGGCTCAGGCCCAGGTGAGGGGACCGGGTGATCTGGGAGCTCCAGGCAGAGGGAACAGCGAGTGCAAAGGCTCCGAGGTAGACATGCCTGGTGGGTTCGAGGAGAACCAGTGAGGAGGAGGCCTGCGTGGCTGTCGGCTGTTGGCTGTCGCAGGGCGAGGGCGGGGGAGCCCGTGAAGGGAGGGGAGAGGAGGCGTGACAGGCAGACAAGGCGGGGCCGAGTGGCCACATCAGAACTTGAGGCTGGGTCACAAGTAAGGTAGAAGTCACCAGAAGGGGTCTCACTCACTCACACAGGTTGGGGGTGGGGGGTGTGGCAGGCACGTGAAGGGAAGTTTGGGACAGAGCCGTGTTCCATGATGGAGTTCCTACTGTGTGCGGAATGCCCAAAACCATCCTGAGAAGTTGTTCTGTGATTCTGTGATTCAGCTCATTTGCAGATGAGAAAACTGAGGGTCCAAGAAGGTTCGTATCACTTTCCTGAGTTCATGAGTCTTGGGATTCGACTCCAAGACGGTGTGACCTCAGAGCTGCCTCTTAGCAGGCTGGGAGCTGCGGGTAGGGGCTGGGCTGTGCTGCCCACCACAGGAAGCCACCAAGAAAGCAGTCGGGAGGGGGCTGACGGCCATCCGCTCCCTCCCACACACAGGACACAGACATGGGACAAGAAGCCAGGCCTCGGTTTGATCATCTGTACCCAGAAGGATTGGGATCAAGGGAGCCTGGGCCCTGCTAGCTCTTTTCCTCCAGGCCCCAGTGCTGGGAATTGTTGTCCACGGTTCTACCCCAGGCCCTCAGAGGCCACGTGAGCCACTGCCATGCCTCGAGGCTGTGCCAGAGCAGGGACCTGCCTGACCCCAGCCTGTCTGCAGTCACTGGGCAACCCCCCCGCCCCCGCAACAGGAACAGGCAAAGTCACAGCAGGTGTGATATTCAAAATGTTTGACACCTGGAACGGTTATGTAGCTTAAAATACCCACCCAAAGTTTTAAAATATTGTCTTTTCTTTGCCAAATATGCTATACCTTTCCCCAATACTGCTTACCAAGTGATGCAAGTTGTAACACAGATTACTTACCGAGTCGATCTGAATTTCCCTTCACTTCTTCCCCAGACATGGTGGGAGAGATCTCTCGTGGGACGTGGCTCTTTCCAGATTTTAAAATGCCCTTTATCTGAGCTGAGCCCTGATCTGATGCAGGGACATGCATCGCAGGCTTCCACCTCCACCATGAGCATCTTCAGGGCCCAGATGGCCAGCGTACCTGCACCCAGAGCTTCCCACATGGCCTTGACCCAGACGGCCTGCTCACACGAGCGTGTCCGTAGCCCAGGCCAGGCCCCCTCCCTGCAGTCACCCTAGCAGTGGGGACTTCTGCATGAAGGGCCTGCATCAGGCAAGCCCCTCTACCCAGGCTGTGGGGGCAGCAAATCCCCCCGCTGGGCCACTGGCTTCCTGGAAGGAGGGAGGGAAACCGGGCTTCAGAAAAATCCTGACTTGCCTTCCTACTGTCAGTCCTGGGGTGATAGCCCAGCCAGAGCCACTGGGCTCTCCCACTGCTGCAGCTGCACCATCCATGGGGCTGGAGCCCCCAGCTCCCCTCTGCCTGCGCCCTGTGGGGTGGGGTGTCAGCCATCGGCCAGACAGCTCCAGAGGAGCTCCCAGAGCAGGCTGCGGGGAGGAGCTGAAGAGCTCTTCCCACCACCAATGGGTAGACTGAGGCCCAGGAGGGAGGCTCTTTTCTCTGGCGTCAGACTCCGAAATAAATCCTCAAGTGCACTTTAAATCTGTCAGCGCGTGTACTTGGGGCTCCAACAGACCAAGTGCACCCCAGCTCTGGCATTTGCCGGCTGCATGGCCTCGGACAGCCCTGCAGGCCCCTCTGACCTTCAGCTTCCTCGCGCATTCCTTCAGCAACACATGGTGACTCCTGCGATGTGTTCCGGGTTTGAGCGCACAAACGTGCACAGATAAATTATAGATTCACAGATAAAAAGCAAAGTCCTATCCTCCTCGTGTTTTCAATCTAGGGGGTAGTCAGAAAGCAGAGCGGCAAGTAAATACACATGCGCTGCAAACAGTGATGCTTGCCATGGGGTAAAAAGAGAAGCAAGGTGAGTTTCAGGAAACAGGAGACAAGAGCCCGGCGGGGAGCAGGCAGGGCTGAGGGGAACCTGGGAGGGGATGCTAAGGCCTTGGAAAGACTTAGCTTTGCTCCATGTCAGGTGGGAGCCCTTTACTCAGAGGAGCGGGGCACCTGACCTCATGGTGAGAGGGCCTGGTCTACTATGTGGGGCTGCTGAAAGAGGTGGGCAGTGAGCAGGGAGCTGCAGGAGGGCGGGGCTGGGCCCAGAGGGCTGGCAGGGGTGGGGCCTGAGAAATGACTGGAGTCAGATAGTTCTCTGCACTGGAAGTTAAGGCCACATCCCTGGCCTGAGGTGACTGTGAAGAGCGGAGTCACACCCTAGGCCCTGTTTGGGGTGCACCTCGCCTCCTGGGCCTGCAGCACCTGGATGACCTCCTCACGTGCAGTGAGGACTCAGGGCAAGAGCCTGCCTGAGGCGACACAGCCAAGTAAGTAGCAATGACACCATAAATGTCAGGAGGCCCCTGTCCTTCCCAGGGCCCGATCCCCCAACCCGGGCCACCGGCACCAGGGAGTGTACCAGGTCTAGCAAATAAAAATATCAGACCCCCAGTTAGAGTCAACTGCAAGTAAACAATGAGTAAATTTTTTTTTTTTTTTTTTTTTTTTTTAGTGTATGTATACCCCACGCAATCGTTGGGATATACATATTCCAAAAATTATTGGTTCCTTATGTGAAATTCATATTTAACTGGGCATTCTGCATTTTCTCTGGCAACCGTAGCCCCAGGGCCAAGGTAAAAACTCAGAAGAACAAAAAAGGGCCACTCCGCCGTGTTGCACTCCTTCCAGGCTCTGGCTAAGCCCACCGCTTCCAGGGAGCTGGCACGAGCTACCCTGGCCCCTCTCCCTGCCAGAACCCCGCCCAAGCAGGTGCTCTCTGAACACGCAAGGCCTTTGTTGGCCAAACCGCTGACCCCTGCTGGGTTTTATCCAGGGTTTAAGTATGTTGATCTGGCCTCCAGGAGTCAGAGGACCTGGTCCCTGTGGTATGACCACCTGGAAGAGATCACCGGTCTCTCTCAGCTTCTGTTTCTCCACTCTGGGCTCCGTTCATCTCAAGAAGTATGTACGGAGTGCCTACTATGTGCCAGGCACTGCGTGGAGCTCTGTGAGGTGAAAGAGAAGTCAGACACACCCCCGGAGGGAAAACAAAAGGGCAGTTGAGGTCAATGAGAACAGTACAGGAAAGGAGGTAATCCAGTGTGAAGGGCTTCATTAAGGGATAAAGCAGTGGTCCTGAGCTGAGGAATCAAATCCCCCGTCCTGCTGCTTCTGCTGTGTGATCCTGGGCAGCTTACCTAATTCACCTCTCTGAAGTCTTAAATCCAAACTATGAAATTAGTGCTTTTCCCTTACACATTCGTTTTTTTTTTTAAGATTTTATTTATTTATTTATTTATTTATCAGAGAGAGAGAGAGAGAGAGAGAGACAGAATAAGCAGGGGGAGCAGCAGAGGAAGAGGGAGAAGCAGGCTTCCCGCTGAGCAGGGAGCCCGATGTGGGACTAGATCTCAGGACCCCGGGATCATGACCTGAGCCGAAGGCAGACGCTTAACCGACTGAGCCACCCAGGCGTCCCTCCCTTGCACATTCTGTGTTATTCTGATAGTATTAGGTGCACTATCAAAATTCGGTTTGTTTAAATCAGAGCACTCAGTGGTGGCAAGACTGAAGTAAAGATGTGGGATATGCGAGTATAGATTTTATACAGCAACCTGACATAGCGCAGTGGAAACAAGAGTAGTCTGTCAGGGTTCAAACCCCGGCCCCACCACTGACTCAGCGGGATGAACTTGGATGTCTGTGCTGTGCCATAGTTATCCTCCTGAATACTGGCAGCCAAGCCTTTACCCTCTAGGAAAGAAATCAGATTAATCTCTGTGGAATCTGAAGAAGAAAGACCCAGGTATCTGCCAAATTGTGTGGCTCTTTTCCCGCTGGTGAAACTCACAGCCCACGGACCACACCTGTGAGCGTGGAGCCTCTGCTCAGCTTTGTAATCTTCCATCTTAAATATACACAGAAAACCAAGGATTCCAGACACCTGGGAACTGCCTCTAATGGAAAAGCCACCAAAACAAACAAGGGGAAAAGAGGCAGTCTGGCAAAGAGCAGCAAGGAACAATCATTAGTCCCCTCAAGAGGTAAGAGATTCCATTACATTCCAGAAACAAGAAGAGGATGCCATCAGAAAGAACATTCAGAGGAGCATCTGGGTGGCTCAGTCAGCTGAGCGTCTGACTCTTGGTTTTGGCTCAGGTCATGATCTCAGGGTCGTGGGATGGAGCACTGCGTTGGGCTCCGCGCTGGGCTCCGCCCTCAGCACAGTTCCTCTCCCTCTGCTCCTCTCCCTGCTCTCTCTCTCTCTCTCTCTCAAATAAATAAATAAAATCTTTTAAGAAAGTGATAAAAAGAACATTCAGAGAACAAAAAAAAAAAGGAGTTTTGGAAATTAAAGACATGAGGGCAGAAGTTACAAAATTAAGGGGAGGAAATTACCCAGCCTAGAGGCCAAAGGACAGAAAAAATAGAACATACAAGAGAACAAATAAGAAAATTTGAAGCCTAACCCACAAGACCTTCAAGTAATAGGCATTTCAGAAAGATAGGAGGGGAGAAAAATTACCACTGAAATAATCCGAGAATATTCCGCAGAACTAAAGAACATGAGTTCTAGAAAGAAGGAAAAACAAAAGGCCCTGCCCAGGAAGTGAAAATAGTGCATTAGTTGGATATTCTTTGGGACAGAGAAAAGATCCTCTGCTCTTACGAAAGAGGTAAAAAATAATCTCATATGGAAGGTCAAGAATATGAATGGCTCCAGTCTTCTCCACTGTTTTGGAAGCCAGAACACAAAAGAATAAACTCTTCAAACACCTGAGGGAAAATTATTCCCCACCTGGAATGTGGGGCCCCAGCAAACCAGCCATCAAGAGCTAGAGCATCTTCGGCCAGGCCGGGTTTCACAAAGCAGCCATACTTCTTGGGAAGCTGCTGGGAGCTGTGCTCCACTCTACCGAGAAGGAGTAAAGGGGGAAGAAGGAAGATATAGGGTTCAGAAATCCAAAGGAGAGGGACTGAGGTGCTCCCCAGGATGACGGAGAAGGGAAGCCATAGGATGGCAACTGTGTCCCTACAGAGAGGCAGCCAGGCCAGACTGGAATAGTCGAGGCTCTGTGAGGGCCGTCGCACTGGTGAACAATGACGGAGTGTCCCTCATAATTGAACATCTTGGGACAAGATTTAGATGATTGACAGAGTCTGCGGTACAATGCGTGATAGGGACTTCAAAAACGAAGCAAACACTGAGAAAGAGAGACCCAGAGAGACCCAGAGAGAGATTTATGAAAACAGTAAGTCGCTCAGCAAAGGGAAAATATTCACAATGTTCTGCATAGCTCATGTCTAACTGGGGGTCACAGCTATAATTTAATTTAGAAAAATGATATCTAAGCAAAATAACACAATAACTGTATTTTTGAGGACGGGGGTGGAATGTGCACGTGTGAGGGAATGTGCGCGTGCGCGAGCGCATGCTTGGCAAGGAAGAAAAAGAACTCAACTCTCATCTTGCCTGGCGGGAAGTGAATAGGTGATGGTTACACTGCGAAGCCCAGAACTAGCCCTACATGCGTGGCATTCAGCGACCGAGAGGTAGGCATCAAAATCGTGACTTTCAATCGTTAAAATAGACCCCCTCCCCCTTGGGAAAGAGGCAATCAGAGAAGAGCGTCCAGGATTGCTGTTTTTTGTAACAAGCCTTGTAAAACCAGCTGATTCTAAGTTCTGCCTGCGTGTGAAATGGCTTTGAAAAAACTGAAACACCAAAAGAGGGGTAGGAAGGAAGGGAAGGAGGGAGGGAAGGCGAGAAAGAAAAGAATGAAGACAGAGGAAAGAAAGGAAGGAGAAAAAAGGAGGAAGGCAGGATGAAAACAGACAGGAGAGCACTCCCTGCGGGTGGTAATCCCTAGGTGACGAGGTTGAGGTCGCAGGTACTGGTTCTCGGTGGGGCGGCGTCTCGTCTCGAGGTCCCCACTTACTACTGCTGCTTTAATCTGAGCCCGGGGCGCCCAAGAAGCCTGGCTGGCAGCCTGCGCTGGCCGATACAGCGCTGAGCCCTCCAAGCCCCCGCCGGGATGAAGGGAGCTGGGGCAGCCAAGTGCCAGGGAGGAGACCAGCCGAGCTGCGAGTGCCCACGCTGGCCCGGGACGGCCCCCACCCCCACGAGCCCTCAGAAAGCCCTGCAAAGAGCATCTGAGCAAGGCCGGGAGGTCCCCACTTCAAAGCCCCACGCTAATGCCTCCCGACAAGCGTGGCCGAGCCTCAGGGTGTTCTCTTGCCTCTGACAACGTCTGTTCCCAGGCAAAGCCAAGGGGAGCGAGGCGGTGTGAGGCCAGGGGCACGCTGCGACCAAGCAATGGCCTGGTGGGGGAAATGTGATTTCACCCCCAGGCCCACCGCCAAGCATTCATGCCCATCCAGGGTTGGGGCCACTTTGGGCTGGCCGGTCACGGGGTGTCTCCCCCAAACACCCTCTCCCCCTCCACTTCCCACCACGGTGGCTCTTGGGTCCCAGCCCCAACCCCACCCCTAGGCCCATCCACTAGGTCTCAAGGCACTTCTCTCCCAGATGGAGAGGGCAGGGGGATGGATGCAAGGAGGGCGGGTTCGGAGGAGAACAAAAGCCTGCTCTGTCACTTTCTCCAAGTTGGTGCTACTAGGCAAAGGATTTAATCCCTGGTCCTCAGTCCTCATCATCTGCAGCATGGTGAGCATATCTTCGTCTCAGGGTCGTTGCGAGCTTCATAAATAATGCAAGACCATGGCCTTGCGTGCAGCAGGATGTCTCGTTTTCTCTCACTGCCTAACGCCCTCCCCCAAAGCTGAGCAGTTAAAACCCACCGCCATTCCGTTTGCCCATGATTCTCATGGGTCGGGAATTTGGCAGGGTTTGAGAAGAAGGTCTGCTCCACGCAGCATCAACGGAGGCTCATTCAGCGGCTTCAGCTGGCCTATTGGCTGAGCTGGAAGGTCCAGAATGGCTTCACCCCCGCGGCGGGCAGTCCATCCTGCCTGCAGGCTGGGCGCTCAGCTGGGGTTGTTGGCTGGGGGGCATCGGCTCTCCTACAAGTGGGATACTCCCCATGGCTGCTGGCTTCCAAGGAGGAATGTTCCAAGATGCAAAAGAAGACATTGCAGATCTCTTAAGGACTGGGGCTGGGCCTGGAAGGTACGGTGTCACTTCCAGTACATTCTTTTGGTCAAAGGGTAGCTCATAACCAAGGGGAGGGGGAAACAGACCCGTCGTTTGGACAAGGAGAGTAGCATCACTTTGCAGCCATCTTTAATCCGTTCTTATTCCTGCCTCTTCTTGGCCAGGGTCCATGCGGTGGTTATGGTCAACACCCGTTCGTACATTCAGTCATTCAACAACAAATATTTATTGCGTACACACAATGCACCAGGAATACAATCAGTGAGCAAGAAGGTAGCAGTTGCTGTTCTACAGGAGATTAGACCCTTCCAAAGGAGACAAGCGTTGAAGCCATCAATTCCAGTAAAGGGTGAGGTAGAGTGTTTAGGAGGTCTCAGAGCACAGGGAAGGGGCACCAGGTGAGGAAGGGCCTCCACAGACAGGACACGTAATGGGAGGCTGGAGGAGGCCAAGGAGTTGGCCGGGCACAGAAGGGCAAGATGCTGTTTTCTACACATTTTATTATTGCGTAGGTGTGGTAAAGCCAGAGCTGAAGAGGCAGTGCCACTGAAGAGAGAACTGGTTATACTCACGGATCCCAAGAGAAGGGAGCAGCCATGTCACGGGGGGACCATGTGAGGAAGCCCTGACGCTGGTCAGGAGGCAGAGGGAACAGGGGAAAATGCGGGCCAGAGCCTTTATTGTGATTTCTGCAGGAAGGTGAGGCAGCATTGGCAGGCTTAGGATTCGCTACTCTATACCATCTCAGGGGTCTCCGGGGGTACAGGGGCCGCCCCGGTTGCCTGGTACCTGGCCCCGGGGGATCAGGGCAGCAAGATGGTGGCCCAGAGTGTGAGAACCCATAGAGGAGCATGTGGAGGGTGGGGTGCGGATGGGCTGGCTTGTATTTGAAAAGGCCACTCACAGATGTCTTTTTTTTTTTAAGATTTTATTTATTTATTTATTTGAGAGAGAGAGAGAGAGAGGAGAGAAGCAGAGGGAAAGGGAGAAGCAGACTCTGTGTGGAGTGGGGAGCCTGACGCAGGGCTCGATCTCACGACCCTGAGATCATGACCTGAGCCAAAATCAAGAGTCGGACGCTTAACCGACTCAGCCACTCCTGCCCCCGACAGGAGGGTTTTCTACCAGGAATTAGAGGGGCAGTCCCTCCAGGGTCAGCTGTGCCCCAGATACTAAAGCAACAGAACACAAAATATAAAAGACAGGATTAATGCAGGTGCTCCTGGGTCAGGAGGTGGCACCAAAAGAGGACCCATGTGGTCCAGCGTGGCTGGAGATGCCTGCACAACCCCGTGAGGGTCTCGGGAGCTAAGGGCAAAGGGTGCCAACTGAAGGGCTTTAGACAGGTGGCTCAGTTCAATTTTGACTTTACAAAGCCCACTCTGGCCAAGGAGAAGAGAGTGGGGGCAGCAGCGTGCCAGGCTGAGAGACTTCACCGCAGTCTACGAGACACACATGGTGTGTGAAGGAGGCAGGAGGGTGAGGATGGGGGGCGAGGACAGCGGGCTAGCTCGTGCCCAGGAGCACCGCGGCCAGCATGAGGGAGAGGCTGGGGGAGGCGCCAAGGATGATGAGAGGTTCCTGGCCTGAGAGTGAGGATGGATATGTCTTCTTTCATCTAGACGGACAACACAGTCAATGAGCAGCGTGTGAGCGGTAGAGCCTCGAAGTGCACAGGCCCTATGGGATGCATCTGCCCGGAGTCCAGAGAAAAGGTCCGGACTGAGATACCAAATGGTGACTGTTGGCAAAGTCAGGCCAAGTTACACCTCAGTAATGAACGCCCCACAAATCTAACAAACTTGGAACAGCAAAAGTTCCTTTCTGGCTCATGCTGTGGTCCATGGAGGGTGAGGCGGGACCCTAGATGTGCATCTCAGAAGGGCCCTGCTTTCCTTCTTCAAAGAATAGTGCTCCAAAGGCTAAGGAATCTAGTCTGGGCTTCCCCATCCCGACCCTATGCCCCTCAAGGCCCGGTGCTTATACAAAGCTGGTGCAGGTGCCCCTGGGGCTGGTTTTCTGAAACTGACCGGCTGACCAAAGCCAAGTGGAATTGGTTGGAAGGCCGGGGGCTCCATAGGATGGAGGGAAGCCAGTTGTCCAACAGACCAGCCTGCAGCCTCCATGCATGCCCAAGAGCAGGGCCAGCTAACAGACAGCCTCTGGAGTTGGAGAATTCCTACAATTCCAGGCCTTTCTCCTTACTCTGACCAAAAAGCACATTCCAAGAAGGAGTGTCTACTTGGCCACACATAGCCATGTGCCCACCTGAGGCTGTGTCCACTGATGCAGGGTAGGTATTTCCTGGAGGAATCTGGGGCATTGCAATCAGATTAGGGAAGCCGATAAACCAAAGCACATCAAATGTCTGCTATACCACTCTTCGCGAGATTGTTTGGGTTCTTGTTTGTTTGCTTTTATTAAGATAACAAACATACAAAAAGGGCACATTTGCAGTTTCTGCACATGGATAGACTTGTGCGGCCAGTACCCAGATCAAGATGTAGATAGCCAGCCCTTCCCATTGTAGATGCCCTCAAAGGTGCACATCCTTCTTACCTCCATCCCCATATTCAAGTTTGTCTGTTCTTGAACATCATATGGATAGAATCAGATAGCGTGCGCGTGTACCCCGCTGCCGTGGTTCATCATTAGGGCTGCGAAGGGCACTCGCATCATTACACAGAGCAGTAGTTTGTTCTTTGTTCTTTTTTGTTGCTATGTAGTATTTCATTGTGTTGCTACGCCACCGTTTATTTACCCGGTGTCCTAATGACGGCTATTTTGGGATACTGGCACCATATATTTTTGTCAAAACCAAACCAGAGTAGGCAGGCACACACCGAGGCCAGTGTGAAGAGCCTGGTTGTTTAGTGGTTGCCGTGAAGTTCTCGATGACGTCATGCTCACCTGCTGCCTGGAGCTACCATGGCCCCAGCACAGCATCTCCTGTGTGGGCGCTGACATGTGCTCCTCCTGGACTCCTGGCCTCATGCTCTCTGCACCCTGCCCTGATGGCTGTCCCCTTGGGGAGCTGTGCTCTTGACTACCCGATGGACACGTTAGGGTCTCATATGGGCAGGAGGATGAAGCTCATCCCCTGAGGGCAGGTGCTGTCTGTAGCTGGCACGGGACTGACTAACACATGGACGAGGCTCCGGAAGTATGTGTAGAATGGATGGAATTGACGAGAGTTGACACAGAGATGCCACCCCGGGCTGGAGGACCATGAGAGGGACGTGACTTGCAAGCTCCCAGAGGCCGGCATCCGCCTGGGCCTCAGGCCAGGTTCCGGCCTGGCAAGGACAAGGACGGACTCTGTACCTGTTTTTGCAACAGTCAGCAGAAGACCGTGTCTCGGTTCCCTCGGGCCAGGCCTCTGCAACCTGGCCTATCAGAGGACTGAGAGCGAGGAGGGAAAGCAGAGGAACAGCCTCTCCAGACCCACTCCCGCTGGCTTCCCCCGCTGGCTGGCCACCCTTGCCACCACGGTGAGAACCACAGTGACCTTGCTCTCCCAGGAGAACCCAGAGTCAAGCACACTCCCCCCTCCCCCACCCCACCCACCTGCCAGTTGAAACTGGCAGATCTCCACCAACGCCGGGGACTTCAGTGGGCACGTCAGGAGGGTGTGCAGACTGAGCTCAGGAGAGCTGAGGCAGTTGGCAGGGTAGGGGTAAGGGAGCCACATGCAAGAAACCCAACTCTGAGCAGCCCTCCCAACCAGTGACAGCATCGAGGGCTACTGGAGTTGGAGGGAGGGCATTGAGATTTGGGACCTAGGAGCCCCAGGAATGAATCCCAACTCTGCTACCTCCCTGCTCTGGGACCTTGGGCAAGTCACGTCTCCTCTCTGAATCTCAGTTTTCTTAATGGAAAATGGGACTAACCCTAAACCTTAAAAGACTGTAAGGAAGATTAAATCACAGAAGGTCTGTGAAAAACCTCGCCTAGAAAAGGGGCTAGCAGTCCCTCTCTTGTCCTTCTCGCCTTTGGATCTCTGCCCATTGGAAGGGAGTGGACGAAGGTGGGTGAATGGGACCCAGGAACCCAAGAGCAGCCCGGCTGGTCAACAACTGAGACTGATGGGCAGGGTTCTGCGAATTTGCTGAAGGTCCTCCCCTCTTCCAGTCCTTCTTAAAATCTGGCCTCTGGGATCAGCTTGGAGCATTGCTTTTTAAGAAAAGCCCCAGTCCTAGGGCACCTGGGTGGCTCAGTCAGTTAAGCGTCTGCCTTCAGCTCAGGTAGTGATCTTAGGATCCTGGGATAGAGCCCTGCATCAGGTTCCTTGCTCAGCAGGGAGTCTGATTCTCCCTCACCCCCCCCTTATGCTCTCTCTCTTTCTCTCTCAAATAAATAAAATCTTAAAAAAAAAATAAGAAAGAAAAGCCTCAATCCTCAGACCAAAAGCTAGAGATAGAAGGGTATAAAAAGAACCAAGAAGAAAATCAAGTTTTTTTTTTCCCTAGACTAGGACAGTAATTGTAAATAAATGAATGAGTGAACAGGGTGAATGGAGAAACTGAATAAATGAGCGAATTAAAGAACAAAGAAATAATAGCTAATACGTAAAACACCGTGTGCGTGCTGAGGACTCCAACAAGTGTGTGTCTCAAGCCTCACAAAAGGTCCTATGAAGTAGGTACTACCATCATTCCCATTGTACAATTGAAGAAACTGAGGCACAGAGAAGTGAAGTGACCTGCACAAGGGCAGCCAACCTGTAAAAACTAGGTCCAGGACAGCAAACCCAGCCTGCCGGCTCCTAAAGCTTGGACCTTGGTGCCCCTTGATGAGCACAAAGTGAGTAGCTGGGTGGGTAGATGGGTGGATGAGTGGACGGATGGAGGGATGATGGGTGGATGGACTGGTGCGTGAATGCATGGACGCAGAATGAGGAAAAAAATAAACAGGTGAGTGGGCAAGCTTGGATAACTGCAGGAAATGGGCTGATGCCCAAAGTTAATCACTAATTTGTTCCTGGCATCTACCCAAAGGGCAGGAGTCAGGAGGAGTTAGGATGATGTTAATCGATGCCTGGAAACCAAGGCTCAGCCCCACCCCCACTCTTCAGCCTTCCCTGCTGCTGCTGAAATCCCACAATTCCCCGTTCATTCCTTCAGGATAAACATTGCCCTCAGCCAACCTACTTTTAAACCTCAAATCCCATGGGAGGGGCCTCTCTACAGTCTGAGCACCCTGTGGTATGAGCAGTGCTGGGAAGGGGATGTTGAGGGCAGTCCCTGAGCTGGGAGGATGTGGGAGCGTCCCTTCCCAGGCTCCAGGGAATGTTGCCCTCTCTAGGCCAGCCACACCACTCCCTGCCAAGCAGCAGAGTCCCCACACTCCTGGCGGAGCCAAGCCTTGCCGCAAACAAACTGGATAACAACCCTCCTCTGCTCTCAGGTTTTCCACTAGCAGAAGACTGGATGCCACACTGTTACCACAGAAGGAGTCACATGGAAGCGTCCCCAGGCTTGGGAGCCACTTTGGGCAAGAATGCCTTTCCACCCTGTCTCCTGGGAAAACCCTGAACAGGGCTTCTGGCTCTCCCTGAAGAACACTTCCAAGCCCCGGACCTCAGTTTCCCCACTTTCCAAATAAGATACATTACCTACACCATCTACCTCTCAGGAGTAATTGGTACTTTTTTTTAAAGGGGGAGGGGGAGTTCAATTAAATTGCACCTGTGCTGGTCATTATTCTAATCCTTCTACAAATAAAATGAGTTTAATTTTCCTAAAGCCCTAGAGAGTACATCATATTATCTTTCCCCCATTTTATAGGTGAGGCAAATAAGGCACAAAAGGGCAAGAGCATCAAGCCCAGGTGGTCTGGCCAGTTTGTATTCTTAATGCCTTTCTAGACCAGCTCTACCCTGAGCCCAAGCCAGCACCATACTTGTCCCTGCGCAGCCCCCCCCCACCCCACCCCTCACACCCAGAGGTCCCCATCCTCCTCATCCTCAGCCTCCTGTACCCCTGGGCTGACCATGGGGAGGACAGTCTTTCTTTACACCAACAGCCCACCCACCCCTCCTCAAGTCATTCCTCTGGACCAGCTAAGCCCCCTTCATCCTCACTTTTCTCCCCTTGCCCTTCTTGCCCAGCACCAAAGTATGCATCTCCCTGACCCTGGCAATTCTATCAACCCCTGACAAATCCCTCTGCTTCCAGCCCCCCACATTCCTGCCCAGTGGAGGCTACCCCATCTCTCATTCTGACTCCCATCCTCAGAGGGTGCTACACTCTTCCTCTGCTGCTATTATATCCTCTTTAGAGATGACGGGGGCTTTGCACTGCTTTTTGGAAAGAGAGGGAACGCCATGTGAGGCTAAGCACCCAAGGAAAAGGGCCAAGAGTGAGGATCGTGTAGGAGCACAAAGTGTCTCTGTTGGGAGCTATGTGCTCCTAGCATGGCCAGAGATGCCCAGAGCTGCCCACCCCCACAGGAGACTGTGAAGAAGTGACCATACACTGGCCCTAGAAATTCCAAAGAGGATGACTTTCCTCAAAATCAGAAGAAATGCCAAGCTTCAGTTAATCACAACAGAGTTCAGTGACAAAGGGACTGCTTGCAATTAGGAGCTTTTATTTCTTTAATTCTTGCTTTAAATTGTGTTCCTTTTTTGTTTATGTGTCTTAGGGTGTTTAGGTAATAAATCATGCTATTATTTAATATTCTGTTGTAAAGATATTTAATTGTTTTAATATTGTGTTTTGTGTGCATGGTTAAAAATCTGATGTTTCTGTTGATGACACTCAAGGGCCATATAACACTTGGGCCTCTGCAGCCAAACTCAAGAACCAGTTTTCCTGGGTGCAGGCACAGTGCTGAGAAGGCAACCCCAGCCCTAAAAAACCAGCCCTGCAAATCCAGACCTGCACAGAGCTGCAGGGAATAAAGAGAAGCTAAAACAGACACCAGTGGGTCTGGGAAAAGAAGAGAAGAGGAAAGAAGGGTAGGGGGAAGGAAGAGAAGAAGTCTCTGGGAACGTGCTTGGAGGGACAGGGATCAGTGTAGGCTGTGAGGGGTGGTGGGATTGCATGGCCATCTTGGAGAAGAGGCATTGCAAGTGGAGATGACCTAGGAGTGAAGATGTGGAGTCAGACCAGGGTCAGGGGAAGAACAGTCAGAATCCAGCCAGTCTAGAGAAATCAAGCACATGGAGATATAATATCAGGTGATACTGGGTTAACTAAGGAAACAGGAAAGCACTTGTTAAGACACAAAAAACCCAGACCATAAAGGAAAAGAATGATAAATTTAACAACATCAAAATCAAAGATATTTTAAAAGTGAGATTAGCCACAAACTAAGAGAGATACTTATAATGCATATATCTGACAAAGGATTGCTATCTAAGTAATATATATAATAAACTCTTAAAAATAAATTGGGAGAAGATGGATAAGCCAATAGAAAAATGTGCAAGAGATATGAACAGGCAATTTGGAGAAAAGAAAACCAAAGTGGCCAATAAACATATGAGAAGACATTCAATTTCATTATTTGTCATGATGTATTATGATTAAAATTAAATAAATTAAAACCATAGTAAGTTACTATTTCTCAAAAAATAAAAAAGGGGAAAGTCTGACCATAGTAGGTGACGGTGAGGATATGGAGAACCAGAAACCCTCACACCTTGCCTATACTTCCACTTAGGAGAGCAACTGGGTAGTACTGGCAGAGTCAAAGATGCCCATGCCCTACAATGCAGGTGCTGTGCTCCTGAGTATGAAAGTAATGCAGTTTTTAAGGAATGTAAATTACTTGACCCTCCTCTTATCCAGAGGTGGGCTGTGTGTTCCTTCCCCCAAAACCTGGATGGGTCTATGACTGCTTCAATGAGTTCAGTGGAAGTGATGTTAAGTAACATAAAAAGCCACACGGCTTCTGCCTTGTTTGCTGGGATTCTGACCCCTGGGTCCCTGAGCCCCCACATAAAAAGTCTGATTACCCAAAGACCACTATGCAAGAGAGATCAATGATAGATGCTCTGGTCAACAATCCCACTGAGCTTAGTCTTCCAGCAAAACCCCCTTCCAGACCAACTCAGAGTAACTCCATCGAATGACCCCACTGAGTGACCACAGTCAGTGCCATGTGGAACAGAAGCATTTCCCAGCTGAGCCCTGCCCCAAATTCCTGATATATAGCGTTGTGAGATGTAAAATCGTTGTCATTTTAAGCCACTAAGTTTGGGGACAGTTTGTTATGCAGCCACAGATAACTGGAACCACATCCAACAGAAATCCATGCACATGTGCACCAAAAAATATGCACAAGAATGTTTATTGTATCACTGCTTGCAAAAAACAAACAATTGGAAACAATCTAAGTCTCCATCAAAAGTAGATTTTTAAAAATCATGATATATTCATACAATGGAATACATTTCAGCAGTGAGAATGAATGAATTGAAGCTACATGTGTTAACATGGACCATCTCAAAACAATATTGGGCATAAAAGCAAGTTGCATAAGGATATGTACAGCTTGGTAGCATTTATATGAAGCTTCAAATTATGCAAAACAGTACAATATCTTGTTTATGGCTACTTACCTATATAGCAAAAACATAACCACATGCAAGGGAATGAAGAACAGCAAATTCATTATGATGGCGACAGAGTGGGAAGGGGTCCATAGGGAGCTTCAATGTTCCCAGTTGTTTTATTTTTTTAAAGAAAATCTGGAATAAATATAAAAATATGTTCTGCTCTGACAAAGCTGAGAATGGCTCCTGCAGGGGGATATTTCAAATATGTAACAACTCTTAAGATAGTGGCACCCAGGTGTGCCCCACATCCCACCCATGGGCCGGGCCGGGCATTAACCCTTTAATTGCCAGGTGGCAGAGAGGTCCAGGAGGTCTTCATCTTGGAAAGCATGGTAATCCAAGGGCTCAGGATGGCAGCTACATACCAGTCTGTATGAATTAGTATTTTAACAACCTGGACATCCCAGCTGAATACAAGCTTGGGATTCACGAGTATTAATTACATTAATTAATTATACTGTTCTCAACTTTTCTGCCTGTTTGAAATGCTTCGTTCTTTTTTAAAAGGATGTAGGCAGGAAGGGTGCTGACCATCACAGGAGTCGAGGACAGGGAGGCAGAGCTGCCTGGCCATGGTAGAACAGGGTATGTCATAGCAGGAAGTAGCCTTCGCCCTTCCTAACCAAAGCTCTCCCTGTCCCTTATAGCCAGGACTTCTGCACCATTCTTTACTTCTCTGGTTCATTCCTCAAACACCAAGCCCCCACTGAGTGCCAGGCCCTGGGGACACAGGAACGACTGTTCCTGCTCTCAATCTCTTATACTGCAGCCAGGGGACAACAGGGTGCCAGCCACAGGAGGAGGAGCCCTAGATCAGGGTAGAAGGGCAGCTGGACAAAAGTGACAAAGGGCCTGTAGGGGTGAATTGGGTAAAGAGGGGGAAAGGCTGAGCAGGGTGATAAGGTGTAGAACACAGAGGGTTGAGGTACAGGCAGTGTCTGCAGGACACCTGCCTTCTTAAAGATGATCGGCAGGCAAGACAGGGCAGGACAAGATCACCATGAACTAGACTGCCAGCAATGGGATCAGTGGTCGGGGTAAGACTTGGAGCAGGGCATCCATTCAATTCAATTCTACCTCCCAGCTAGAGCCTGGGAAGACCCTAGCTGTCTCCGAGGGGCCTGGGCAGAGCTGTGGGGCCTGCCTTGAGGCAAGTGGGATGGTCAACCCTGGCAGGGCACTGTTCACAGCTGGCATGCAGGGATATGAGGTACCCGTCGCCTGCCTGAGGCTTACCCAGCAGGGTGGAAGCCAGGAGGGAGGAGCCCGGTGGTATGCAACCCAGAGCTGGGATCCCCACTCAGAGGCCACCAAATGACCATCATGTCATGGCCTAGATGTCTGGAAGGGCCTTTGAGGTCACCCAGAACATCTTTCCTCAGCCCTGTTATAGAGCCCATAACACTGCAGTAGTGGGGCACAGGTGGGAGGACAGATCTTTCCACTCTGGCCAGCCTCAGCCCAAGAGGCCTGGGTGTGTCTGAGGGCAACCGGGTCCGGTCCCGGAGTTGGGAGGCATCCAAGAAAGCTGGAAGGGAAGCAATGGGGGCTGCATCTCCTCACTCTTGGCCCACCATCATGGAGTTGAGCCTGGATGAATCCACGTCTCTGCCCCAATCACCTGTGCGCACGCGCGCGCGCGCGCGCACACACACACACACACGCACACACACTGGCCTCCTTGCCTCCGGCAAAGCCCTGGCCAGTCATCCTCCACTTAGCAGCCACACTGGACTGTCTTCTTATATCACTTTATTTTATAGCATTTTCGTACCTTAGGTGCAGAGACCCGAGTTAATCATAATCCTCAGTAAATCACACACAGACTTTTTCCGGCTTTGTTTTGTGTATTTTATTTTCCCTTTTGTCTCATGCCCCTCCCATTCCCCTCTTATACCCCACAGGCACTGACCCAATATATTTGATCTACAGCCTTGATATGCCTAAAGGATAAAATGTGTAGTGAAATTTTATGTGTAGGGGCACCTGGGTGACTCAGTCGGTTAAGCATTTGCCTTCGGCTCAGGTCATGATCCCAGGGTCCTGGGATCAAGCCCCGCATCGGGCTCCCTGCTCCGCGGGAAGCCTGCTTCTCCCTCTCCCACTCCGCCTGCTTGTGTTCCCTCTCCTGCTGTGTCTCTTTCTGTCAAATAAATAAATAAAATCTTTAAAAAAAAAAGAAATTTTATGTGTATTTACGTGTTGTCAATAAGCATTTAATGCAGCAGTTCTCAAAGTATGGTCCAGGGATCCACAAGGTTAAAATTATTTTCATAATACTAGGACATTATTTGCCTATTTCATCTTATTCTCTCATGAGTATATGGTGGGGTTTTCCAGAGTCTACATGATGTGTTATATCAGAACAGAATGAATCCATAAGCAGATAGAGGAATCCAGCTGTTTTTTATAAAGCCAGATATTTAAAAGATTTACAAAATGTTAAACAATGCCACTTCTCACTGTATTTTTTATTTTGGAAAATAAAACTGTTTTTAATAAAATATGTTAACAGTAATGAATTTGTCTTTTTTAATAAATTCATAAATGGCTTAAAATTTTCAGTTTCTGATTATGATAAATACAGAGCTATAACCCACATGAATAAAATCTCTTTGGGGTTTTCAATAATTCTTAAGTATTTGGTTCTGAGACCAAAGTTTGAGGATTGCTGGTATAATGCGATCGAGCTCCTCTTTCCACAGTTTTGCACTTGGCAAGCGACTTGAGACTCTCCCCCGGGCTGTGTCGATCATCACTCCTAAGGGTGCTTCAGCTTCCATGGTGGCTGCTGCATTCATGGTTCCACTCCCTCGGAATGTACAACAAGGATGCCAGTGATTTCTCGCTGCCATAGCCAATGCCACTGTGATTATCCTCATTCATGCCCCTGTTTGAAGAATTTTGCTGGGACATAGACCCAGGAATGGGATCTCTGAGCCAAAGAGCATACACAATTTTATTATAATAAATTTTTTTTTTCCAGACTGGCTGTACCTGTTCACACTCCTACACTCAGCGTGCACAGAGTCCTCAGCTCCCCACACACCTGCCAACACCTGGTATCCATCATCCACCCTTCTAATTTGCCATTCCGCTGGATACAAATGTTAACTCCTGGTTTTGATGTATGTTTCACTGGTTATTGGTGAGTTGGGGCATCTCTTCACACGTTTCAGTCACTTGGTATTCCTCTTCTGAGCATTGCCCATTCATATCCATCACTCATTTTTGTATTGGGTTTCCTGTTTTTATCTTGTTGATTTGGAGTCCTTTGAACAGTCTTGGTCAGTGCTGCTCAAAGAGGGGACCAGCTGCCTAAGACATGTCTGTTAAATCAAAGTACTTTGATCAAGAAATTTTTTTCATCAAGAAATTCTTGCTATTAAAAGCAAAAATCTCAGCTAAACTAAATAATATGTCTAGTGATCATAGTTGATTGACATCTCCTTGCAATTTCTAGATAGAATTCCTTGTCAATTTTCCTTATCTGCCATTTCTTTTTTCAATGTCCTTTACTAAATAGAAAAATTTAATATTGATACTGTTTTCTTTTTCTTTTTCTTTTTTTTTTGCCTTATGGTTTGTACTTTTTAGATCTTGTTTAAAGAATCTTTGCCATTTGAACTCAAGCTGGATATGAGATAATAATATAGAACCAAGGGGTTCTTATCACTTTTGTGTAGGTATAAAAATGTAAAAAAATAAAATGGTCTTTTCCCATGCCAGGTCACACACCAAAAAAGTTCTCTACACTTCCTGCTATTAACCTTATGCATTAGTCATTCTCATTTAGATCTTCAATTTATCTGGAGTGTACCTTTATATATGATTTAGTGTATGAATACAACTTTATCTTTTCCCATATAGTCAACTGTCCCAGTATGATCTACCAAAACCTGTTCTTTCCTGTTGTCCTGTGTTGCTATCTTTAACACTCTATCTTGTCCCTGTATATTAATGGGATGATTTCTGGGCTCCTTGTTCTGGTCTATTGTCTCTCTGTGTGTGTTCCTGCTCCAGCACCCCATCTTACTACTATAAATTATAGTATTCTTATTGTCTGGCAGAAGAAATACCCCTTTATATGAATTAGGATATTGGTTTGGCTGTTTTAACAGAGATCATAAAGCAGGAACTTTAGCAAAATGAAAGTTAATTCTCTTTTGTATAAATTTCTGAGCTGGTAGCAGTTCTACTGCACAAGGTCACCCAAATTTCCAGGTTCCATCAACTCTGTTGTTCCTCTGTTCCCTTGGACATGATCCTCACCCATTGGGAGAGAGTGACTCACTGTTCTAGCATATGAAAAGGAGAGAGATGTCCTTTTAAGGACATGGCCCCAAAGTTGCCCATACATCTACTCACATTTCATTGACCTAAACTTGGTTACAAGCCACATCTTGCTGCAAAGGATTCTGGAAAGTATGGTGGTTGACTGGGCAGCCATGTGCTTGGGCTAAAACTGGAGAGTTCTCTACAAAAGAAAAGAGTGTAGAAAGAATATGGAGGGACAAAAAGAAGTGTCTGCCACACACTCAATTTCGCTACTCTTTTTTCAAAATTGATTTACTACTCATGGACCTTTATTTTTCCATATAAGCTTTAGAATGAATTTGTTGACTTCTTTGAGAAACCCAGCAAACTTTCTTATTAAGATGGCTTTTCACTTTACAGATTACTGTGGAGGTTGTTAACATCCTTACGATGTCAGCTCCTCTCATTTATGGATATAGAATACCTCTTTATCTTTTCAAATCTTTTAAAATTTCCTTCAGTAGACAGCCTGTTCTCTCCAAGAGAGTGTTGTTTGCTTTCTGTTAGATTAATTCGTAGATAGTTCATAGGTCCTATGATGTTGTGAATAGTATCTCCGTTTTGGATTATATGTTCTGGCCAGTATTGCCTTTATAGAGCAGGGAGGGGCAAACTATGGCCCACAGCTCCAATGAAGCCCATGGCCTGTTTTCATATGACCCATGGAGCTAACCCTTGTTTTCATGCTTTTTAAGGGTTGTTAAGAAAAGAAAGGAAAGGAACCCTCTGTGGCCTACAAAGCCAAAAATCATTAACTGTTTAGCCATTTATAGATAGTTGGCCAACCCCTGGTATAAAGGAATGCTGTTGAATATTTTTAAGTCAGTCTTGCCACGTCATGAGTTTACTTACCAGTTCTCATCATTTTTCTGTTGATTTACTTGGCCCTCCACGCAGTTAATAGTGTCTTCCACAAAGGACACTCTTTTCTCTTCCGTTTCAATCCTTACACTTCGTATGCCTTTTCCTTGCCTCACAGCTTTGGCCAGTCCCTGTAATACTATGTTAAAAAAAAAAAAACAACACAGTCGTGACAGTGTAAGTATAGTCGTCTTGTTCTAAATCTTAATGAGAATGGGGCACCTGGCTGGCTCAGTTGGAAGAGCACGCAACTCTTGATCTTGGGGTCATGAGTTCGAGCTCCACGTTGGGTATAGAGATTACTTAAAAAATAAACGAATTAATTAAAAAATCTTAATAAAAATGGACCTAAATTTTCTCAATTAATTATGATTTTACTGTAGGTTTTTGGTATATAAACTTTATCAAGGAAACTCCTTTCTATTCTTGGTTTTCTTAGAGGCTTTTTTTTTTTAAAAGCATATTATTTTTTTTTCCGTGCATTATGTGCCTTTTAATACCCATCACCAGGCTAACACATCCCCCACCCCCCTCCCCTCTAAAACCCTCAGTTTGTTTTTCTTAGGGGCTTTTAATCAGAAATAGATGCTAGAATTTCTTAAGTGCTATTGAAATAATCGTATGAGTTGGTCCTTTCACTCATTAATGGGAAGAATTGCATGATAGATTTTCTAATGTTAAACTATCCTTGCACTCCTAGAACAAACCCCATGTCCACTGCGCTCGTGAGTTAAATAAGTCTATAATTTTGTGTCCTGTCCTCATCATGTTTCAGAATCTAGGTTATGCTAACCAGCCATAGTAAATTAGTGGGCATCTTTCCTTGTCTAACCCTGGAACAAATTTTTGTAAGAGAGCAAGTTTAACAAAACTCACCTATAAGACTGTCTGGACCTAGACTTTTTTGTAAAAAGAACTGTGCCAGCATTTCAATTTTTTAAGTAACTATTGACCTATTGAAGTTTTTTCTTTCTTCTCCAGCCTGGTCATCACTTTCTGTTTTCCTGGACTTTATTCATTTTGCCCAGGTGTATCAGTTTATTATCATGTGGCTATTCTTACTATTATTATAGTCTTAGAATATCATTCCTTTGTAGTTATTTTCATTTTTTACTATACATTGTATTTGCATACTTATTCTATTTTTTTGATAAGTCATATTGATTTATTCGAAGAAGCAACTTTTGGCATTTTGTACTCTATCTTTTTTTATCTCTATTTCCTTGAATTCCTTATTTTATTATTTTACCCTTTTTCTTCTGTTTGCTTTATTGCTCTTTTCCAAATTCTTGAGCTGAATGCTTAGCATGTTTGTTTCATTTTTTTCTTGTTTTCTGATAAATGTATCTAAAGCTTCATATTTTCCTGAGTCTTTTTTTTCTTTAAGCTGTGTCTCAAAATTTGGCCATATAGAATTTTTATGGTCATTCAAGTCTAGGTATTTGATAATTCCCCCTGGTGATTTCCTCTTTAATCCGGGTGTAATTTACTAGGATGTTATATAGTTTCCAGACATTCAGAATGTTTGCAGTTATCCTTCAGTCCCTGATTTATGATTTTATTGCGTGGTAATCAGAGAACATAGTTTTATGAAGTTGGTTCTTTTAGGCCTGCATTGGGGCTTCCTTTGAGGCCCAGCACAAGGACGGTTTTTGCAAATGCTCCATTCATGCTTCAATAACATTTGCATTCTCTGTTTGTGCAAAATTTTATATACCTATGTAAAATAAGCTTATTAATCACATCTCTCAATTTTTTACATCGTTTTTGGTCTGCTTGGTCCATCAGTCTCTAAGATGTATTAAAGCTGACAACTACAACTACCAGTTAACCAAAATTATCTTCCTAACATAAAAACCCAACTACATCACTCCCATTGCTTTCCAAAAAAAAAAAAAGAGAGAGAGAGAGAGAGAGAAATAGAGAGAAAAACAAATTCTCGACTGGGCTTGGGCTAATGCCTCTCTTACCCAGGCCTGGCTCACCAACTCCATTGGTCCAGCCCCTCTCCATCAATAGCCCCCTCCTAACACACCGCTCCAGCTCCCCCCACCGTGAACTCCTTGCCATGCACAAACATGAGGGACGCCCTTCCTCTCACGCCCTGTGTCTGTGCATTGTGACTCTTTCCCCTGGAATTTTCTCCTGAGGCTTATCTAGCTCCTCATAAATATCCACTTGCCCTTCAAGATTCAGCTCAGGTTTTTCCAACCGCATCCACCACCGTGGCCACACAGACACCTGGACCACAGCCAGACCTGGCCACCTCCAGCTCCCCTAAGGTGCCATGCACTCTTCCACCTCTAAGCCTCTTCCCCGGGCTGCCGCTCCTCCTGGGAAGGCACTTCTCCAGGCGCTCCTGTGGCTGCCACGTCTTCTCAACCTTCCCCCAACCTCCCTTTCTCTTACAAACAATTCCTCCCCCTGAGGTGCATGCCTCCTTCAGATACAGCTTGCAAACATTCACTGGGTGTCCCTCCCCTCCTCACCCCCAAATTCTCCCACCTCCCTGCCCCCATGTGCTATACTTGTGCTTGACCCTGAGTAAAGGGATGAGTGAGACTCTAGGACCTTCCCAGGAGGAATTTATATTCTGGAACCAGAGGTGACAAACTCAAATGCAAACGGGGTCCAGGGAGGTGCTATAAACCCATCAGCAGCCAGATGGGTACCGTGAGACCCCATCCTATGTGCCTCAGTCACCCACCACTGTTCGTGTTTGAAAATGTGGGCCCCACGTTACCCCATGGCCCAACTTTTTAAGAAAAGCCATGAACTTTAAAACGTTGCTAATGGGGTGCCTAGGTGGCTCAGTCGGTTGAATGTCTGACTCTCGGTTTCAGCTCAGGTCGTGATCTCATGGGTCATGGGATTGAGCCCTGTGGCGGGCTCTGCGCTCAGCATGGAGCCTGCTTGAGGAGTCTCTCCTTCTCCCTCTGCTCCCCACACCCCATACTCTCTCTCTCTCTCTCTCAAATAAACAAATAAATCTTAAATAAATAAATAAATAAAACATTGCCAACTAATTGGAATGTTTCTGAAACTGCACTGAGCAAACAGAGCAAGCCTGTGGCCTGTTGCTGCCCAGGCTTCAGTCTCGGGTCTGGAGGCATGTGGAGAGGGCCTCGGATCCAGCCAGAAGGGAGGTTCCCTGGGGAGAGGCCACTTAAGCGGGTGCTGGATGATGAGCAAGTGGGAACAGTACAGAGGAGCTGGGGGGTGGGGAGGGGGAATGTTCCAGGAAGAGGGATGAGAGATCAAATACTAACCTCAATGGTTCTGATCAGCACCCCACCCCACCAGCCCAGCAGCAGGGAAGGCCTGGCAAGCCTACCTGGGAACCCGTGTCTCCACCTCAGGTTGCATAAAAAGGACAGCCCACTTTGCGGGCCCCTCGTCCGCCTCCACCCCAGGCCTGGCCCTCTCCCCAGGACTGGAGGAACCAGGGCCTCCTTTGCCACACCTGGGCTGGCACCAGGGGAAGCCGGATTCAGGGACCCAAGGCCAGGACAAGAGTGAGGCTTACTTGATGGAGATAGAACCCTGGCTTTGGGGGTGGTGATGGGTGGGGCAGGCCTGCAGCTCACAGGCACCCCCTCCACAGACCCAGTACATGCCTGCTGGAGGACAGCCTTCTCAGTTGCTATGAGCTCGGCCAGGACGGCCCAGGAGACAGGTGGACAGAAGATTCAAAGAGGGACATACCCTCTACAGCACACTCCCTCGGATGGCCCAGCTCCAGCGGGTGTGTACCCCACTGGGTTGTTTTGTCTTTTGCGTTTAATAGACCTTTCTGTTTTCTGAGGGGGTGGGGAATTATTGGAAGGCTTTGTGCAAGAGCAGACAGAAGAGGGGCTCCCAGGTTGGTCTGGCTCAGTGCCGCAGAGGTGAGAACAGGTATAAATGGGCTCGCTGTGCCCGGTCGGAGCTTGGCAGTGGGGGCCCCACCACCCACCCCGGTGCCAATCTGGGAGCTGCACACGTTTGCTGGGCACCTCCTGTGTGTCAGAGGCTGCCCTGGTGTCTGAGGACGCAGCTGACGCTCCACGAGCATCTGCCCTCAAGTGTCTTGAGTGTGGTGGGCGCCTGGGGGCTGGGAGGGGCTTCAGAAAAGAATACAGAGCAGGGATAGCAGGCAAGCTCTGTCTTGAGAGGTAGGGGAGTATTTGCCCAAGTGATAGGGAGAAGGGCATTCTGGGCCGTGGGAATAGCTTGGCAAAGGCACGAAGGTGTGAACACCCTGCAGTATTAGCAAATGCCAACTAGCTCTCTGGTGAGGACGTATAGGTCAAGGGAATGAGAACAGAGGGACTCAGAGATCTTGGGGAATGCTGTGGAGCCTGAGCCTCACCTTGCAGACAGTGGGGGCCATCGGTGGCCTCCGGCCTTAGAAAAGCCCACCTGGGCAATAGAGGTGAGGGGCAAGCCCTGCGATGCGGGCCAGACACTGTGAATGAGGCAATAGGCGAAGTCTGCTGGAGAGAAAGCCAACAGGACTTGGTGGTGAACGGGTGCCGGGGGCCAGGGCCTGCTGAGCAGCCAGCCTCCCTGCTCAGGGCATCGAAGGGCTGCCAAGCATCCTCTCTTCCCAGAAGGCAGAACTTGATACCAAGGAAAGGCTGGTTGACCAGAAGGTTTTGCCACAGAAGCTCTCCTTGTGCACTGACCTTTGTGGGGTCACCCTTTCTGAAGGCCCGAAGGGACACCTGGCCTCAGTCAGAGCCCCATGGATACTGTTCCCAGGACTCTGAAGCGGTGTGTCCTCCTTTGGAGCCTCAGGGCCCTCTGCTGTGCCAGCAGGAGCCAAGGGACCCAGGCGGGCAACGTCCAGGACACACTCTGCGGGGTGCTTTCGGAAACGAATCCCTGCCCACAGCAGCAAGGCCAGGGGAGGAGTCGGGGCTGGGAGTCAAATAAGCTGACCGTTTCATCCAGCTCTCACTCAGAGACAGTGCGACCCCAGCCCGGTGTCTCTCCTTCTCTCTTTCTGCAGGCCAGGCACTGTGCTAACTGACCTCAGGCTTAATTTCATCCAAGCCTCACAAACTTCTGGGGCAAGCACTTGCCCTTGGCCTCATCTAATAGATGGGGAGACTAAACCTCTAGGAAGAATCAGCCTCTTGTCCCGTAGAAGTTATAATCGCCCGAATTCCCCTGCACCAGAGGCCGAGTTGTTCTGTATCCATGGGCCTGCTAACCCGGACTCTGTGGGCTTCTCAGCCTGGCAAGGGAAGGAGCCCGCCCCTGGGAGATGCTTGCCTCCCACAGCAGCTCCCGTACCTACCATCCTGGGCCCTGGGAAGTTGTCAGGCAGACACAATGGCCTGGTCCCAAGTTACTTTTCCTATCTTATTTGTTCTTTCTGCCTCAAAGCAGAAGACAACCCTCCCCCCCCCCCGCCAAATTCCTGAAGTTCCAGAAATTTTCAAAAAAACCTCCTGCAAAAAGACATGACATCAGTCCCACATGACCTTGGGCAGATCACACGGTCTCTGTAAGCGTGGACCGAGAGAGGCAGATGGGGTGAGAAAGCTTCCCGAGCAGGAAGGTCGCCCCCCCACTCCTGGGGGGTGGGCTGTTGAAGCTGGTGCCGTGTGTGGAGGCACACGGGCCGGCACTCACACTCCCAAGGGCACACACTTGGATGCACGCATACTTGTGCTCGCAGTCATAGATCCCCTGGGGGCATTTGGACATAGTTGAGGGACCTGCTTCCCCCAGCCTGGCACTTCGTCCCAGGAGGAGCATGGGCTGGGTTCAGGGGCCCAGGAGAGGCCTCTGGAAGAAAGGGAGGCAGAAGGATGTCCTTTCCACACATCCCCTTCTTTCCGAGGCCCACTAAGCCTCCAGCCCCTAACGCCGCCTTGGGTCAACACATCAGCCAACCAGGCTCAGCTCCTCAGGCCTCCAGCAAAACGCAAGTTTTCCCTGGGGCAGTGGGTTCCGGGACTAGGCCTGCACCCCCCAGCCTCAGCCTTAACACCTACCACTGCAGCATCACTGAAGGGAGACACAGGCCCCCAACACGCCCAGGTGACTTCTCCACTCTGCGTCCCTGCGGCCCCACGCCCCCGACGCACTCATTACCATACTCCCACAGGCACACACTGTCACATGCACGCACATTTGCACACCAGTACACATGTACTCACACTCACACATACGCTCACACACAACCTGGCAAATTTCAGCTCACACGTTCTTGTCCACAGCCTGGGGCCAGTACCTGTTAGAGAACACCAGCTCCGCCAGGAGAAGGTTATTCCCTTTTAAATCAATTGTTTTTCAACAGCTGCTAATCATATCAAGGGATTTGATGCTGGCAAGCTTGAACATCTTTCGAACATTGCATTCATCTCTCTTTTCAACAAGGAGGGCCAGCCTCAAGCTCAGAACCATCCCACAGTCAGCCACATCTAGCTAGAATTAAATAGTCATTTCCATTTGTGTTCCTTCCTGTAAATGGCAGATGATAAGGTTTTCTGTGTGTGGTAGTGGTATGGTTTCCTTTCAAATTGAAGGGTTGTTTTTTTTTTAATGAATTAATCTAGGGGCGCCTGGGTGGCTCAGTTGGCTAAGCGTCTGCCTTCGGCTCAGGTCATGATCCCAGGGTCCTGGGATCGAGTCCCCCATCAGGCTCCCTGCTCACTGGGGACCATGCTTCTTCCTCTGCCCCCCACCCATGTGCACACGCTCTCTCGCTCTCTCAAATAAGTAAATAAAATCTTTTTAAAAATGTATTAATCTAAAGAAAAATATTACATAAGTAATGATGTAGGAAGTTCCAGAGAATGGCTCAGTTGGCCAGATTTGACTCAAGCATCAGCTCCAACGGAAGGCCTTCTCTGACCCTCCTTCTCTCTGGGGTGCCCCACAGTCTCGGGTGCCTGTGTTGTTATGTGTATTTCCATCTGCCACCCCTGCAGACCCTGAGCACCCTGAGCCAAGCCCGTGTTCCCTGAAGCCACCCTGTGCCCGGGGCTGTGGATCCGCCACGTGGGTGCTGGGTTTTGTGGAGTGAACGCCTTAGCACTCAGACCTTGGGCTCTGCGCAATCTGGTCACCCTGTTCAGTGTCTTACACATTCCTGCCATCTTTGGAGCCAGCCCTGTCAGACAGATCGGCCCCCAGTCCAGAGACACAGTGTTGCCCAAACTTAACCTTATCTCTTTCTGAGAAGCCCTGACCTCTCTCCTGAGGCCTGACTCAACCTCCCTGCTGCCTGCTAGACCCTGCACTGGGATGTCTCCCCACCCCCAGTCCTCCAAACCCGCCACCAGCCTCCCTCCTCCCCAGACCGCACCACGGCTCAGCTCCAGCCCTGCCTCAATGCCCCAGATGGAAAGCTCTGGTGTTGTCTGTCTGTCCATCCCTTAGGGTCATCTCCCAGTCAGGATCATGAGGCCTGTGGTACACACCTCCCTCCTGCCACGGCCCCCTTGCCTCAGGTTCTGCTCACTGCCTCCTGGAGCCAGCGCCCAGGCCTTTGAGCAGCTCTGCCTTCAAGACCCTCCCTGCACAGTTCAGATGATGCTACCCCCTCTTCAGCCCACCATGGCTCCCCGGCACTCACAGAGAGAAGTGTGAGGAGACTGGCGTCTATGCAGCCCCTTCTGTCAGCTGTAAACTGTGTAGGTGTTCCACACACGGCACCTCATGTAATCTTCACAATAGCCTGCCGTCCCTATATTACAGATGAGGAAACTGAGGCTCAGGGACATGAAGTCAGGTCCTGAAGGACAGAAGTGCAAGAAAGACAGTCTGTGTGGAGGGAATTGTGTACAAAATGGCACAGGGGCATGAGGGTGTTTTGTGAGCTGGGGAAAGGTCGGGTGTGACTAGAACCAAGGGTCTATGTCCAGCAGGGGTGAGGCCAGCAGGGAGGCCCAGGGAGCCAGGCCGACCTCCAGGGGAGCAACAGGCTGCAGAGTGGCGAGAACAGAAGGTATCTTAGGAAGACAGGAGGGAGGGGGAGAGCAAGGGCCAGACCCAGGGAGCAGGGAATCGGGGGAAGGGGAGCCCACTTCCCTGCTAGGGTTAGCCAGCTGGCGGTTTCAAGGAGGAGGTCAGGGGTCTCCAACCCATCCATCTGGAGCACAGGGGCCTGGCACTCTCACTTTCTTCTTCTTACCCTCGTGCCACCTGACACCTTGTGCGCCAATTTATCTGGCTTTCATCTCTCCCAACCCCGCCCCCACCCACACACCAAAATATGAATTCCATGGAGACAGGGCCTCCCTCTATTTTGTTCCCTGCTGAATCCCCAGTGTCTGGCCCCAGGTCGAGTTCAACAAAAATATGAGGAATGAATGAACAATTAAATGAATTTGCCGTGGGGCACCTGGGTGGCTCAGTCGGTTAAGCGTCCGACTCTTGATCTCAGCTCAGGTCTTGATCTCAGGGTCATGAGTTCGAGCCCCACGCTGGGCATGGAGCCTACTTAAAAATAAATAAATAAAAAATAAAAACAAATAAATGAATTTGCTGTGTTTGTATCTGGGAAGACAGAAAAGGAAATCCATTTGAGGAGAAAGAAAACCAGCTCCCCTCCTCTCCGCTACCCCTCCCCCCACACTCAGCAGGTGATTAATGCTGACCTGGAGGGTGTTTGTTAGCAAATCAGTTTGACTCTCAAATTTTCTCCTCTGAGTCTCCTTGCTCTCCAGCTAGACCTGGAAGGGCAGGTGTGCAGCACACACATCTTTGACTACCCAAGAGGCAGCAGGGATGGCAGGCAAGACGGCAAGAGACGCAGGAGTTACCCCCCATCACCGCCCCCCCCACACACACACTGCTGACCCCCAGCTGAATTTCCTCCCTGAACTACAGTTGCCTGGTCAGCCTGGGGGGTGGGGGGATGACACCTCTTTACCTCCCACTGGATAGACCAAGGAGGGTAGGGACCTCTGTCCTCTGGTGGTCCTGTTTTCTTCTGGGATGGGGTCAGCCTTTAAAGGGCCCCCAGAGACCCACAGACCTACCCCACCTACCTCTGGACATGTCTGACCATGTAGCAAGGCCAGAGAAGGAGGGCTTGTCCCTAGCCTTGGGGCTGTGGTCTCTGGAGCCCAGCAATGTGCCCAACACATGGTAGGTGGTCAAAAAATATTTATGAATGAATGAATGAATGAATGAATGAATGTCACTCTGACTGGCTTGTTTTCCCTGTCATGTAGAGAAGCTTGGGAAAAAGCTTTGAATGCCAGGTAGTAACAAGAGCCTTCATACTAACCATGATCAAAATGACCCAAAAAATGAGAAACCACGAGAGTCATCAGGCATCTCGGTGCCATGTCTTCCTATGAGTTTTCCTGAGCAGACAGCAACTCTTTCAGTTAGGACAGAAATCACATGCCCGTCTTACACGTGGGGACAGCTCTGAGGGTCACTGGCAGCCCAGGAGGGGGAACAGGACATTCTGAGGCCCCATCCTGCTGTGTACTGCCGGGAGAAACCTCTGATCGCGGGTGTGTCACTGGGGACGGGTTGTGGGAAGATGTGACCTCACAGGGCAGGAGTGAAAGGCTGCTCAGCTGGGACGTAAAAGCTGGGCATGAAAGCCAAGAGCCCCTGGCATTTCCCAGGTGTGGGGGGGTGGGCAGGGCAGGCAGCAGGGTGTGAGCCTCACTAAGGCATCCTATTGTTTCCTCTTTAAAAACACCAGGCTGAACAGCCCTTCCCAGATCCGTGTTCCTGGGTCCATTGACCAGAAGCAGGGAGGAGCAGGGACTCCATGCCATCTGGGGCCCTTCACGGGCCTGGCCCCCCAGGTCACATGGTCCAGCCCTGACCAGACCTCCCAGCTTCTTCATGTCCAGCGTGTCATCATTCAGGGAAATCTCGGCCTCTCCTGGGAGACTCCAAGCTCCCTAAGGCAGGATCAGTGTGCAGTCTGTGGGCTCCTGTGTCTCTGGGTGCCTACTCAGAGTCCCACCCTAGCTGAGAGAGGGAGAGGGAGAGACTTCACAGCCTCCCGCTCCTGGGGGAGGAATTTGGTGAGTGCTGAGCTTAGACCTTAGGTCCTGCCCTGGATTTGCCTCCTAAGCTCCCTGCAGCCTCGGCTGTTGGGGGTCAGCTTGGCTGGCAATAGCTTTAACGCAGTTGAAGGCAGATGGCCCTCTGATGCAAGGTCAAGAGCCTGTGGAAGCAAGGCTGGACCAGTCTGAGCTGAGGCCTGGGCCGGGGGCTCTGGGACTGAAGGTAGAAAAACCACAGGAGACACTGGAGCTCCTGAACACCGAGAGAAAGGACAGGAACCACGAAGGGAAAGGGAAGTAGAGAGAGGGGTGGCCCTGGCCCAGGAGGGAGAGTGCAGGGGAGAGGGGTGGAGGTGAGCACAGCATCCTCAACAGCCTTGGTTCCGGAGGCTTCCAGTCCAGGCTGCACATCTGCACAATGACCCCGTTTTCTTCCAGCAAATGGCCACATCTCTCTCCTCAAGACCCAAATGGTCTTGCCAGCACGCACCCAGCCCATTCCCTGGCCATACTGGTTTACTCTGCGTTCGGGGGACCTGTGGCCCCAACAGATGGGGCGCCTGCCTCCTGCTTTCCACATGGAATCTGTCTGGCAGCCAGCTGCTGGGACACATTCGGGGAGAAGGATGCCCGCTCCCTGTCCAGGCCCTGGGTTTTGTGATGTTCATCATTAACGCATGGCAATTGAAAAATCAGCTTTGTGCCCAGAACTCACAGCACCCTCAGAGCAGTATTGCAATAAATACCTTGTGCTGGAATCTTTAAGCCCCCAGGGACCGAGGACCTTGTTTTGAGCAACATCCCAGATTCTACCACAGCCATCTGTGCTTGATAAATACTTGTGGGGATGAATGAATGAATGATAGAAATACTAATATTCACTTGCGATACACTGGGTCCTCTTTGGGCTGCTTTTCTGTACTACCTCAGCCAGCTGAGGGGTAGGCATTGCTATAGTGCCCATTCACAGATGGGAAACCGAGAGGTTAAATGGTTTGCCCAAGGTCACTCGGGCTCCAGAGGACAGAGCTAGGCCTTGACCTTACCTCTGGAGTTCTTGCACTCTGACCTGCTCTTCCTGTTGAAAAGGCTCCGGGTGAGGTTTCCTGGTGCCTTGAGGGGCTCTGGGGATGTCCGTTATCCTGGCTGTTTTATAACCAGCACTCGGACACCTGCCGCTCCCCATCCCAGGCTCTTCTTGCCCAGTTGCTCCAATCCCACTGGGTCCAAGGAAACCGTAAGTCACCCACAGCTGAGCTTGAATCAATTAGGAGCAGCTCTCAAGCCCGGTGGCCAGCTTCGGGCAGGCTGGGTGGGGGGGTGGGGGTGCCTCTGCAGCCCCAGGCCTGCCCTCATGTCTGCCATCCATTCTACAGGACATCCCCACCCCTCAGCAAGTTCCAGCCTAAGTCAGGCTCTGAGTGGGGCACTGGCGCTGAGCAGAGGATGGGCCACAGAGCAGCCCGCAGGCGTGCCCGGTGGCGGGGGGAGCGGCACAGCCGCAGAGAGCCACCCGGGCGCTCCAGAGAATATGACCACCTCACAGGGCAGTGATCAGAGCCAGCTTTGCGGCATAAATGAACGTGGGGATGATGACTCAGCTGCCCAACAAGTTCATAAATATTGTGTCCCTCCCAGGCCGGGAACCATGGAGAGAGCGTTCAGTGAGGACATATTGAATTGCCTAGCATTTGGTGAGTCTGTGTTCAGATAACCTTCCTCAGATCCTTCTTTGGGCCAAGGCAAGTGTAAAGATGAAATCAATCCAAGTGCCGCCCAGGCTCTGTGCCTGAAAGTGATGCCCCCAGGGTTGGCAGGGTTCAGAGCACCCTCAGCCTGCACACCCCCACCCCCTTCACCATTGCCTTCTCTAGGCCTTGGGAGCCTCCTAACTGCTCCCAGACTCAGATGCCCCTCTTGAAATGGGGCAACGGAGGCTGAATTTGGCCCACCCAGAGCTCCTTGCCTCTCCCCTAGGATCCCTTGTGTTTCAATGAACAGTTCCTGAGCACTGGGATAGCTTTGAGCCTGGGGTCTGCCCAGCAAAGGCAGCCGTCTGTGTGGCCAGGGACTTCACCAGGAGCAACACATCCAGCACTCCTCCAGTCCATCCCCTGGCTCCCCTACATCACCCCTGGCCCAGCCAGGGCAGGGGAAGGTGGAGGAGAATTTCTTCCATCTCCATATCCCAAAAAGCGTCCTTTACAGGTATTCCCTGTGCAGGACCCAACAACAGCCCTGAAAGGTCAGCAGCCTGGGCCATCATACCCACTTGACAATTGGGGGAAACTGAGGCTCGGGTCATCACAAGGCCAGTGGTAAAGCTGAGAGCGGCCTCAGAGTTCCAGGCCCCTTGTGGCAACCATCCCCCATCTGTCACTGACTCCCTGAGAGAGAAAAAGTGGCAGGAGGACAGGATGATCCATTGTCTAGCTGGACAGTGAGCCCCTGTGGGCAAAGCCTCTCAGAGAATGCTAGAAGGAAGCCCAGGAAAGGGGCACACTGCCCTGCCTCCAGTGAGACGCTTATGTCGTTCGAGTGTTGGCATGGGCGCCGACCAGCAGAAAGAACTTATGCAAGTCACATAACATTTCCGTCCATACTCTTGAGCACACACGTGCACACAGCCGAGTGTGCACACACAGCCTCGCCCTCCACCAGCACTCCCCAAGTGCCCCGCGTGTGTGAGTGAGAGAGTGGGTGGGTGCCTGAGTCTCTGGAGCTCGCTCAGAGCCCCCCGCTCTTGGCTCAGCATCCGCTGCAGCCTTATGCACAGGCAGCTGCCTCTGGAGAATGATTTGAAGGCTTCCAGAAGCAGCTTACCCCTCAGAAACATCCTTCCCCCTCCCCCCAGCCTGCCAGGGGCCTTCCCAAGCCCCTGCTGAGATCCAGGGTGGGAGGGGACCCCAGCAGCAGCCCCACGGTGGGCCAGGTGTTGTGCTGAGAGATTTACACACACCCTTCCACTGTACCCCCACAACAACCCTGCAAGATAGCCATTATTTCCAAGGTCACCACCCTCTTGGTAGAGATGAGAAAACCCAGGCTCGGGAAAGCAGACAGAGTGGTTCAGGTCCCAAACGGAAAGTGGCAGAGCCAGGATTGGAACCCATGCGTCCCGAGTCTTCCCCATCAGACTAAGAAAAGAGGCCAAGGGACCAGGTCCTTTGGGGACCCTGGCCTGGCTCAGAAGAGAGGAGTCTCAGAGGCCACAGGTGGAAAGAGAGTAGAGCCCCAAGATGGACTGTGGGGGCCATCCTGAAGGAAGTTTCTAGATTTGCAACTCAGCCACTGCAGTCCTATAGCTCTTTAGAGAATTAAGACCTAGAGGTGGCCAGAGCTGTGCTGTCACCAGATGTGCACACACACACACACACACACACACGTGCATGCACGCGTGCACACACACACACGTATGCGTGAGCAAATACACAATGTGCCTGTGGCAAGAAGGATCCTGGGAAGAAGGAAATGTCTGGGGGCTGGGTCAGGGAGAAGGTTCCGGTACCCTAACCTGGAAGATGCCTGTGGACAGAGACTGATACCTGAGAATGTCCCCCACAACCCATTCCTCAAACTCCCCAGACAGCTGGTGTCTATCTAGCAAACCCCCAAGGGCCCCCCACCTCGGGCTGGACCCTGTTCTGACTACATTTCATTTCACTCACTTCAGACATGGTTAAGCAGCATCTCAAGAGGACACAGAGCTGGAATCTGAGCCTGGGTCTATCTGACTCTACAACTTTGGGTGCTCAGGGTGTTTGGGTCTGGGGAAGTTTGGGGAATGGAAGGAAGAGGTAAGACACTGGAGCCCAAGTTTCATTGGAAGAGGGAAGTTGCAAAGGGAGATTGAGGCCCCGCCTCCCAGGGACCCCTCTTCAGAAAGAATTTTCTAATCAAGGCAGGGCTCAGAGAAGGGCAAGGCCCACGGTGGGCCCCCTAGAGGGGCTGGTGTCCTTTCAGCCCAGGACCTGTCATCTGGGGAGGGCTGATGCCAGCAACCAGGACCCCTGAGCAACTGGGCTGGAATACCTGTATTGGTGGTGGGGGTGGGGGTGATACCAGATCAGATCCGAGATCATATCCTGGGGGTCTAAAGGCTAAATTTGACCCTCAGGTGTGTTGTCTTTGGCCAATACAATGCTGGTCCACAAATGATGTTTTAAAAATCAAATTAGTTGCCAACATTAAAAAATCAGGAGGTTGTTGAAAATCTAGCAATTCTACCAAGCACCAATCTGTTGCAGGTGAGTAACATCTGTCCACTATAGAGACGTTAGTACCGCTCACTGCAGTCCCCACCCCTCCCTATCACCTCCCCTGGTTTTTGTGCTCATTTCTGCCAATCCCTGTGGGCCTTTGATTTTTCCACACCTTGACTGGATGGTGTGCCTTCCAGTGCTTAGATGCCAGGTTCTCAGGCAAGTAGACCTATTTCCAACACCTCTCGATGTGTCTGGACCTGTAGCAAGCCCCTGTGTGTCAGAGACATACCAAGTGGCACAACCATGTGTGTGAGTAACTTGCCCTCCCAGGGGCAAACAGAAAATCAAACTAAATGAGAAGGCCCATCTCGACACGAAGATTCTGGGATACTGTGAATAGATGGAAGGGGCAAAAGAAGGAAAGTAGAGGTGGCAGGAAGATATAACTGGAGGCTTGGTGGTGAAAATAGGTAGTGAATACAGCTCCTTATAATCTCTCACAGTCTCTGTGATGGGTCCGTTTGGTGGGTATGAGTGTATCATTTAGCTAAACCACCCCAAAACTTACAGGCTTATAGCAACAGCCACTTAGGGACACCTGGGTAGTTCAGTCAGTTAAGCGTCGGCCTTCAGCTCAGGTCATGACCCCAGGGTCCCCGGATCGAGCCCCACGTTGGGCTCCCTGCTCAGCGGGGAGCCTGCCTCTCCCTCTTCCTCTGCCCCTCCGCCTGCATGTGTTCTCTCTCTCAAATAAACAAATAAATAAGCTTAAAAAAAAAAAAAAACAGTAGCCGCTGACTTAGCTCAACATTAAGCAAGTCAATAATTTAGGTTGGGCTTAGCTGGGAGGTTCTTCTGGTCTTGGCAGGCTGGAGGCTGATCTTGGCCAGGTTGTTCATACATCAGAGACGGGTCAATGCGGGGCTGGCTGGACTTGGATGGAGCATCTCACATGTCTGAGGTTGGCCAGTGGTCAGCTAGGACAATGATGGGGACTGAGCCCTGTGTCTCTCGTTGTCCAGGAGACCTGCTGGGCAGGGTTCCAAGAAAGTGAACAGAAACATGCAAGCCTTCTTGAGACCAGGGCTGGAACTTTTCCATGGTCACCTCTGCTATATTCTATTGGCCAGAGCAAGTCACGAGGCCAGCCCAGATTCAAGTGGGGAAAAAACCAACTCCATCTCTGGTAGGAGAGCTACAAAGTCACCCTGTGAAGAGTGTCAGTATAGGAAGACATGTATGATATAGCTATTTTCATCATTGATCTACTGTAAATAGGAAACACACGTAAGTGGCCTAAGCAAGATAGACTTTTATTTTTTTCTCATATAAAGAAGTCCAGAAATGATAGGGCAGCTCCTTAAAGTCCTCAGTGACTCAGGCTTCCATCTTTCTGCTCTGCCACCTCAGGGCAGCTTCTACCCTTAAGGTTGCCTCATGTTCCAAGATGGCCATTGGAGCTCTAGCCATCAAGTCTTCAGTCCAGGCAGGAAGCAGAAAGAATTGGGGAGGAAAGGAGAGACAATGCACTAAAAAGCGTACTTTCCCACCCAACAACTTTTGTCCATGTCTCCTTGGTCACTACTAGCTGTAAAGGGGGAAAAGACATGTGGTCTGTGAGTTGGGAACTTTGCCACCTAGGTAAAATCAGGTTTCTGTTAGAAAAAAAAAAAAAAAAAGATATGGAAAAGAAATCCTAGGTATGAAGCTAGCAGCATCTGCCAAAGGGAAGAGAGGAAGAAGGGAAGATGTGTTAAAAGAAGTTAGAGCCACAAACTTCTCTTCCTGGCATTTTAACTATCTAGAGGGCCATCAAGAACTCTTTTTCAATTATTCTATTTGTGAAGTTATATTACCCATATCAAAGTGTGTATTAAATATATATGTGCATTGATTAGAGAACATAAACATCCATGTACCCAATAGGTAGGAAAGAAAGATCAGTCACTACCCCATCAATAGAACCTACAGACCCAGGACCTGTCCTCAGATCATCCCCTCCTGAAGGGGGGACACCCCAACATAGTGAGCCTCCCTCAGCACCCCTGTCTCTCCAGCTGAGAAGCCCCGGGTGGGGAAGGCCCAGCCCCAAGCAGGGCCTGACTCATTACCTTGTAGTGCCTGCAGAGAAAATCTGGTAGCACTGCCATGCCCTGGGCGGCGGGCGACTCCTCTCCACCATCAGCCCCCCAGACCTGCCAGGTTCAACTGCATCCCCAACTCTCACAAGACTTGCTAACTCCAGATGAGCCCTGCCAGGGCCCTAGAGAGGACAACAAATATCAGGAAATGCTGTCGTCAGGAGTAGGTGATAAAACATAAAATGCAGATGGGGCTGCTCAGGTCCGGCCCAGACACACAGGCCCCACCATGACTTCCCGCCTCAGAGTGATTCCCTCTGACCTCTGCATCTCCATGACACCTCAGACAAGGGGCTGGACCCAGATCAGGGGACAGAAGGGCCTGGGAGTCGCAGCCTCAGGGGCAGCATCTGGGCAAGCAGACCAGAGTCAGAGCCAAGCTGCAGCTCCCTGGAGGGTGTTCTTCCCCCGGCCCAAGGAAGAGCAAAGCTTGTTCCATTTTTCATCCAACAGCGATTGACCAGACACCCACTGGAGCCGACTTCCTCTGCCAAACTCATGTGGCCACCTCCGGACTCAGAGCTCTTAGCTGACATCAGGCAGGAGGGATCTGAGCCAGCAAGGGCCACCAGGAATTCTATGGTGTAGCCTAGCCCATGTGGAATGAATAGTCTGTGTCAGGATCCCCAGGCATACCTGGAGACGGAAGGGTGTGCTGTGCAGGGGCCTCAGAGCCGTTCCATCAAGCATGTCCCTCATCTGTGGCTCCTGCCAAGTATTTCATCTGAAGAAAGGGCTCCCAGTCATGAAGGAATGAGTGAGCGGGTGAGCGAATGCTTGAGAGCCAAGCGCAAGAAGAAGGCTGTTGATCTACCCCCCAAGGGCTTACCAGGTGGTGCCTGTGTGAGCAGATACGTGTGCAGGGGCCGGGGTACAGAGAGGACAAAACCAGCTCTGCCCACCATCCCTGGACAAGACAGTTCAACGGGCAAGAAGACAAGTCCGTCAGAGATGAGAAAGTAGTATAACAGGCCCTACTGCAGCTCATCACCTGTCTGCGAGCCTTGTTGTCTCACCCAACCCCCCTCCGGTCTTGTACCTGCATCCCACCACCCCACAGGCTGCCCTATGTTCTTTTCCCAGGGCGGGGGGATGGCACCCACTCCTTGCTGGTGATCTGTATGGATGTGGGCCACCAAGGCTGGAAGAGAGGTTTCTGGGGGCTCCTGGGCTCTGGTTCCTCTCTCTTCCAGAGCATCCAGAATCGACCCTCTGCCTCCACTGTCCTAGAGAGGCGCAGGCCCGGAGCTGCCGCAGGGCTCTCACTCCTTGCCCAGAAAGGCTGCCAGCCCACGGAAGAGGCAGAGCCAACATTACCGTGGACAACATGCGCTGAGCCTCCCCCAAAGCCCCTGCCCGCGGGCCTGCAGACCTGTGAGACCCAGGGCACCCCACCACTTAAGCCTACTAATTGGGGGTTTCTGCACCCTGCAGCTGAAGGCATCCCCGAGATCTGGCCTGACAGGGGCTTGTAACAGAAGGAGGGCTTTTCTGCCCGGAGGAGGGGACATTTGGGCAGAGTTTGAAAAGCATGAGCATGAATTTGCCAGAAGGATAAGGAAGGAAGAACATTTCAAGCAAAGGGAATGGCATGAAGAAGAACATGAAAATTTAAAGAGCCTAACTTCCTCAGGGTGTGGGAAGGGAATGAGCTTGGGAGATACAGAATCATGACAGCTGAGTATCACTGAGTGTCACCCCATGTTGGGACTCTTCTAAGGAATTAAGCTCATCTAATACTACCTTTGTAGTCCAATACTACATTTCTATGACCTACCAGGACATACAAATTTGGTCCTCACTTGAGAATAATAACCAGCTTTACCCTCTGAGGAGACTGAGGCACAGAGACGGTGAGTAACGTACCCAAGGTCACAAAGCTGCTGTTAGAGCTGGCATATCCAGGCAAGTCCCTGGCCCCAGTGTCCCGATTCTTAAACATTCTGCTCTGAATCCTGACTGTCATGTCACCTGGGGGCAAGTCATTTAACTCACCCAGCCTCTGTCTTCTCAACTGTGAAATGGAGATATGAAGTCCTACTGACAGACAAGAGACCTGAGCAATAAGCTTGTATATCTTCTGTGCGTGTTTAATTGGGGTCCCTAGCCTTTCTCCCTGAAGGAGTCAGTCTTGGGAAAAGGAGGGGGTGCCTGAGTCCACAGGCCTGAGTCTGCATCCCCATTTGACCAATTTCTTCCTAAGCGGCTTTGGGCAAGTATTTGAATTCACAGAACCTCAGTTTACTCAGCTGCAGAATGGAACTAATGGAGCAAATGAAACCCGCCCCACTCGGTAACTGACCAGGGGTCTGACTCCCAGGAGGATCAGCGCGCCTGGCCCGCAGCAGGGTGGGGAAGGCTGGGCATTTAGGAGCCCAGAGTCTGTCCCAGGGGCTTTCAGGGGGGCAGAGGAAGCCATGGGAGCATGCACCCCAGGAGAGCATGCAGCGAGAGCCCAGGGAACCCCACAGGGGGCGAAGGGAGCAGAACCGGCCGAGGCACAAGGGAATGGGAGCACAGCAGGTCAGGGAGCCAGGAGCAGCCAAGGAAGCGGGCGGGCAGGCGGGGTCAGCCTCCTCAAATGCCACAGAGAAGGCAACTGCGATAAGAACCCCCAAGTGCCTGTCAGATCTGGCAATTAGGAGGTCATCGGTGACCTTGGCAGTGGCCATGGGGGCAGTGGGAGGATAGGAGGCAGGAGAGGAGGGAGTGGAAGCTGGCAAGGCAGGAAAAGCCCTCCCACGAGAGAAGATAACTAGTAACACCAAACAGCAGTGATAAGGCAGCGGGCTGCGTGGGCCACCACGTTCTCAGGCTCACCGGCCAGGAGGGGATGGCCAAACCCCGCCCCCACAGCAGCGAGGACACCCCAAGCCCTGCAAAGGCAGCACAGGGACTTCCAAGGACACACAAGTTTTACCTCTCAAATCACCAGGGCATCACCTCGAGCACAATCTTCCAAGGACCTGGGGCATGTCTTGCTCTAACTTTGGTGTTATAAGTTACTGTAGCCACTTGGAAGATAGATGTGGCCATACATCCCAGATGGATGCATGCACAGATAGAAGCAGTCCTAATGATAAATGAAAATTGCGCTATTTCAAAATCTAAACCTAGCTAGTAGCCATTTAGTGACTACTGAAAAGCAGACTCCCCGGCATCCTGCTGAGAGTGAGTGGATGGGAAACACATAAAGGCAGCAGCTAGCTCTCCAGCCCCACCCCTCTCACTGGATTATTTGGATGGATGGATGGATGGATGGATGGATGGATGGATGAAAGGATGAGTGGATGGATGGATGGATGAAAGGATGAGTGGATGGATGGATGGATGGATGGATGGATGGATGGATGGATGGATGGATGGATGAAAGGATGAGTGGATGGATGGATGGGTGGATGGATGGATGGATGGATGGATGAGTGGCTGGTTGGAACGCTATTGGGGTATATGGTTTAGGTGCAATAATAAGTGACCACCCAGATCACAGAAATATTTTGAAACAAACCAGAAGCACAATATGTTTTTCTATGAATAGAGAAAGTCAGGTGAACTCCCCCAGCCCTTTCCTCTAATTTGACCATCACTATTATGGTTATAAAACTCAAGCGTTCCTTCCAATCACAATCTGGGAATGAGACAGTACTACTGCTACCCCCACCCCCACCAATTTAATTGTACTCACTTACAGGTCCCCTACTTGAAATAACAAAGAAAAGTTGCCCCCATGCCAAGTGTCTACACACTGTTGGTCTGATTTAGAATGAGTAGAATGTAAAGATGTTACTTTCGCATCTGAAAGACAGGAGTGTCCATAGCTCCCCCCACCCCCACAGCGCGGCGGTCCATTCCCCTCTTGGAGCACCCAGGACAGGGCCCAGCATACAGTAGTTGCTCGATAAATGCTGGTTCTTATTTTCCTTCTTAGGCAAAATCGTCACCCTTTTCACCGAGTCCTAACCAAGTGGTTTTCCCAGGACTAGCATCTTGAAAGGCATTCTAAGAGCCATGCTGACCAACCATGACAGCATCAGCCTCACCAAGGCCCCCAGCAAGCCCCCAGATTCTCACCACTCAGGAAAAGAGAGGTCATTCCTCCCCTGAAGCCAGACTGACCTGCCACAGGCCAAGAGAGCTGCCTCCTCCCCCCAGGCCCATGGAAGGGCATCCCTGCAACCAGAAGGACTGATCCAGTGCTGACTCTCTTCTTACCCAGCTGTGTGACCTTAGACTTGTGACTTAACCTCTCAGAGTCCCATTCCTCTCACCTGTGAAATAGGGACAATAATAGCGCCTGGGTGCAAGGATGCTTGTGAGGAGCACTTGAAAAAGAAGTGTAAAGCATTTAGCTCTGCACCCACACAGTGAGAATTTAATAAATGGTACGACAGTGATAATCATTTTTATTTTCTAAAATAATAACAATTCTCCTGAGGTAGATCACTCAAAATGGTACAGATGAAGTGGCCCTCCCAATCATGGTGAGACAGGACAGAGGTTCTCATTCAGATTATGTCCACAAGAAAATGCACTGATCAGAAAGGGTAAGAGACTGGCCTGAGGTCACACAGCAAAAAGGCCAACATCGGGAAGATGCCCCCAACTCCTGCCAGGGCACCTTCCCAGGGCCCCTCGTGAAACCTAGTAAGACATCCTTTCTGACTGCCCAGGGCCAGGCCCTGCTCATCTTTGTCTTATCTTCCCCTCCCCCTTCTCCAGGCTAACATGATTTCATTCAGCCCCAAACGTGCGAGAAGCTTGGGCTGATGCATAATTCATGACGCCAATTTGCATTCTCTCCACCAGGCCTTCAGCCTCCTCCCCCACCGCCCCCAGCCCAGCCCAGCCCCTCCTCCCAGATCTAGCATCTGCGTTCCCAGTGACATTTTTCTAGCAGCAGTGGTCTGGAAGCCCCATCCCAGAGCTGGAAATGTTTCGTGAATCACAAGGCAGTTCTTCTCCTGTGGACCTTGTCAAAGCAATTCGGGGACCTGTCCTTGGGGATCAGGAGTCAGGCCTCCTTCTAGAACCTCTGTTGGGCAGGTGAGGCAGGAGGAAAGTACGAACACAGCATTTCAAAATAAGCCCGTGGCGGGGCGCAGGGAGGGGGGGTTCTTCTCCTCTTCCCCCTGCATCAGGTATACACATTCCATTTTGGCCCACCCCCCAGGATGCTCGAGTCAGGTTCACTGACCGCCGGCCGTTGCCAGAGCTTGTCCTCAGATGAGAAGATGAGTCTGGTTGAGTCCGAACTCCACACTCCCTCTGTGGCCTGGACGTGGGGCGCCCAGGCCTTTGCAGAAGATTTGGCTGAGGCCTTGGGAGGATGAGGCCTTGACTCCGCGGCCAGGATGGGGGATGGGGGAGAGGGGTATAGTGGGTGGGGGGTGGTTGGGGGGGTGGGCAGACACCCCAGAACTGCCTGATGGGAGATGCAGAGAGGTCCAGTGCAGAGACCTGCAAGGCCAGACTCCCCCATCCAGACTCCCCCCAGGGACCAGGCCCAAGGCCCTCCTAGATGGGGCCCCCAGAATGGACAGACATCAGGACACGGTGGCACCCTCTGGGACATCAAGGAGGCCTGTAAAGGCCCACAGGGGCTTGGCCACCTCAAATGAGTGTCCTGGTGTGATGGGTGCTGGGGATGGCTGGATTGTCTAGTGCAGGGAGGGGTCTCTGGGGGTGAGGGCCTTTTCGGCCCGACGTCTCCATCCCTGATGTGGCACACAGTAGGTGCTCAGCCTTACAAAGTGCTTCTGTGGCAACTGTCTACTATGCGTCAGGGGTCCTGGGGAGCAGCAATCCCCAATGGGGAGGTGATGTGGTCCATCCAAAGTCACACAACTGGGGAAGGACAGCCTGGCCCTCTGCCCCACCCCAGGGCCTCAGGGAAAGGAAGAAGGGTTGGACTCACTGTTCCTAGCAGAGGAGAGCCCCTCCCACCAGCCCCGGCCAAGGCCAGGCTCCGTTTGTTCAGACCCTGGCTGCCCAGCGAGTACGGGAGGGAAGAGATAGTTCACTCAACCTCATCGGGCCTTATGGGTTAGTAGACTCATTGAGGTCAACGTGTGGCTCCTCGCCCTTCACCTCAGCCCTGCCCTCCCGGGCCCCTCTGTTGTGTCTCCGAGGGGTGAGTAGACTCAACTGGCTATCTTGCCATGTTCAGGCCAGAGCCGGGGAGTCCCAGATGAACTCACTCGCGGGCACCTCTAGCCTTGGAGAGCCACAAGAGGTGAGAAGGCGCCCTGAGGCTTGCCCAAGAGGTCCTGGGAGCCCAGTGCCCTTTCTAGAGATGGTCCTTCAGAGCGCTTGACCCTGGTCCAGAAGACTTCCTTCCCCTGGTGCTAACGGGTAAACTGAAGCACAGATTGATGATGTCTCTTTGCAAGCTCCAAGAAAAAGGGGAGCCCCCAGCACACATTTTGTGTCTCCTGACTACCTGCTCTTCCCTTCTTTAGCTCATGGAATCCTCACAATGATCCCCTGGGGCAGGTGCTATGGTCCCATTTCTACAGATGGAAAAACAGAGGCTGGGGAAGTCAAAATGCTAGCTGAATGAGTGGTAGAGCTGGACATCCGGGCCCCGGCCAGCTCTCCAGCCGTGTGCCTTTGACCATGTCATCACAGCCTGCTGAGCCTCAGGGTGGCCTGGCAGTTTGTGCCATGAGCCTGGAGCCCAATGGCTTGGTGCAAACCCCCAGCTGTGTGACCTGGCCGCATTCCAGTTTGTCCATCTGTGACATGGGGTTGTGACCATGACTGCCTCACAGGCTGTTATGGGACAAGGCGTGTCAGGTGCTCAGGGTGGGACAGCGCTCAGAAAATGCTCAAAACACATCAGCTCCAGCTGTAAGTTTACTGTTACTGCAGAGGGACTGAGCAGAGTTTCGAACGTCTCAAACCTCATAGCCGAGTGGTTCTCAAACTGTCGAGCATCAGCATCACCTGGAGGGCTGCGCCGCTCCCCGTGCCTGATTCAGCAGGTCTGGGATGGGCGCCTATGGATCTGCATTCATAAAAGTTCCAGGTGAGGCTGAGGCTGCTGGTCTGGGGTCCACACTTGGAGGACACGGTGTAGAGCTTGACATTTTAACAATTCACAACAAGCCTCATGGACAGGAGGGAAAGTCTAGCTGCTGGGCTCTGGCGGACAGCTTTGGGTAGGTCCCCAGAGGCCCAGAAGCAGGAGGGTACAATTAAGCCCATAATTGTGCTCTAATTGTTGAGCATTTAATAGCCTTATCTCTCTGGGCTCTAATTGTCCCCTGTCCCCAGTTATCAGCTAGAGTAGTGCCAGGTGGCTCTTTTGGGTCGTGTTTGCTCTTGGGCCAGAGTCTTGGGTGGCAGGTGATAGCCAGTTCTCTTCCCTCTCCTCTCCCCAGGCCCAGCCAGGCACACAGGTAGCCAATCAAATGGTGCTGTCATTCAAATGAAGTGCTGACCTCTGGCCGCTGCTTCCCCCAGTACCCACTGACGTCTCCCATCAGCTGGGAATGGATATGGACCATCTCCATGGTACAGAGGAAGACCAAGGCTCAGAGAGGCCAAGTGACTTGCCCAAGGTCACACAGCCAAAAAGGGACCAGCCTAGTCACAAGCCCATAGCGCTTTTCCAGCTACTCCCTGGTCATTCTTGGGATGTCTGCTCACATTTCCCAGGGCCCTCTCAGACCAGGTTTCTGAGGCCCCCTGCATAAGCCCCCTTTCTCCTTCATGACACTGACCACCGCAGCAATTAACTCACTCTGCTTCTGGGGCACCTGGGTGGCTTAGTCAGTTAAGCAGCCGACTCTTGATCTCAGCTCAGGTTTGAGCTCAAGATTGTGAGTTTGAGCCCACACTGGGCTCCACGTTGGCCATGGAGCCTACTTTAAAAAAAAAGATCACTCTGCTTCTGAGAGTTCATGCCTCTCTCCTGATAGAGTGCAAGCTCTGTGGAGGCAGGAGCCGTGCCTCTTATTCCTCACCAAGCCCCCAGAACTTGGCACATTGCCTGGCACAAGGTGGGCTCTCCCTCAAACATGAATGACTGCTGAACCAGCTCGTGCCACAGAGCTGCCCGGGACAAGTAGCAGGCCCTCTGGAGGTCAGGATTCTGAGCTCCTGCTTCCCCCTTGAGCACCTTTTGCGGGGGGGGGGGGGGTGCCCAAGAGCCCAGGGGAGCTGTCTCTCATTCTCAAGGACTTCCCAATCCAGCCAGCCCCAAAGCACTCGGACACATCCCTAGAGCCCACAGCCGACTCAGAGATAACTCTCATTCCTGGGCCCCAGGGGATAGAGAGATCCGAGTGGGACCTGCCCTGGCCTCTGGCGTGGACCTGTGCTTTTCCAAGGACTTGTCATACGACAATGATGGCAGGATGCCTCACCATCTAGAATTGAAGTTCTGCCAACCTCGCTCTCCACACCTGAGAAATGGGATGATGACCCATGACTTAATCAGCCTTGTGGCGATCTTGAGGCCGCAGACAATTCTGTACCCAAGGCTGGTAGGGGGACCGGTTGTCCTGCTTTGCCCAGGACTGAGGCATTTCTCGGGGTGCAGGACTTCCAGTGCTACCTGGAGCAGTCCCGAGCAAAAAGGAACGGTCGGTCATGAGAAGTTTGGCGAGCACTTGACACGTGATTTTTAGCTTTCAGGCTGAGGAGGAGAGCTTAAGGGATTCGCCCAGCGAGTCAAGCCTGAAATTGGCAAAGACCCCGATTGTCTTCCTGCCTCCTGGGTGCGCTCACCTGCCGGACGCCCCTGACACCTGTTCTCTGTAGCTGCACATGGCTAGGGAGTGGAGAGCTCCCCAGGCAGAGAGAACCCTGCAGGGGTTCAGCAAACAGAGGGGCTGGGCGGTCTGCCCCTCCGCCCGACTCACGGCCTCACCTGCTCTTCCCCTTAAAGCATTTTCCTCCAGCAAACATAATCAAGTTCAAAATAAACATTACCATTAAACCCAGCTGTCAGCCGTGGCGCAGCCACGGTGCGACAGGATGGTAGAAGAAATTTCTCCCTCTGCTTGGAGGGCTTGGAGGAGGCGCCAGGCACCCCGACAGAGGGGACCTGCACCAAGCTTAGGACCAGTACACCCTGGGGACCTTGCAGGGTCTTCAGATGGGTCCACGCATGGATACCGCAGGGCATGGTTCTCCAAAAGCCAAGCCAGCCAGTTTGGCCAAACGGACAGGTCGGGGGACCAGAAGAAGAGGTGGCTCAGAGGACTCAGGTTTCCTGGGACTCCGGCATTCCTCAGTCCCATGTTCAAACCCAGGCTCAGCCACCTGCCCGTCAGTGTCCCCGGGCAAGTAGCGTCCCCTCTCTGAACCCGCTTCCTCATCTGCTCATCTTTTGCGAACAGACTTCCACATGCTTGGCACCCGCCTGGATGCTGTATGTGAAGTATGTCACTTGCTCCTCAGTGCAACTGTGCAAGGAAACAGTGGAAAGGTGAGGTGACAAACCAGGTGGAGGTCACGGGCTGGAAAGTCAGAGCTTAGGCGCAGAGGACACTAGCAGGCACACAGGGCTTTTGCACCCACCAGTAAAAGCACATGTTTCACCTGCGACACAGAGCTGGAAAATCAATGAACATGGGTTTCTTTCCTTCCACCCTTTTATTTCTGAAACCCCAGTGCTGCGCAAGCGTCAGCCTATAGGAAGTGCTCAGAAAAGGTTTCTGGACTGAATGAATGCACCGCTTCCTCCCATGAGTGCCCGTAGCAGATATGAACACACCAGGAAGCAAGCACTTTCCCATGGACAACTTGTTGCAGGGGGTGGGGGGTCTGATTCTGCAGGCACTGATGTCTAAGTTCCCGTGCACATCCCCAGCAGCTGCTCTGGGACACTTCTGGCACGGGGTTGGGCACAGCACCCACTAGAAGGTGGCTAGATCCACGATGGGCTGATGGCATTAGGGACTTGAGAGTGCCTGTCCCAACCAGCTCCTTGCTCTAGCCCCCCAGACTCCCCCACCCTCCCTGCTCACCCGGGACTCTGGCCTTTGCTCCGAATTGCTGGCCTTCCACCCGGCTACCCAACACCCCAGCCCCTCCCCCTGTCTTGCTGCCCACTTACTTTTGGGATTAGTGTTGTGTCTCAATTAGGCAGGGCAACCACCAAGCCCAGGCTCCCATCTCCACAAACTAGCTCCTGAATGGAGTTCCTATGGCAAAAGCCACCCCTGGGTTAGGCTCAGTTGTTCCTGGGGTTGGTGGGAAACGTTTGGGGGGCTTCCCAGTGCAAGCATACCTTCTGGAACATCTTGAAACGGATCTGCCTGCACTAGGACCCACAGCCACACTGTCGGCCTGGGGTGTGTGTGTACCTACCAACCAGACTGAAAAAACAGGAGACTCCGTGGCCAGTGCAGAGCCCTGGGCCTTGTTCTCTGGGTCTGGACCAGAAGGATGTCTTGGGCCCTGAGAGCCGGCCCGGCCCCAAGACGCTCAATGGGAACACTAGGGAAGTAGCGGCCAGAAGTGCCAGAAGTTAAAAGGTGTGAGTCATCTGCCTCCTTAGAGGTGCAGAGGCCACTTGTCTCCCAGATTTACACCCCCTCCCACCATCCCTCCCCGCTAGCCCACATAGCTCTCCAATCCCCTTGCCTTCTGCAGCCCACTTGCTCCTTACCTCAGGCTGCTTTCTCTGTGCCCTGCCCCAGCCTGAAAAACCTGCCCATGATGATTTTCTGTTGCTTTCCAGATTAATCTGGAGTCTACAACTGAAGGTATAGCTGTGTGACCTTGGGCAAGTCACTTAACCTCTCTGAGCCTTGTTTTTCTCCAATGTCAACGGTAGTAAGTACACAAGAGACCACATGTGTTTAAGGGCCAATATTCTTTCCTGCCCTTCCCTCTCTTTCTCCTTGGCTGGGTATTGAAGGCCAACATCACCCCTCGGCTCCACCTCTAACTTCTTCCCAACTGCAGCCTTGGCTCATGCTAGGCCAATTTCCTGACTATTCCCCACTTATACTCAACCACGCCCACCCCCTGGCCTTGACCCTAATGGAGCCCTTCCCCTGTCCCTCCAGTTACCCACACCCCATCCATCATGCCAGGACCCTAAGCTACTCCCAGCTTGACCCTAGGAGCCACCCCCACCATCCATCCCCCTCTGACCCTCACTGCCAGGACCGTCACGGCCCAGTCTAGCCATTGCTCAGAGCAGCACACGGGAGTCTGCGATGTTTTCTCTGGGACCCCTCTTGGCGTGCTGGCTGTTGGGAGATGGGGAAACATTTTCTGCTTCTCCCACAGAAGCCCTGGGCTATACACTCAGCAGGCACATTGCCGGCCTGCCCTACCTCATCCCCAACCACCACCCACATCAAGGCGCCCTCCCAGACCAAGGGCCCCATAATCATAAGGAAAATGATCATTTGTTGCCAGCCCACCGTGAGTCAGGCATTTTACAAATACTGACTCGCTTAATCCTCACAGCTCTGCATGTAAGTACTTATTAGCCCATTTTACAGACAAGGAAACTAAGGCTCAGGGAGCTTGGGTAAGAGGCGAGAGTCCTCAGCTGAGATCCAGTATGGTTGCATGCAAACTCGGCTCTGTCTGCTTCTGTTGCTTCCACTGCACGGAACAGCGCCCTACAGCGCACCCTGGCAGCCTAGCCTTTGGGTGCCCGGAAAGGGGTCCCCCAAGGGGGACAAAGGAACGGGCTCTTGGCTGGACTGAGGCTCTTCTGGTCCTAGGACTCTGGCCATGAAGCTTCGCAATTCTGCCTGTAAACAGGGTGAGGCCAGACCCGCTAAGCCATGCGAGAGACCAAGTGAGGCGAGGCCTAGAGGAGAGCGCAGGGTGGAAGCAGCCCCCCGGGCCGCGGTGGATGAATTGAGAGAGATGCAGAGGTTGCCCAGATGCCACCAGGAGTGCAAAGGGAACCGCCAGGACAGAGGTGTTGAGGCTGGAGACCACCAGGCATGTTCTGGGGTTGAAAGGAAGTGTGTGAGTGTGGAAGCAGGGTCAGAGTGGCATGGGGATGCCCGAATGTGGAGAGCGGGGCAGAGGCGAGCCTGACTGGTGGTGGCCTGGCTGGGAGCCCCTGGAGGCTACGCACTAGGATTTCACTCTTCGTTTTACAAGCTCCTGCTGTTCACAGGGACGAAGGCTGGTGCAGAGGACCAGGGAACAAGGGAGCCCCACTAGGAGATGCGGGGGGTGGTGACGGTGGCCTGTAGTGAGGCGCTGGCCGGGGGACAGGGGAGACCAGAGAGGCACAGACAAGACGGTTCCAGAATTAGAATTCTGGGATTGGGTTTGGGGCAGGTGGCAAAGGGACTCCAGGTGAGGCCCAGATTCCCAGCACAAGTGACTGTTATTTATTGAAAAGCCCAGGGGCAAGGGACAATTGAGAAATCTGGTTGGCCCTGCTGAGTTTGGGAGACACCCGAGTGGCGACGTCCAGTTGCAACCGGGGAGAGGCTGGGATGCCCCGCAGCGGGCCTGGAGGGCTCTCCCCTTGGGTGTCCCTACAGTGAGGACAGGGCCAAGGACCAGGCCCTGCCAGAGGGTGAGAGCGTGAAGAGTGAGCTACGAAGGGGGATGGAGCAAGATGGGGACAAAGAATCGGCCACCAGACCCAGCAGCCTTGCCATGGGGCATCTGCCCTGAGCTGATGAAGAGGGAAGGAGGCCCGCAAGTCAGGCTGGAGAGGACTCGAGCCCATCTGGAGCAGCTCAGCCTGGACGGGACGGGGGGCGGGGGGGGGAGGAGGAGGTGTGGTTAGAGGTTGCTAGATCCCGTCCCCGGGATGGTGGGCCAAGAGCGGGGGGCCACATGGCGCAAAATTCTCAAGAAGTCAGGGGGTGCTGGGGAGAAGGGCCCAAGAGGAAGGAAGTTGGCCTGGGGGAGGAGGCCCCTTCCCCACTTGCAGCAGGAGATGAGAAGATGGAAGCGAGTGAATTGGAGTTTGAGAAGAAAGAAGTGGGGGGGCCCCTGGGCAGGGGCTCCTGTTTGCTCAGGGTGAAGGGTGGCGAGGGTATCACACGGGGTGAAGCGTTGCTAGAGGTGGAGGGGATGTGAGGAGTAACCTCCGAAAGGTGCTAAAGGCCCAGGAGGGGCTCCCAGGGCATGGGCATCACCCTCCCCACCGGGTAGCCTCGGGGGAAGCTGCAACAGAAGCCCAACTTCAGGGCTCCTGCCAGGGGACAGGGGCTGGGCAGGGATGGGGCCACACGGGGCAGGAGAGGGGAGCATCTGCAGGACAGCATCCCCACTCCCCATCCCAGGGGGCCCACTGCTGAGCGTGTGGGTAGGACTGGAACTGCCAGACCCTCGTGCAGTGGGCAGGGGGGTGGGGTGGCACACCCTGTGGGACCTGCCCTCCCCCTTTGCACCTCTGCTCCAAGCAGGGGTAGGACCAGACTTCGCTGGGTCATGTCCAGGTAGTACTTCCCGAGGGAAGAGAGCAGGAAGGGCAAGAAACACACATCCCAGGTACCGTGCCCGATAGGACACAAACAAATCCCCTTTTGAGGGATATGCTATGCCCCCATTTCACAGACAAGGGGACTGAGGTTCAGGGAGGCTGCATCAGCATCGTGGTTCAAAGCTTGGGCTCTGGGGCCCATAGACTTGGGTTTTAAACTCTGGCCCTAACCAGCGCTGGTTTGGGGCAAGTGACTTCACCAACCGTGCCTCAATTTCCTTACCTGTACAGTAAAAATAACCATCCCTCCCCACTGAGGTTGCCTCACGGAGCACAGGAGAACCTCCAAGCCCGGGGCTGCACTCAGAGTCGGTGCTGGGCACCCGGGGTGGAGGGAAGGGCTTACAGGGGGCGGGCCACAGTGAGTACCAAATGCCAGAGGCAGCGCCACACTCAGGGGAGCCCAGCCTGACGTCTTGTCCTCCTTCTGGGCTAAAAGGTGCATCCACCTGTAGGGTGAGTCTTTCCAAGACGCCATTTCTTTGTGTTGGTTTATTTTGAAGCCAGCCAAGCAGGCGGGAGGGAGAAAGGCAGAGGCCACGGGCCCTGGAAGAGACAGGAGAAATGGAGGGAGCCCCCAGCTGGGTGGTAGGGCAGAGGGACAGGGGCGGCCTTAGCTGGCAGAGGGGAGATTAGAGCCCAGAGCAGGAAGGCATGCCAAGGTCACCAGGATTGGGCCGGCTGGGGCCACGGAGACTGCCTGAGACCCAGATCATGACCTGGCCTTCTGGGCTGAGTCACGTATGTGGTACGACTGGGAGGAGGGCCCCCAGAAAGCCCCTCACCCCTCAGGAAAGCCTCTCCTCTGTGGTCCTACCCAGCTCTCCCAGCATCTCACTTCCACATTAGTGCTCAAGCCAGTCAGCGATGGAGCCTGGCTCCGAACTCACGTCTGGCCCCAAAGCCCAGGGCTCAGCCTTGGCTCTGGCACCCCCACCAGCCAAAGCCCTCCTACCTTAAATGTGCATCTCTAAGGACCACACCCGCCCCCCCCACCCCCTCTTGCGCTGAGTGATTCTGGCTTATCAGCCCTGGAGGGAGACTGCAGCTCAGACCTCCCTCCCCTGCCAAGGCGCAGTGCAGGGGAGGGTGTGGAGGGAGCTGTGGCTGGCTGGAGAATGGGCCAATGGGGGGAGGGATCACTGCAAGGGGTCATGGGCTCACAGAAAAGGCTCCAACACCCACCCAGGCTGAACGACATATTCTTCAGCTATTGCGCACTGAAGCTAACCAAGGTGGGGCCCAGCTGGAGGGGGGGGTCCTGCCTGAGACATCATATAGTAGGGGCTAGACGCAGACAGGGAAGTGGGATCTCTGGGCGCCTGGTCCATCGGGCATGCCGAGCTATTCCAGCCCTTCCCTGGAGGCTGCAGGCAGGATCTGGGGTGCACTGTTTCCTGGCGAGCGGGGCTGTCCAAAGCCACACATCAACAAGAGATGTAGCAGGGTTTTGGGGTCCCCGGGCAGAAGACCAGGGCCGGCTGCTTATCATTCCATACCACCATTCCATACACCCCAGGCACTTGCCAGGAAGAGCTCAAGGGCCCGCATTTGGGGGAATGAGAGAGCATACGCTTAGGGGACACCCAGTGTCTCAGCCCAGAAGGAGGCAATGAAGCCGGTCTGGGGTGCTGGTCCATGGCGAGTCGGTCAGGCTCTTTGGCAGCGCCCAGGGCTCTGCCTGTTCAGACAGACCCGTGAGCTGGTCCTGCAGGCCCTGGGGGTCTGGCAGGATGGCAAGAGGGCAGGGGAGCTGCTGCCAAGACCTGGGGCAAAGGAAAGAGCCAGCCTGCCCTGGCCAGCCCCCAGCAGCTTTGGAGAGCAAGAAGCCCCCAGCCAGCAAGACACAACAGCGATAAGGGGCTATCTGGGGCAGCGGGTGGGGCACGGGAGGGCAGCCAGCCTGCCGCCTCCGCAAGCTCCCGGCAGCCCCATCTCACCAGCTCCCCAAGGAGCCCGGGGAGTTGAGGGAGCATGTCTCTTTGGGGAGGCCAATTCAGGGAGGAAGCAATCTAGAGCCATCCCCTTTAGAAGTAGATGCCCCCGACAATTGTGGTGGGGCACACAAGTATCCCAGATACATACACTGTCTAAATTCTGGGCTTGCCACCTTGAGCTCCTTGACTGGGGGCGGAGGGGGGTGGTGACACGGAGGGGAAGGTGTCTTAGGTGGAGGAAAGCTCCCCAGCCAAGAAGAGAGATGCTGCCTGACATACAGGGCCATTAGCCCCAAGGCCATCCTTAGCCTCAGAAATGTCCGGGGTGGGGTGGCGGGGGGGGGGGGCAGTGCTGTAGTAGATGTCCCTTAAGATGCCTCATCGCTCACAGGGAGGGCGTTGAACCGCTCCTGAGGTCTCCCAGCCCCGGGGTCCAAGCTCCACTATGCCAAGCCCAGTGACCATGGGCAAGTCACTTGGACCTTCTGTGCCTCGGGCAAGAATAGCCCCTCTACAGGGTCTCTGTGGGTGTTCAAATGCGCCACAGGCTGGCTGCCTTCTGACCTTGATGGCGGTTCTCTGTCCCCCCACCGTCAGGCCTCCCCCCACGGCCTTATTTCTGGCCACCTCCCCTACTGGCTGTTCTCCGTTAGGGACAAGTTGGCGCTGAGGCCCCGGGATCTTAGTGGACGCCCAGATAAGGCACATCTTCGGAAACACCACAGTCCCCACAGAGAAGGGTCACCTCCCTCTCCAGCCTTCCAGGCCCCGTTGTGGGGCGGGCGGAGGTTTTACATAGAGGGACTGTCACCTCCTCCAGTGCCATCTGGGGCCCCTTGTCACCATTGCTAACTGCACCTCTCCCACTCTCTTTCACACAGGTCCTGCCTGCAAGAAACATGGTGGTTAGGGGCGCAGCTGTCAGTGCCTGCTGTGTGAGCTCAGGCAATCTGCTTCATGTCTTTGTGCTTCAGTTTTCTCATCTATAAATGCGGGTGATAGAGGGCTTGCCCTGTGACATTGCCCCTTCTTATTTATGATTATTAATTATCATTATTATCTCCTTTGAGCCTCGGCCTCTGCTGTTCTCTCCAGGATGCCCTTCCTTCACCTAGATAACACCTGCCCAACCTGCACGACCTGGCCCATTGTTTCCCCCCAGACATCCATGGCTTACTACTAGGTGTCTGTCCATCCGTCCCCACCCTACGAAACTTCCCTTGGCCATCCCCACCCCCACACTCTGGGCAGCCAGAAATTTTTTCCCCCATGTAAAAGGAAAAGTCTCTGTTTCCATGCAGACTTCATCCACCCCATGCTGCCCCAGGAGTGGCCAGGTTCATTTCACTCTGGGATCCTCCCTAGCACAGACTTAGCAGGGGCTGGGGCACAGGAAACACTCTCATGCTCTGCGCCTAAATGTGCGAGCTGATGTTTCATTGTAGCAGCTCCACCTGCCAGACCCTGGAAATCTTTCCTTTTTCTTTAAAAAAAAAAAAAAAAATTTGTTCCTTTTTGCATTGTAATTAATTTTGTTGCAAGTCAATTCAGGAAAACCTTATTCTTGTGAAACAACAACAAGAAAACACAAGACGTAGATATGATGAAAATCCCCTCAGAAATCAAGCCCATCTGAGGACCGAATGCTCTCCCTCCCCAGATGTAACCACAGGCAAGGGAGATGGAGCCTTCCTGATGTCTTTTGTTCTTTCACATACATGAATATGTGTCCATGGGAAACAAATAGAACTGTGTGTGTGCTCACGCTCACACAAATGGCACCCTTCCACCCCTTGCTCTTTCTCCCCAAGAATCTGACTTTGACCTCTCCCTGTGTTGACACCTGGTTAGAAATCTTTTTGACTGCTTGCTCTCTCCCCAGCCATTGGCTCTTCTGATAGCACCCTTGATCCCTGCGCTCTGGTAGCTTCTCCCAGCCTGGGACTGGAGTTGAGCCCTGGGGACTGCCATGAGGCCAGCATTTCCCAAGGTGAAATATGGGGCTCATTGGGCCAAGGAGATGCCATAAGGCAAAGACAATCCCCTAGTCAAATTGAGTGGGGAAAACGTAGTCTGTTAGCCCTCTCTTGACAACTCCCAGGGAACATAACAATAGAGGCCCTGAGAAGAAGCTTACTGACTTTCCTTAACCCAGGATGACCTAAGCTTGGGAGACCATGGAAGCCTTCAGGATATTTAAATCATACCAGGTGATATGCTGAGGAGCAGGGGCCCTGGAGAGTTCCTTCCAGGTTGACACTGAGGTGGTACATTCTGATTTTTTTTTTAGATTGGTTGATTTATTTGAGAGAGAGAGAGCATGAGTAGAGGGAAGAGTCAGAGGGAGAGGGAGAAGCGATGCGGGGCTCAATCCCAGAATGCTGGGATCATGACCTGAGCCGACGGCAGACCCTTAACCCACTGAGCCACCCAGGCGCCCCTGTACATTATGATTTTTTTTTTTTAAAAGAAGCCACCATCTTTAAATCAACTTTCCCACACTCCACATTTCTCCAAGTTCGCAGGGGTGCCTTGAGAGAATTTATCCTGTGCCCTGCTGAAAGCTCCTTGCAGCATCCACACCGTAGCAAGCTCCCAAGCTAACTCAAAAAAAAAAAAAAAAAAAAAAGCAAATGAGAGGCAGGCCACCTGGATGGCACGTGGCAACCCCTTGCTCGTTCCCCTTGGTTACTGTATATCTCCTGATTTGTCTCAAATCACTGGCCTAGCCTGAGTCCTGGAATTTGGTAGAGCTTGACATGATGTTCTCCCCATGGAGTTTCTGGGATGATTTCCCTCTTTCGAACCTGGAACTTTGGCTTGTTTCCACTCACCGGCCAACACTCCTGCTCTCGAGAAGTCCTCAGAGCTTCTCAGCAGTGGTTCTGCCACCTCCTCCGCCAGGCTTGCCCATCCTGGGAAGAGGCGATTTGCTGGTGTGGGGCCTGACACCTGCCTTGCATTGTAGGTACGTTGCCATCAGGACTGGCCAACAACAGTCTTACTCAAAGAAACAAAGAAAGAAACAAAGAAAGAAAGAGTCATCCAGATTGGAAAGAAAGAAGTAAAACTACCTTCATTGGTAGATGACATATAGAAGATCCTCAAGGAACCATTGTAAAACTATTATAATAAATGAGTTCATCATAACTGCCAGAAACAAGATTAATATATAAAACTCAATTCTATTTCTATACACCTGTAATGAACAATCCAAAAATGAAAATAAGAAAAACAATTCCATTTATAGTAGTATTAAAAAATAAAATTCTTGTGAATAAATTTAACAAAAGAAGTACAAAAATTATACTCTGAAACCTACAAAAAAAGGTGGAAAGCAATAAAAGAAGATCTAAACAAATAGAAAAACATTCCATGTTCATGGACCACAGGACTTAATGTTGTCAAGATGGAAACACTCCCCAGGTTGATCTACAGATTCAACACAACCCTCATCAAAATGCCAGAAGGCTTCTTTGCAGAAATTACAGGCTGATCCTAAAATTTATATGGATACTTGAGAGACCAAATAACCAAAACAAAGTTAGAGGCATCACATTTCCTGTTTTCAAAACTTACTACAAACCTGCAACAAACATGACAGTTTGTTACTGGCCCAGTAGTAGACGTATAGAACCATGGAACAGAGTTGACAGTCCAAAAATAAATCTTCACATTTCTGGCCAACTGACTTTCAAAAAGCGTGCTAAGACAGTTAAACGGAGGGAAGGAGAGTCTTTCAACAAATGGTGCTGGGACAAATGGCTATCTATATGCAAAAGAATGAAGCTGGACACTTACCTCACACTGTATAGAAAAATTAACCCAAAGACCTAAATGTAAGAGGTAAAACTATAAAACTGTTAAAAGAAAAACAGGTTGAAGTCTTCATGACCTTGGATTAGACAATGGATTCTTAGATAGGACAACCAAAAACACAAGCAACAAGAGAAAACAGAGATACTCCGGACTTTATCAATATTTAAAACTTTCGTGTTTAAAAAAAAACACCATCAAGAAAGTGGGGTGAATACACAGAGTGGGAGAAAATATTTGCAAATTACATGTCCTATAAGGAATCTGTATCCACAATATATAAAGAACTCACGCCTTGATAATAAAAAGACAAATTATCCAATTTGAAAAAGGGCAACAGATCGGAATAGATATTTCTCCAAAGAAGATACGTAAAGAGATGGAAAGATGCTGGTCTTCGCAAGCCATCAAGGGAATGCAAATCAAAGCCATAGTGAGAGAGCTCTTTGTACCCATTAACATAATTGTGATCAATTACAAGGATGGGCAAGGACGTGGAGAAGTTGGAACCTCATACACTGCTGGTAGGCGTGTAAAATGGTGTGGCCACTTTGGAAGATGGTCTGGCGGTTCCTCACGGGTTGAGGGTTACCATATGATCCAGCAATCCCATGCCTTGGTATATACTCAAGAGAACTGAAAACACGTGTCCACGTAAAAACAGACACAAATGTTCACAGCAGCCTTCTTCACAATGGCCAGAAAGTTGGAACAGCCCAAATGTCTATCAACAGCTGAATGGATAAACAGAACGTGGTATATCCATGCAATGGAATGCTATTTGGCCATGAAAAGGGCTGAAGTGCTGACGCGTGCTACGACAGGGGTGTACCTGGAGAACACGCTGACTGAAAGAAGCCAGACACAAACGGCTTCTTCTGTACTGAATGATTTCATTTATGTGAACTGTCCATAATAGGTAAACCTAAAGAGGCAGAGAGGACGTTAGTGATTGCCTAGGGCTGGGGGTGGGGGTAGAGGAGGAAAGGCAATGACTGCTAATGGGTGTGGGGTGGGGTTTTTGTGGGTGACGAGAATGTTCTAAAATTGGTTGTGCTAATGATTGCACAACTCTGTGACTATACTGAAAACCATTGAATTGTATACGTTATTTTTTAAATTTTTTTAAGATTTATTTATTTATTTATTTATCTGAGAGATAGAATGAGAGAGAGAGAGAGCACGAGCAGGGGGGAGGGTCAGACTCCCCACCGAGCCAGGAGCCCGATGCGGGACTCGATCCCCGGACTCCAGGATCATGACCTGAGCCGAAGGCAGTCGCTTAACCAACTGAGCCACCCAGGTGCCCGAATTGTATACTTTAAATAGGTGAATGGATGAGATGTGAATTTTATCTCAATCATACTCTTATAATTAAAAAAAGAAAAAAAAAAGCATCTCTGGACTCATAAAGGCCTGGCATTGGGGTTGGGGGTCATGGGCAGGAACCCTCCTCAGTTGTACACGTTCCTTTCTAATTCCTTGCAATCTACCTGACCCTTACATGAGAATTCCTCCCTGGGCCCTACCCCCTCCTTCTTCTCATCCAGTCACCCCAGATAACCTCACCTTCTTGCTTGCTCTCTCATTTCCGGTGCCCTTGATGAGGAGCACTCTCCATGCCCTCCCTCTATCCAGGAGCTGCTGGGTGCTGGACCCATGTTCTCTCCTGATTATAATGACAGCGACAATGTTGATGGTGCTGCTAATAGCTAAAACGCTTATTGGGCTATTATTATGTGCCAAGCCCTATATCTGCATTGAAGCACTGAATCCCCCAGGCTTGCCCATGCCCAGGAGACTGGCCCATTCAGGCCCTCACTGCTTCCTGGGATCGTGGAGCAGGCTCCCAATGGCAGAAATGACTCAGGCCCACCCACTGATGCCCAGTTCTGTTCCAGGAACAGTGTTTTAAATGAAGTGACTCAGGGCTCAGATGAGTAAGGCAGACATTCAGTCCAACAGACAGACGGAACATTGCAGTTGGTGTGCGTGGCCTGCAGGCCATAGATGCCTCAGGGCATCTGTAGGACCTGTCTGAGCTCACACACTCGGGAATTAGGTTCAGAGGATGAGGCCTGCTCCTACCCCTGGGGACCCAGAAATGCCCCCAGGGCTGGCCCCCAATCCCAGCTGCGTGGAGGAGCCCCAGCCTACCTGTCTGCTGACAGAATCGCGTATTTTCTGTGCCAAGCGCAGCCCTTCCCCAGGGCTCTGTGATCTAGTTTTTCTTTTCCTACCTTAGAAATAGCTCACTCAAGTTTACCCACAAGCCCTTCTGAGGGCAGAGGGCCCCCCACCCCCTGGAGGAGAGGCTCACGGATGAGGAATTTCTGAGGGCACAGCCGGCCTTGTAGTGATATTCAAATAATTTTTTCTTGAGTGACAAGGAAGGAAGACGAGAGAAAGGGAGGACGGGAGGGAAGGAAGAAAGATTCTAGGAGCCCCTGGTTCGTTGAGTGTCCTTGAATTTGCCTACTGGCTTTACTCTCATTGGTCCTCCAGTCACTGTGTGACCTTGGGGAAGTCACGGGGTGTCTCTGGGCCTCCTTCCACCAGCAGTCAGCGAGGAGATAATAAGATCAGGCCACGGCCTACCTGCTGAGATATCTGGCATGTGATTCGAGGCACGGGGCCTTTGCCAGGTCGTCTCAGTGCTTGGGGCTGGCTTGGGTGGATCTCGTCGTTGCCACAGCTCATCTCCCTCCCCGCCCCCATCAGCACCTACCCAGGTCCTTGCTGTGCACTTGGGCTGCTTGGAAGGTGCCATGCAGAGTTCTCAGCAACTCTGGGGTAGAGACAGAATTAAGCCCCCCTGGGAGAATGGCTTGGAGAACACATGCCCCCTCATGGCACTGGGACTTTCAGGGAAACATGGCTAGATGACCCTCCCTGCCCCCGCACCCCCACTCCCCATCCCCGGCCAATCCACACACACAGGGTCTACACATTCTCGACTTTACTGACTTGTGGCTCCCTATCATTGCATTCCCATTGAGTCCCAGGCTTCTGGTGGGCAGACTTCAACCCCTTGACAATGGCCGGGCACAGAAAATTTAACTGCTCACCATTCTGTGAGTCTGGAAACTGTCCTGATGCCTGTTGGGGCAGGGGGCTCATCTGGGAAAGAATCTCAAAAGCTCTGCCCAACCTTCCACCGGTTGACTGCTCCCCCTTCAAATACTCTCAGGATACGGCTGCCCCATCCCATGCAGCAGCCCCCCAAAAGCCAGCATCCACACATGTGAAAGCGTGCCCACACACAGACACACACACGCGCACCAGCCTGGTCTCTCAGCCCCACAGTTGTCCCGGAATTCTGGCCAAGAGAAAAGTCTATCCTCCTTCACAAGAAATGAGGCCACGGACGGCCAAAATGGAAATGCAGCTTGGTGAGTGCACTTGGTGATCCAACAGGAACCGTGGGCCATCTCCCAGCCCCAGGGACAGGAGGCCCCCAGGCACATAGATAAAACACCTCAGTTTATTCTGGAGCATGGCTGCAGGGCCACCTAGCAGAGGAAAGAGTCAGGACCGTGGAGGGCAGGTCCCACATGGCAACCACAGCCTCCTATACCAGCCCTCCGGCTGGCCGGGGCCTGCTCCCTTCCTCTCCACACCAACACCCCACCCTTCAGGGCCCTAGCCCCTCCCAGCTCACCGCCCAACCCTGCCTGGCCTGCCTTCAGAGTCCTGCCTGAGTGCAGCCTCTTATGTGTACTTTCTCGCCACTACCTGGTCCCAGCTCCCTGGGCTCTGGCCTGCCAGTGCAAGACCCTCCTGGCTGGGCTCCCTTCACCGGCTTGCCCTGTGAAGGTCCATTCTCCACACGCCAGCTGGGTCTTTTGAAGACCCCCAGGTGCCCCATCACACACAGCCCAGCATGACCAGGCCCTTGGCCCTGACTTCTGGTGGTAATGTCTTCTTCCTGCTCCCCTCACTTAGACTCCTCTAGGCTTCTTTCAAAAAACCTTTTCCTGCCTCAGGGCCTTTGCGCATGCTGTTTCCGCTGCCTGGACTGCTCCTCCCACCCCGCCCTGACACACCTCTTCCATGATTAGCTCCTTCCTCAGCACTCCGCTGAACTATCCACTCTGAAGCGCAGCTCCCCCGACCACATCATCTGAAGCAGGCCTCCCCGGCTACAGCCTGGAGGGTGTTTGCTATAATCTATGTGCTCATGTCTGTCACCCTCACCGGGCAACGGGCTCTGGGAGGACAGAGACCACAAGCACTTTGCTGGCCACTATGGGCCTGGCCCCTGCCACAGCCCCAGCACTTGGTGGACGCTCATAAGAAGCTGTAAATGAATGGAGGGATCCAGGGAGGAGCCCAAGGACACCAGAGAGATGAAGCCACACCACAGGGAAAGTCGGAATGGAGATGGCCCCACCTGTGCCCCGATTCTCGGTCACCCAACTGCCCCCAGCACTGCCAAGGCCGACTGCTTGCTGAGTGCCATCCACCATGTGTGGACTATTTCAGTCAATTCCTGTGAAATAGGACCTATCATGAATGCCCTCTACTGAGGGGGGAAATGAGGCACTTCTGGGGGCCCAAGGGGCTGGAGAGGAATGACCCAAGCCAACCAACATTGGCTTTACGACAGACCACAGACCCAGAGTGAGGCTGGTCACATGCAAGCTTTGGGGGTCCCCAAGGGTGGCTGAGAACCACAGAACTCCAGGCAACTCTGGAAGCACCATTGCAGGGGTACAGGGTGGAGACCATGACTGCAAACCCGCCTGGGACCCTCAGAAGCCCCCTCCCAAAGGGCCTGTGCTTCCCAAAGTGCCCAAGTGCCCAGGACAGAGGAGAAGTCCTGACTAGTAAAGTCCCTCCCAGAGCCCAGCCCTGGCTGCTAGCGGCCTCACGAGAAGCCTGGCTGCTCAAAGTGCCCCCTCCCACCCGGGAGGTCCTTGGAAATGTAACATTTCTAGCCCCACCCCAGATCCACCAACCAGAGTCTGCTGCCACAAGACCCCAAAGGCCCTGGACCCCACTAGGGTTTCAGAAGCTCTGCTCCCACGCACCCCTGTGGCCTGAGTGCAGAGGGGCATCGCTCGCCGTTCCAGTGCCGTTCCAGGCAGTCCATACACACCATGGACAACGAAGTTGCCGCAAGATGTTCACCGTAGCGTTCTTTACAAAGGAGAAAATTTGGAAATAGCCTAAGTATGCAACAAAGGAAGAAAGGTCCTAAATTAAGAGACAACCATCCAAGTGCTTCTGCCAGAACATTTGATCGCCTGAGGGAAAAGTTCTTACGCTCCTACTGCTGGGAAAAGCCGGCTCGGACCCGCACACAGGCGTATACAGCGCAGTCCCACACGTGTGCACATTAACCACGGGCACGCTCTGACTGCTGAGATGAAGGCGATTTTTCTTGTGTTACCTTTTACTTTGATGTTTCCTTAATTCTCTCAGGGAATATGCCTTACAATAATGATAATGAAACCACCAGTAAATGATACTCTTTAAAAACAAAGAAGAAAGAAAGAAAGAAAAGAAAGAAAGAAAGAAAGAAAGAAAGAAAGAAAGAAAGAAAGAAAGAAAGAAAGAAAGAAAGAAAGGAAGGAAGAAAGAAAAGAAAAAGAAAGAGAAGGAAGGAAGGGTGATTATTCCTTTGAAGAGGCACTCTTGCATCAATTTATTCTGCCAAAAGCCCTGACGAATCAGGTTTTGGGACACGAACTGGGGCAAGGCCTCAAGAAGGGAGTGCGGGAGGAGGGGAGGTCATCAGGATGGTGTGAGAGGCAGGGATTTCGTGGGCACCTCCCCTGGAAGGTTGACCTTCTGGAGGCCTGGCTGGGGGTGAAGGAAGCCAGGGGAGCGGGGAGCACTCCAAGGCCAAGGCCACCCACGGTGGGGTCCTTGCTCCTCCTGCCTCTACTTTCTAAAACACCTTTCCCTCTAGCCTCTTCCCTGGCCAGCAAGACCTGACTCACCGACCACCTCCTCCAGGAAGACTTCCCTATACCTCTGCCCCCTGGCCTCTGGGCAGGGTTAGGTGCCCTCCTGTGGCTCCTACAGGAGCCTCTTGGGTCCCAGACAAAGAACTGTGAAGATATGATGGAAGAAGTCTCATGCATGCATTTAGGACCCTGTCTAGCCCCCAGAAAGCCCTCAGTAAACAGCCACTGTACAGACCCCCGCTCTCCTTCTTATTCCTGGCTCACCTGGATTCCCCTGCGTGAGTCTCCACTGGTCTTCTTTCAGCTCCCTACTCTGGCCTAGGCACTGCCCACTCCTCTGGGTTCTGCCTACCAGTTACGAAGCGCCTCCACATAAGGCAGAGCAGTTTTATGAAAGCCTTTAGAGATAGATGCCAAGCATTTCCGGCCGGTCCTCGTGCCTGTCCAGCCCCTCCTCAGCCCATAGATCCCAGAGCCCCACTTGGCAAGGGTCCAGGCCCCAAGCCTTTCTAGAGCCCCCCAGCTGCTTGGTCTGGGGCCTTGAGGCAACTGCAGGACAGGCAGGAACTCATGGTGCCTATGTTTCATTGAGTAATTGTAGAAGAAAGGGAGTTGGGAAAATCCCCACTCAGTGCCTGGCAGAGAGAGCATGCTCGGATCGTGCAGGCTCACATCTCCCTCCAGGCCTGTAAGGAGAAGGGGGTGGCTCTTCTAGATGGGGCCCAGGTGAGTGTGAGTCCTGCGGACCCTACCCAACCAGCTGGCCTGGGCCAGGCTGTTCTTCGAGGTGACCCAGCCTCAGGCAGACCTGGCGTCCACAGTGGGAACATCGACCTTCTCTCGGGAGGATCCTTGGGCAACGCATTCCCTTGGGGGCCACCCTTGGCATCATTTCCAGGGTTTCTCGGGCTAGTTGTGACATCTGTTTCTGGATTCAGTTCCAAGTGAGGTCTGACATCTGAAGGGGCAGGGCACATACACCCACTCGCTCACAGAGAGAACTTCATAGGTGCAGAAGGCCAACACGAGGTGTGCCTTTGAGCATCTGGCCCCCTGGAGAGGAGGTGAGGTCAGTGGGCAAGAGGAAGCTGCTGGATACCGCCAAGGGGCTTCTAGGGGCGCGTTGGTGGGCTTTTTGCATTTTTAAAAAGTTTTATTTGTGGCAAAATATATGTAACAGAAAATTTACCACCCTAACCATTTTTTATGAAGAATTTATTTATTTGAGAGAGAGAGCACATGAGAGAGAGCATGAGTGGGGGTGGGGGGGGGCAGCAGAGGGAGAGGGAGAAGCAGGCTCCCCGCTGAGCAGGGAGCCTGATGCGAGGCTCCATCCCAGGCCCCTGAGATCACGACCTGAGCGGAAGGCAGACGTTTCACCGACTGAGCCCCCCAGGCGCCTCGCACCTTAACCATTTTTAAATGTACAGGTCAGCCTTAAGTATACTCACACTGTTGCATAGCCATCACCACCATGCACCTCCAGACTTTTTGCGTCCTCCCCAACTGAAACTCTACCCATTGAACAACAACTCCCCAGACCCCCTCCCCCAGCCCCTGGCAACCACCCCTTCTACTTTCTGCCTCTATGAATTTGACTATGAATTTGACCACCCTAGGTACCTCATATAAATTGAATTATACAGTATTTGTCTTTCTGTGACTGGCTTATTTCATTTAGAATAACATCCTCAAGTTTCACCCATGTTGTGGCACGTGTCCAAATTTCCTTCCTTTTGAAGGCTGAAGAATACTCCATTACGAATACACCACATTTCGTTTATCCACTCATCTGTCTTTGGGCACCTGGGCTGCTTCCACCTTTTGGCTCCCGTGAATAATGCTGTTTTGAACACGGGTGTATGAATACCTCTTCGAGCCCCTGCTTTCCATGCTTTTGGTTACCTACCCAGGAGTGGGATTCCTGGATCATATGGTAGTTCTATTTTGCCACCTGCTTCCCAAGCTTTCTCTAGCCCCACCCTGTGCCGGGCACTGGGAGGGCTCTGAGGAATCACAGAGTGTACCCTCAGCCCTCTAGGACCCTTTCTTCTAAATGTTTAGGAGACACTCACTCATTGTGAACTTTCACATTTAGCGGACTGTGACTGTCTTAGCCAAGGTCATGTGTCCTCTTCTGCACCGCCCCCCCTTCAACACTGGAAGGTCCTAGATGTATGGTGGCCTCTCAGGAGGGGCTTCCAGAAGGAGGATGGAGGAGAAACACTACAGTGGCCTCCTGGGACATCTGCCCAGGCAAAGGGGCATCTAGATCAGTGGTCGGCTAACTTTTCCTATAAAGGGTCAGGTTCATGCAAAATTATCCTTCTTTTGATTTGTTTTCAACCATTTAAAAATGTAAAAACCATTTGTAGTCTTGTGCATTTGGCCCACTGGCCGTAGTTTACCAAACCCTGTTCTGGAATTGATGTGGCATTGGGAGGGCACCGGGCCCCGCTCTGCCCATGGGGCGAGACATTCCTCGAGCTCTCTTCGGGAGTCAGGCAGCCCCCGGGCAACCTGGTTCCACGGGGGAGCATGGCTTTGATAGTGAGCAGTGCCGGCGTTGGCCCTCAGGGTCCCTTAGCATGGCTCACCAATCCGTGTCTGGCTCTGTGTCCTCTGAATCCATGGGCATCTACTAAAGGAGAAGATTCGCGACTGAAGATAGGGAATAAGATACCGTGAACTGTTGGGGAAATGGGGCTGGAATGCTTTAGGATTTCCTAAAACAGTCCCAGAGCCCTATCTCAGCCTTGACCTGGAAGGAGGCTCACTGTCATCCTGGTGGCCCTGATGGGGCTAGCCTGGGCTCTCCAAGCCCGGGGGCAGGCAGGAGGAGAGGTTTGCCCAGTTCCCCAGAATAAGCCAACTTCATGAGGCCCTGCAGGGTGCAGACCCCACAGGCCGGAGCCCCGTGTCCCCTGGGACCTGAGACTTCCTTGTGGCTCTTCCCTATCAGATGGTGTGATCCTGGGCAAACCACGCTGTCTGCTCTTGGGTTTCTTCACCTGTAGGATAGAAATAATAATACTCCCTAGAGCCCTGGGGGATTAGTTGGGTGAAAATGTGTCAAGGGTTTAGAAGAGTTCTTGGCATATTAGGAGCACTCAATCAGTGGGAGCTATTATTATTATTATCTCATTTAATCCACACAATTAGCGGGTAAGGTAAACACTATTATTAGCCCCATTGTATGAGGGAACTGAGACACAGAGAGGTTAAGTAACTAGCCGTAGGGCACACAGCTAGGACAGGGTGGGGCTCGAGTGTGGAAAGCCACACCACTATCTACCTAGCTCTTAGCCACTGGCCTGTGTGGGTTTCCCCTCTTGGGAAACCAGGGGAGCAGAGAGCCCTGGGCCCAGGGAGGACTCTGCAGGAAGGTGCCCTGGGGTGATGTGGCCAAGACCTGCCTCCTCCAGAGAGTCTTTCTTTGCGCTCCCACAGCCCTACGTCTTGCCTTCAGGCACCATGTGCACACTGCTGTGTATCACAGGCCAGGCGAGGATCACATCTTGGAGGGTCAGACTGCTTAGGAGGGACCCTGTAGCCCTGTGCGCAGAGCAAGCACCAGGCAAGAGTCTGAGCTGCTCAGTTGAGCTGCATTAGCTGCGGGGCCTCAGGCAAGTCTGCAACCTCTGTGTACCACGGTTATCCCTCTACAGAATGAGAGATTGGATGGGCTTCTCTACAGTTCTATGATCTAACCAGCCTCTGACACATCTTCTGCTTTCAGCAACCGGTCCCCCCACCCCCACCTCCCCAAACACTAAATCTTGGGGCCTGCCTTCCCATGACTCACAGAAGACGGAACAGAATGGGGGCTCTTTTTTAACTTTTACCCGGAAGTACCCCCCTCGTGGGGAGACCCCCCCCCACCTCTCCAACACGAAGCCAGCATAGATATCTCTTGGCTGACCGAGCCACTCATTTCTCCCTGCCTACTCCAAGACGGGCCATAGGTGAGAGCCCATCCCAGCCTGGTGCTCAGAAGAGGTGAAACACTGTGTGAAGGTACCATTCTGTCCTACCACTGTGGCTAAAGCCATGGCATCCCCAGCCGCCAAGGGACACAGAATAATCCCGTAAGTGGATGTCAAGGGGAGGCCCGGTCTCTGCCTGGGAGGAAGTTCACATGAAGTTCACGTGAAGCCGGCTCAAGATAACCTGCCCCTCTGAATGCAGCACCGCCCCCCCCGGAGCCCCGGGGCCTTGTCTTTCCCAAGGGAATGGCTGTTGGCCGTGGCAGGGGCCTATGGGAGCTGCAAGTGACTGTCCTCAAGGAGAGAGGAGTGCTGGCTCTGGGGTTCTGACACATAATAGGCACTTAGGAAATGAAGTGAGAAAAAAACAAGGAATGACTCAAGAAATGAATGAATGAATGAATAAATGAATGAACCATCTAGTCCAATCCAATATCAAGGGAGAAAAGTCTAGGCTAGAGAGGGCAAAAAACGTGCCTGAGATCACAGGCTCGAGGGGCCGGGATAAAGCAGTTGGCCAGCAGCTCTTTCCCGAGAGCACCTGCTATGTGCCGGGCACGGATCCCGCACTGGGGATGCAGCGGTGTGCAAGCAGACGGCCCCCTGCCCTGGTGAGGCTTACAGCTCGCTTCCCGAGTCCAGCTCCCTGACCCCACATCCGGGGCCCTTCCTCACACCGAAATAACAAAGAGGACCCACTGCCCTGGGGCCTTGCTCAGACCCCCTGGAGAGAGGGTGGTGGGCTGGCCAGCAGAGCTGACTGGGCACCATGCACCTTCCACTCCTCCTCGGCACAGTCGGAGCATTAATTACTAATGCTGAAATACTTGACACTCATTACTGTGCCAGTCACCTGCGGGGGAGCGGGGCCCACATTAACCAATTCATCTCCCAGTGATTGATTAATTAAAGCTGAGCTTTTATAAGACACCCTCGGGTGGCAAACCACACTTTCCCGGGAGTGGAAGACCAAGGCAGGGAGGGATGCCTTCTTCAGGGTGCCACGAGCCCCTGGGGGAGGGCAGGAAGCCCACATGGACACTTTATTGGAGCCCAAGCTCTTGGTTGCCACCCAGGCAGATGGGCATTGCATTTGTCCAGGGCAACAGCAGAAGCTTGTATATGAGGGAGAGCCTCACCACGAAGCCCGAACACTCAGGGCAAATTACAGGTCTTTTGAAATGCTATTGCATGAGTCACCTGTGGGGCATGGGGTGCTCTTAAAAGGGAGAAAAATAACAAAGGCGTGGTTAGGAGCGCTAGCTTTGGGTCTTAGCCAGCTGAACCTCTCCCTGGGTCCTGCTGGCCCCCCTCCGCCTCGGTTGCTCCATCAGGGAAATGGGTGAGTGGAGTCAGACCTCTCCCCCTGAGCATGACTGTGTTCCTTCATTTAACAGTTGTGTGTGGAGCCCTAATTCTGTCCCAGCCTCAGCACGGTGCAGCGGTGAATAAGACAGACCGCACCTTCCCTAGCGTCCAGGAAGGTATGTGGGTGACCATGCAAGTAAGACTGGAGAGGAGGATCCTGAGTCTTGGGAGTCGGGGCTCTGACTCCAGAGCCCTAAAGGGTGAAGCACAATTACCCAAGAGGGGGAGAAAGGGTGTTGGGGGCAGGAAAGGGCACTGGGAAGCACAGATGTGAAGGTGGTTAGCTGCAGACGAGAACTGAAGGCTGAGTGTGGCAGGCAAGGAGGGGCCTGACAGCTCCAGGTGGGGAGGTAAGCAGCAGGCCTGGGGCCCTAGTGAGCCCATGAGCCACCAGACTTCTTCCTGGGGCCGTGGGGCCCTGGAAGGATTTTATATAGGGGAGCGACAGGGTCCACCAAGCATTCCGTAAAATATTACCCGGGAAAGGTGGGAGAATGCCATGAGTATGTTTTGGAAAAAGACCTGTGATCCGCCAACTGCAGTGTTGGCCTGTGCCTGCCACCACCCAAACAGGCCCTCTGACGGCCAGGGCCCTTCCTAGTTCCCACAAAGGTACGACTTATTTATAGTAGGTCTAAGGTGTCACCCCCCTCCCCAGGGATTTATGCACCTGAAGTCCCCTTGCCTGCACAGTTAGTCCTGAAAGGGTCACTGAAGCTACTCTCAGGCAGGGAAGGCGGAGGCCTGGACGGAGCTGCAGGGAGTCCCCGGGGCCTGCCCCACAGCAGGGAAGTTCTGCGGCAGTCTCAGAGCCAGTGCGGCCTGCTTACCTGCTCAGGGAGCTCCGAGGTCCTGGAAGTGGGAGGTGGCCCCAGGAGCCTCATCTGTGGATGGGGTGAACGGCAATGACTTACCTCCCTCCCAGGGCTCCTGTGAGAAGTGAGGTGACACCCCAAAGCCCCAACACAGAACCAGACCACCCTCAGAATGTCCCCTGAGGCCTGGGGCCATACTCCTACTGGGTCAATGACAGGGCTCCCAAGTGGCCTAAAAACCAGGTCTCTTCCATGAGACTCCGAGTTTCCCAGGGGGTGGAGATGTCTGTCAGATTCTCTCTCTCTCTCTCTCACACACACACACATGCACGCACGCATGCACGCACGTGCCCACCCACACACCCACGGGGGGCCAAGAAGACTCTCCCCTTCCCACCGGAGGACCCCAGGGCTTTGTGCTCTACCCAAATGCCCCACAGTAATGAGGAAGGGGAGTGAGTCGGGCAAACTCAGCCCTCCCACACCCTTCACTCCAGACCAGGGCTGGAATTAGCACCCAGGAACCCACCCCATGCTCACCACCATCCCTGAAGCTGGGGAGGGAGACACAGGGCTGAAAGGGGCTGGGCAGGGGAGGCACAGGGAAGAGAGGTCGGCTGGGAGGCCTGTTGGGAAGAAGGAGGTGGGGAAGGGGCAGAACAGGAGCCTGCCTGGAGGGGGAGGGGGAGCGCTAGCCGAAATGTCTGACTACACAAAAACCCCTGAGCTGATGTGGATTTGGACGGTCCCTGTAATTGGGCGTGGGGAGTAATGTCTCCTCCTGCAATCCTCTCTCTCTGCCCCCCTCTCTCCCCTGCCTCAGTGAGGGGGTCTAAGAACCCATCCTTGAAATCCCACTTGCAAACGGGCCCAGTGTGCATTTTCGCAGTGCCTCTGTGGGTCTTTGCCCCCATCAGATTCTCTGGGGGTCTGCAGTGACCTCAGACAGGTCCCCATGTCTGCTCATGGAGTGGCCCTTCTCACCAGGTGGGATCTGCAAGGTGGGCAGGCACCCGGAGGGAGAGGGAGGGCTGGGGGACAGCTGAAGGCTTCTAAAGAGCCTCTCTAGGCTGCACCCAGCAGCAGCCCCAGGTCCCCTTGGCCCTAGAGCAGGTGTCCCTCCTACCTCCTCCTCCATCTCCCCCAGCCCCTTGGGGTTCAAGGGCCCCGAAGTTCTCTTGAGAACACTGAAGGGAGAGGAGGCAGCCTCTGGAAGGCCACAGATACCATCCACCCTTGGAATAGCTATGAGGCTTCCAACAAGACAGTCTACGTCCTGAGCCTCACCTCCTCATCAGTAAAATGGGTACACCTCACCTGCCCAATGGGGAGGTTGTAAAGATTAACCAGTGTTGTGAAGCATTACAGCTGATGGCTGTAAATTCTCCATAAATGTTAGCTAACATCATCAGCGTCACAGCCCCTGTGAATATTCATTGAATGAGTAACTAAGGACGAAAGAGGTGTATCCCAGAGGGCCTCTCGGAGGAAGGGCGGGGCTCTGGCAGGACACCCCACACCATCCTTAACACAGGGAAGCCTGCTGGAGAACAGCAACCACACCAGATCCTGGCCCTATTCTAAGTACCTCAACGCTCACGACACCCCCTGAGCCTCTGGGCCCCATGACGGGACTGTCACTGCCCCCATTTTACAGATGAGGACACTGAGAGGCTAGGTCCGGCTGTGATCACAAAACCAGGTGGGCGGGCCCTGAGCACATGCTTCCGGAGCCTCTGCTCCCGGAAGATTGTCCAGACCGTGCACCTTCCCCACCCCACCCCCATCCCCACCCCTGCCACCACCAGACCCAGAGGCAAAGTCACCAGCTTCCTGCCGCTCCCCTCCTACTGGGCTTTCCTCAATCCATAGTCTGTTTTCCAAGAATCAGGCCAGCAGCCATCTCACCCACCTGGCCATGGAGGGAGTAGGGATGGTGCATGGATGACGGTCCCCATAGCCAGAGAGAAGAACAGCTCCACGTACAAGTGCCATTGATGTGCTAGGCTGGAGTCTTGGACAGGAGTTGTGGGGGGGGCGGCGGGTGGAGCAGAGAAAACCCTGAGCCCCAGCCTCTCCTCTCTTCCAGGTAGGCCCCAGAACAGTTGTGTTTTCCCTTACCCCTCCCCCTGGGCAGCCCAGTGGCTGTAAGTGACTTTGGAAACAGCTCCTGGGGGTGCAAATCTCAGCTCTGCAGCTTATGAGCTGTGCCACCTTCAGTGAATGGCTTTCTCAGCCTTAATCTTTTCATCTGTAAAATGGGGACCAGCGTACCTGCTCCCCCTCCAACAGGGATGGTTATGAGGACCGAACTGATGATCCCCCACACAGAAGAACGGGCCCCCAGGAAAATGTTCGTGGAGTGATGGAATGACCGGCCAGATGGTACCATTCTACTTCTAAAGCGAGGCTTCAGGGATGCAGGGACATCATGGCGACACCCCCCACCTCCACCCCCGGCATTGAGTGGCCAGGGCAGGGCAATAGGAGCGGTGACACCACACTGAAGGCAACTGGACAGGCCCCAGCAATGGTGTCTGTGCCCCCTGACCCAACATGGGGATGATCTAGACCCCAACGGCAGGGGGGCTCGCCAGCCACGGGCCAAATTTACAAATATAACTACCCCGATGACAAAGCGTATGGCAGGCCAGGCGTGTCACCTCATGATGAGAAGGCATGCAAAAATGGCAAGAAATACACACAACCAACCATGCGACCACAGCCCGCCATCACAGCCTCCCAGCCCACGTGGCCTCACACTCCACCCCACACACAAACTCCCGCACACAGCCTCAGAGGCAGCCAACCACACACCTCCAGCTCCCACACACAGTCTCGCACCCCCACAGCTCCCATGCAGTCGTATCTGCAGCCATACCACCTCACCCCCAGGTCCCCATCCACTCCCACTAACAGCCGTCCCCGCCCCCTACACCCCAGGGCTCACCCCCGACGGCTCGCCCACAGCCCCCACGGGTTGCCGGAGCCTGCCACACCCGCCCGACTTAGACCCATGCCTCACCTACGACAGGTGCAGCTCCTCGTGCAAGGCCCACAGGTAACTCACCATGTGCTCAAAACATCCCACTGGAAGCTGAGTACAGGCTGGGATTCCTCCAGGAGCCTCTGCCCACAGGAAGGGTGTTGGCTTTCTGCTCCTTTGCCCACACAGGCATACTTTCTTTGGCCCGTAGTGGTCTTCATGGCTTGGTGGGGGCCTAGGCCCACCCTTCCTTGTCCCTGCCCTTGAAGAAGGTCTAGGCAGCGGCAGGGATGCTCTGCCAGGCTCCTTACGGGGTTCCCAGCAAGAATTCCCACAGGGCCTTGCAGAGGGCATGCTACGCGTGCGCTGGGCAAGCCTGAGTTGCCAGGTGAGGCAGGGGCCCAGCTATGGTGCAAGAGCTGCCCGAGGCCCTCTCCCGGACCCTGTCTGGAGCGGCAGTAGGGACCCTAGCAGGACCATGCATGCAAGCTCTGACACGTAACAGGCCCTCCTAAATGCTGCCTCCACCCTGGGCTGGGCAGCAGGGGACCCACTGTGTGCTCCACTCTGAGCCAAACTCTCAGAGGGCTGGGAGGGAAAACAGACATAGGACACCCCTGGAGCCTCTGCTCAGTGGACCCTCCGTCTGCCCATCTGGGAAATGGGGGAGAACAGAAGGGTGGTGGGTGTGGCATAGGGGGGCTCTCCTCACCGCACCTGGCGCCCTATCCTCCACCTCAGACTTGGCTCCACCAAGTCCCTCAGGACTCAGGGCATGTCTGAAGGTCAGCCAAGGATGAATGGGACATGGTGGGATCTCACGAATCACAATGGGTGGGTGGTGGAGACATCCGAGGCAGATCAGGTAGCCTGGCTGGCCCTGCCTGACCCGTTGTTCCTATGAGAGCCTAACGGCCTGGTGGCCTGAAGAAGGGAAAGAGGGATACAAGGGAAGGAAGAGTTACCTTAAAGCTGACCAGGAGGGCTCAGGGGCAGAAGCGCTGGACCTGGAAGGCAGTGTGGGCAGCTTACTCTCTGGCCTGCAGTGTGGGGCTCCAGGGACATCCCCAGGGAGAAGTGGGCCCTCGGGCCAGGCCCACTGGGAAGACAGAGGCAGAAAATGGGAAAGAGCAGTAGGCAGAAAAGGACTGAGAACTGAATGAGAAAGAAGGAACAGGGGCACCTCTGGCCACAGAAGCATGGGAAGGAAGCAGCATGTCCCTACTGGACAAAGAACACTCAGCCCTGGGACTGGGGACGCAGGCCTCTCCTCACTGCACCTGTCAGGAAAAGTTACTGCTAACTACCATTGTCCCAGCAGGGCCAGAGCCCACAGGGACCCCTGCCAGCAAAGGGCAGCAAAGCACCGCTCAGAGACCGTGTCCTGCCAGCCCACTGGCCTCATGGCCTCAGAGCCCCAGACCCTTCCTGGGGCTGCTGTGGGATCCATGGGCCACCCTGTGACGCTCAGCCCCAGGGGTGGGCCCCAGAGGTGCTCATATCCAAACACCCTGGTGCCTCGCACTGCCCATCCTGGAGGCTGCCAGCGAAAATTCCTGGGCCGCGGGTGGGCAGCGGCTGGACTGAGGGCCTAGAGCAACGAGCAGTGGGATGATGTAGCCCACCGTAGAGAAGCAGCTGGACCCTGACTTACACCCCAAATGCCCAGGCCAGGCCTGTCTTTATGACATTTTCTTCTTTGCCCCTATTAACTTGTATAGTGTCTGAAGAGCTTGCAGATCAATAAACACACCCCTCGGGACCAAAGCCTGGCAGAACAGTAACTCTCTCAGATAGGCAAAGGATGGAAACAGAGAGAGGCCGGATACGGCCTCCTGCCACCAGCAGGCTGTGCCAATTGAGATATATCCCTCCCGCCAACCACAGCCTCCTTCGGTTTCCCCATCGTTACCTTAACGGGGTTAGACCAATCGGCAAGGCCCCGCCTGCTCAAATGTCCTGAGATTTTCTGGGAAGACCACACGTGGCCCAAAAACCAAGGAGCGAACCCAGGGCCTAAGATGAAGGCACGGCCTTTGGGCGGCCGTCCTCCCAGGGGAACAGGTGGGCCAGCTGGGGCACCTGGCCTCCAGTGCCCAGCGTGCCTGTCCCAGCTCTGTGACTTAGGCAAGCTCCGAACCTCTCTGAGCCTCAGATTCCAAGCTCTGGAAAATGAAGATGAAACCATGTCCCAGAAAGCATGATATCAAACAGCCCTTAGTGGGGATGTCAAGTCCTACCTGCCACGGGAGTTGGACCTTTGTCACTACTAAAAGCAGAACCAACCACCTACTCCCAGTTCAAATCCCAGCAGGCAAGGACAAGGCCTTGTTTCTGTTCACCCTTCTGTCCTAAGCTCCTAGCCTCTTTCGGGTTACAGTCACCCAGGTTAGTGAATGGAGGCGGGCACGGAGGTCAGGTGGGCTTCACCCTTCCAGGTTTTACATTTCCTTCCAGGGATGGAGGGGGGGGCTTAACCGGCACTTTCAAGTGGTTATAGATGTGGCTTAAGTAGTACGTAATTAGTCTTGGGACCGGGAGGGTAAACAAATGTGTAATTCATGAATTTGCTAATTGTCCTTCATTTTGATCTTCTGCCATTTTTCCTAGGCTCTCTGACTGACATCCGTGCTCGTGGCAAGGACTCAGAGAGTGCCGGGAGCGAGCCTCGGAGGCCGGGGGACATCAAAGCTGGACGCCCGGCCCACGCCCTCCTCCCGGCCACCGCCTCCAGCCCACGCCCCACCGCCCCCCGCACACCACACAAGGCAGGAAGCCCGTGGCACTCAATCTTTTATTTTCTTAAACTGTACACAGATGTAAAATACTTTAACAGCAAGTCTATGGGAAAATTGTTTGGTTTTAAATTATTATGAAACAGAACCTAAGGGGAGCTTTATTAAATAAACATAAAGGTGGGGATTTAAGGACGCACACCTGCATTCTACCATAGTCATTTTTTCTGTACCTTCTGGGTGTGTAAAGATAGAAAAGACACATCAAACTGAATAAACAAAATCCATTTATACCCTGAAACGTTGGCAGGCCACTCAAGGGATTGTTCAGAACGTCTACCTCACAGAAGATGGCCTCACCATCTAATAAAAATTAAAACTGATCTGTTGGCCTCTTTGGTTCCAAAATTATGTATAATACATTTAACTGTATTTTTTTTTGCTGCTATAAAAATAACTTCTTTTTTCAAATGGCAGTTTCTGACTAATCATGCAACTAAATCAGTGCAAACATTAAAAGCAATCATTCGCTTAAAAAAGAAGCAAAGGATTTCATTTCAAGTATAAAAAATATAAAAAGTCGTACGAGTCCAGTTTCGTCTAGTGTGGGTCAACCCTTTAAATTGCATAGTTCACGCGGCACTTGGGCATCTGGGGGCAAGCGAGTTCAGTGCTCTGCCAAGGGCCACTCCTGGACACACGCAGATGGGCAAGTGCTAGATCATGTGCGTTCAGGCAAGTCGGCAAGTGCTAGGAGGGGCAGGCGGGCAGGTGCGAGCAGGCGGGGGCCACATCCATGGCCGGCCCTGGTGGCCGGGACCCACGCGGGCAACTTCTGCAAAGCAGCTGAAAGCCTTCCCCAGCTCTCCAAGACCGGTTACACCGCTCCCCTCCCACAAACCCTGCTGGGGTAGGGGTGGGAGGGCACCCACCCCCAACACCAGCATTTCCAGAATGCCTCCACTCCACCATTTCCTCCTCTGGGCTCATGCCCTTGCCCAGGGGTCATTTCCACCCCTATCCCAACCAGGCCTAGAGGAATATCCCCAGTGAAGGGCACAGATTGCAACTCTTTTTTTTCTTCCCATGTAAAACAATTCAAATCTTAACTTAAAAGGTCATACCTGGTAGAAAAGTCCCTTTTCAATGATACAACCGGAATGCATGACCTGTCTGTCGACTGCTAGTGATCAGTTAAAGCATCAAATTAAGACCCTTCTCCTCGCCCTCCCTCCCTCCCCCCAAAACAAACACACATAGAAGTCACGCCAGGGACCCAAGGGACAGTCAAACGGTCATTGCCACGGCTCCATGGTCTCTGGCAGGTTGTGTCCATTCTGGGCCTCTTTCCCCTCTACAAGGGTGGGAAAAGACTGGCTTCCCCTGGTCCTGCAGCATGAAGGATCCCAGGCAGGGAAGGAAGCCAACATGCCTGAGCCAGGAGATGCTGAGGCATGGCAGGCCTTGCACACCAGCAAAGGGGGACACGCAGCCTTCCTGCCTGTCTGCACGCTCCCCACCCCCGCTTCTGCTTTTCCTTTCTGTGGCTCCCGTGCTCTCTCTCTCTCTCTTTCTGTGTGTGTGTCTCTGTCTTTGTGCTTTTATGTGTGCTCGGAAGGCGCGATTCAGAGTGGCCGGGCCAGCTGGTGGGAATGGTGGCTGCTCACCCCATTCTCTCCCACCGACAGGCATTTGTAGCTAAGCTGCCATTTGTCACCGCATCCATTTGCTGGTATCCCAGAGGCTGCTGTGTGGGTGGCAGGATGCGTCTGGCTGTGCGTGTCTACGTGTGCATTTGAAAGCATCTCATGTCAGTTGAGGGTTCTTGCTCCGGCTTTGACTGATTGCTCAATGAAGTAGTAGAAAAAGATTTCAGGCCTCGCACTGGCACCTTCTGGGCAGCCCGATGCAAGGATGGCGCTCTGCGGCTGGGCAGCCGGTTCCCACAGGGGCTGCAAGGAGCCATGCCGGGGGGCCCCCCACCCTCGCACCCCGCCACCGCCGCCGCTGCAGCCCTGCCGCGGGTCAGGCGCAGCCGCACTCCTCCACGATCATGTTGGGCACGTCCCGCTTGACGATGTTGTACTCATCATCGAAGTAGAGCATGGACATGGTGCTCAGCTTGGTGGGGATGCAGCAGGAGTTGACCGTGCCAGGGTTGAGGCCCCGCATGCGGTACTGGTTGACCACGGCCGTGTGGAAGGAGGAGGCGGAGCCGGGGACCCCCGCCAGGTAGGCCGGGCAGCTGCCCTCACAGTAGTTCCCGTAGTAGCCGGTGGGCGCGATGATCCAGTCGTTCCAGCCGATGAGGCGGAAGTCGATGAAGAACTGCTGCCTGCAACAGAGGTTGGTCCGGCCATCGCACTCCAGGCCCCGCTTGCGGATGCGGTGTCTGCTGTCCCCCAGCCGGGCCTGCACCACCACAAAGGGCCGGTGCGACTCCTCGCCGGGGTCCACGAACACAGGCAGCACGGCCAGCTCCTGGCAGCCGTCACACTGCACGTCCAGGTTGAGCCGCCGCTCGCCGCGCTCAAACAAGGCCCGCATGGCCTCGGTGAGCGGAAAGGTGTGCCAGCCACTGCGCTTGAGGTCCACCTTCTTCTCCACCACGTTCCACCGGTCGCCGTGGCCCTGCTCCTGGAAGTACACCTTGACGCGCACCTTCCTGCGGCCGCCCTTCTCCAGGACGTAGGGCAGGAGCTTCAGGTAGAGCCACAGGCTGGCCTGCACCACAAACAGGTTCTGGTTGCCCTCGTTGGAGACGAAGAAGTACAGGCGGACCCGGGAGGAGGCGAGGCCATCTGCAGAGAAGTGGGAGAGCAGGCCAAGTTAAATCAAGGAGAACACGAGGCAATGGGGAAAGAGACTCCGCTGCATGATGCTGGAATGCGAACTTGCCACGCAGCTGGAAGACGTTATTGACCAGAAACACTGTTCCTGGGGCCAGGGCCTCTGACTGGAACCTGGGAGAGGCAGAGAAAATCGTTTTCCATTGAGAAACCCCGACCAGCTTGGAGCTGGAGGGTCCAGGCCTATAAAATCCTGCCTCACCTCTCCCAGGCCAGGGCTCCCTGGAGACAGGCTGTCAGGCCTCAAAGCTCAACAGAGGAACTTGTCAGGAGGCCAAGATCTTAACAAGTTGTTATGGGTATCTGTGAAATCTGAAAAACAAAACCAGGATCTCACTGAGGATTTTGGGGTGGGTTGTTTCGGTAGAGAGGTTGGGTTTTTTTTTTTCTTTTTTCTTTTTTTTTTTTTTTGGTAACTCAGGGCATTGCAAAATCAAGCTGAGCCACCTACCGCCTCTTCCCAGTGTTTACCTAAGCATGATCTGATCCAACCCCCAGTGGAACCTCCACTGCAAACAAGCGAGCTCTGCTCAGATTTCTGACACAGGAACGTGTGCTTTGCAGGCTGCAAAGTGCAGCCCTTGGTTCTGACTAGTTCCAAGGGACAGGACATTCAGCCTTGAAACTTGAGGTCCACTCCTTTCATGAGACTCTGGCTCCCCATTAATGGCACGTTCAAAATCGCCAAGGAAAAGGGGAACTGGCTTGTTAGTTTCCTCCATAATTCAGCTCCAAAAGAAGAGACGGCCATGCCAACTGAGACACAACTACTCTCTCATGGTACATTTCAGTGACTCTTCTGACAATCTGTACTTTTTTCTTCCCCCCCCCCCACAGGAAGAACAAATAAGGCAACTGTGTGACCACGGCTGGTTTCATCAAACCTCCTACCACTGCCCTGCAGCCCCCTCCTCAGGCCTTGCCTGGCCCCTCTAACAACACTGACATCTGACTTTGAAATGGGGGAAAGTGCAGCCTTAAAAGCTGGTCTTGGACGAGCTGCCTGTGACCTGAATCTGTTATTTATAAGTCAAAGAGCTGGCTCCGTGAAACGGACCAGAAATATACCAGCCCCCGCTGTCATTTTGTGCCACCGGGACCAAAAGGCCTCCTCGACCTTCCAGAATCACATTTCTACTCTGGGCCCCAAAGCACCTTTTAATCCAAGCTCTCTAATTGCATGTCGAGCTTTCCCTGACTCGGTCGGACAGCTAAAACAGCAATGCATTTCTTTCTAAGCACAAACCAGCCCGATTGTCTCTGCTTTTCTCCACACCCGGCCATGCAAAACTTTTCATCCCTTTTCATCCCCAGGCGGCACCAGGACCGTCTGCCTGCTGCCTGGGAGGGTGGGGGGCATTTTCAGCCTGGTGACACAACCGCTCCCCCCCCAACAAGCTCCCTGCCCATCCCCGCCCTGCCCGCACCAGGGCTTCCCCCTCCGCGACCTTCTCCGCAGTCCCCTCGGCACAAATGGAGCTGAGCTCCAGGCACAAAAGCCAGCCTGGCTCATTCAAGTCCTGAAAAGGACAGCGGAGTGGAAAGCACTTGCAGCATTTCAGCGCGGGTACATTTTCCTCCTTCTTTTAAAGTTCCGAAAGATTTTCTGTCTCTCGATTATTATATTTAGACAGTGGTAGAAATTTGCAATCCAGGGCCGGGAGAAAATTCCGGAAAGGACTCCTACCCTTTGTTAACTACGAACTCTGCGGCTCTCAGGCGAGGGGGCTGCTGCCGCTGCCAGGCGAGCCGAGAGGCACGGGGCTGCCCCCGAGCCGCGTCTTTCTCTGCGTAAATGATGGGACCTGTTGAGAAGCCTGCCTTCCGCCCGATTCCAGTGCCCACACAATCGGAAGAGAGGTTGCCTAGCTCTCCCCAGTGAGGCTTCAGCAATCCTGGCAAGCCCACGCTGCCCGGCGATGGAAGCGGCCCCGGGGCCTCTCACGCAGGCACACACACACACACACACACACACACACACACACACTCATACACACACACACACACACACACTTACTTCTCCGGCCCACGGATATCAACAAGCACACACATCTCCAACCACACTGCTAAGCCTACACTCCGATCGTGGGAAACAAAAACATTAAGCAATCACCAAGCAAGTGCCCGCGGAGCCAGGGCCGCACGCATCTGCCGGGAGGGGGATGCGCGCCCAGAGGCGCTGAGGGCCCGATTTCAGAGAGCAGGGGTGGAGGGCAAGGCGCTCAGCGGCGGGGACAGGGGGAGCAGGAAGGGGTGTGCTGCCTGGGCGGCGGCGGGAGGGAGGAGGACGGCAACTGGGATGGGGCGCACAGGGCCAGAGGGGAGCGACAGGGCCGGGAGTCCGCGTTGCCCCCAGGGTGCGCTGGCTGCGGTGGCCAGACGGGCAAGGAGAAGGGGGTGGGAGAGGGTGAGAGGGGGTGGGGAGCGAGGGCCGCAGCTGGCCGCCAGTGGGACCAACCCACCTGTCTCGGCGAAGCTGATGATCTCGGAGACGCGCTCCTGGCCGTCTGCGCCCGGGCTGGCGTGGCCGTCGAGGTGCGGGATCTCCACGCGGCCGTCTTCGCGCACCTTGCCCGCGTGCAGCTTGCGCAGGGCCGTGACCATGGCGGCCTTGGGCACGGCGTGCGTGATGTTGGGCCGGCCCCGCATCTGCAGGCGGCTCAAGATGTGCCGCTTCACCGCCTCCAGGAAGTCGCCGTCCACCCGGCCCAGCTCCTCCGGCCGCCGGAAGCCGCCGCACGACGTGCAGGTGTCCTGCGAGCCGCCGGGGGCTCCGGGCGGCGGGGGCGGCGGCGGCGCGGCGGGCGACGGGGGGGGCGTGGGCGAGCCCCAGGCCTCGGGCCCCAGCCAGCCGGCCGCCAGCAGCAAAAGGCAGGCGGCCCCCAGCGCCCGACCGGGCAGCCCGTCCATGGTGCGCCGCTGGCGACGAGGGCGCCCGCCGCGAGGCGAGCCGAGCCGAGCGCAGGGCCGGGCTCCGGGCTCCCGGCGCGCCGCCCCGCCCCGCCCCCGCCCGCGCCCGCCCGGGCCTCCGCCCGCCCGCCGGGAGGGCCGCCGCCGGCTAGCAGGGGGAGGGGGCCGGCCGGGCCGCGGGGGTTCCCGCGCGGCGGGGAAGGGGCGCCGAGGGCTGCAGGGGCTGGATAGGCGTGCGGGCGAGGCGGGGGGTCGGAGGGTCACTGCCGCGCGGGCGTCTCAGGGCGCCTCGGCATCTGCAGCCTTCCCCCCATCCTCTCCGCGTCGGGGCCCCGCAGCCCCCAGCTCCGGTGAAGCGAAAGCGGCGGCAGCGGCGCCTTGGCCGCCGCGCGGGGAAGGTGGCGAAAGGGCCGGTCGACGCAACTTGGCCGAGACGGAAGCGAAGGCGCCGGAGTCCCTGGAGCGGAGCCGGGCGCGGCTTGGCGCGGCGCTGCGGCGGGCGCTGCGGCGGGGCCCCGCGCTCGCACCTGAGCACCGAGGAAGGGCCGCGGCCGCCGGCGACGGGCCGGTAGTGCTCGCCGCGGGCCGGCGAGCGGGCGGCGGAGCGGGGCGAGCGCAGTGGCGGGAGCGCCGGGGAGCGCTGGCCGCGCGGGCCGGCTCAGAGGCGGCGCGGAGCCCCCGACCGCGGGCCCTGCAGTCCTCCCGGCGCGTCACACGGCAAAGTTGTCTCTAGGCTCCCGGGGCGCCGCATCCACCGGCGGGCGGGCCGGCCACTGCGCGCTCCGCCGGGGCCTCCGCTCCGCCCGCCTTCTCGCTGCCTCCCTCTCTCCGGCTGCCTGCGCGGGCCGGCTGGGCGCGGGGCGCCGTGAGAGGAAGACGAGGCGGAGGCAGGGCCCTTCTCGCCCCTGTTCCTCCTGCCTGCTGCGGCGGCGGCGAGGTTGGTTGGAGCGCCTAAAAGTCTCGCAGCGTCCCCGGGTGCGGGTGCCCTAGCTCGCTCTCCCACTGGCACACGCCGCAGGGCCGGTAGAGAGCGGGAGGGTGGCGGCCGCGTCCCCGCGCCCGGCCGCGACACAGTGCAGAGCCTGCCGAGGAGTTCTTCTCTTTGCCCTCTCTTCTTTTACTCTCCTCGTTTTTTCTCCCAAGGGGGGAAAAAAAAGCCGCACAATCTCCGTATGTGCGCGCGCGTTGAGATAGACGTTGGCATAAAAAAAAAGGGGGGGGGTGAGAGAGTCTCGTCCTGGCCATGCGGGAGGAGGCTGTCCGTGCCTCCCCGCTCCGGCTTCCCCCCCCCGGGGGGGGGGCGGAATCTGTTCAAGTCGCTGCCGCCCGCTCCCCACGCCCACCCCCGCTTCCCCCCGCTTTTTTCCTTTCTGCCTTCGCGGGAAGGAGGGGCGAGCCGGCCCGCTCCCCTCCCCCCCACCCCCGCAATGCCCGGCCACTTTTGCTGTCTCGAAACTTTCCCACCACGTGGGCGCCCCGGACCCTCGCCCAGCTGGGCGGCGGGCGACACCGACGGGCTCCCGGCCCGGGCTGCCGGTGCTTGCCCCCTCCCCGCGGTCGCGCAGGCCCTGCCCTCATCCCTGCCGCCGCCCTCCGAGACCGGGAGAAGCGACTCTCGCCGCGGCGGCCGCCCCCGTCCCTCCCCGGGTGCACCTTCTTGAGCTTGGCGAGGCGGGGGCAGCGTTGCGGCCGCGGGCTGGCTCCGCGGGTGGATGTCGCTCCCGGGCTGCAGTGCCCTAGCCGAGCGCCCCGGGCCGCCCGAGCGCTGGGCAAGGCGTGGGCCCCGCGGGCTGGAGGGATAGAGGAGGCGGTGGCCGTTGGAGGCCTGGCCAGCCGCTGCCTCTGCCGGCCCCACAAGCCCCCAGGGAAATCCTCGACTGTGTGGGGAACCAGCCTCGCGGCAGGGAGGCCTCTGAGCCCCAGGACTTGCGGAGCTGACGAGGCACCATTACCTCCCTGCCCCAAGTGGTCGATCTTGGTCTCAGACAAACCCGGGTTCCAGTGGAGGCTCAGCGACTGCCAGCTTTGTAGGAGTGACCTTGGGTAGTCTTCACCCTCTCGGGTCTTTAGCTCATTATCTGTCATGGGGGAGGACATTAACACCTGTGTCACACCTTGGGAGCCCCAAACAAGGCAACTTGGTCAAGCTCCTCACAGAACCCAAACACTGTGATTCTAAGGCATAGTTCCTGGGTAGCCCAGACAAACGACCCTGTCACTGAACAGGGAACCACCCAACCCATCCAGAACCCCAAGTGCGGTCGTTTCTCTGTCCCTCCTTACGCCCCCACCTGGGCACGGAGTAGCAAGACAATGCTCACAGGGCGCAGCGCCCCGGCCAAGGAACACCACCCTGCCCTATCCCATTACCCGCCCAGCCCCCCACCCACTCAACAGGCAAGACTGTGAGGTGGACGCAGGGTGGGAGGTCATTCTGGCTTTCCCAGGACCTGGGGGAACTGAAGCTGGAGCGTAGCCTCCAGCTCAGCGTTCCCCACACTCCCCGAGCTGGGGAGCTTCAGGCGGCGGGCTTCGGGCCCGTTCGTGCCTCTGCGGAGCTCAGCCTGGACTGCAGCCCCGCTGAAGCCCGCAAGTCTGGAGGCCGAGCGCCCCCTCCCTCCCAATCTGAGGAACCGACCTGAAGGTGCCTGGCCCTGCGGGGCAACATTGGAGCTGAGAGGGGTTTACCGGGTTTACCGAGGGGATGTCAGAAGCGGGGGCCCAGGAGGGTCCCCGCGATGGCCGCCCTTCTGCCTCCTTAGGGCTGTCTCCAGAGCCCAATTCTCTGCTGTTCCCATCCACGCAGCACTCTCTGGCCTCTGGTTCCTCCTCCTGCCGGATCCCAGAGCCCGTGGAGCCTGTGATCCCTGGGCGGGAAGGAGGTGCTTCTGCCTCCTGCTCCGTGGCTCTGAACCAGGCTGGACCCACCTCCAAGGCTTTGTTTGCATCTTCCACCAGGCACACAAGCTCTGGTTCTCTGGGTCTTTCCAACACCACAGCCACTAACCATTTGGCAAACTCCTGTCTTGAAGACCCAGCCCCATCTCCCTTCCTTGGTGAGGCTCACCATGGCCCTCTTGTGCCCTGAAAAGTTATTTGCCATATTAGGCTCCTCTGCCCAGTGCCTGGCTGTTATCCCTTCACCTATCTGTCTCCTTTGTGGGGCCCCAGAGTCCTGGAGGACAAGAACCAGGTCTCATGGGTCCCGCCTGATGCCATGCTGGTTGATTGAATGAATGAACGAGTAAGTCATTAAGCCAGTAAGGAATTGAGCACCCTGGACTCCCCAGGACCCTCACAACAGCCATCCTTGCCTGTCTGGCTACCACCATTCTCACTGTGAGCCCCACCCGGGCTGGACAGGGCTGGGAGGGAGGGGGGCGCTCCACACTTTTGGGAAGATGCAGCATCCTGCCCATTGACCAGGCTCCGGGAGGGGCAGAAGCCACCTCATCCTTGCTGGGAAGAGGAGGGAAGAGGAGGTTGAGAGGAGGGTCCACATTTTGCTCCCCTGGTGGAGAGCTGTCAGCCCTGCTGCCAGTCATCTGCTGGGAGGGAACTGGGTCAAGCGGTAGTCAGAAACCATCTGCTCGGGAAGCTGGGATTATCCCGCGCCCTCTGCTGATCCCCCAGCCCACAGGAGCCAAGGGTGTAAATTGAGTTCTTCCAGATCACCTTGTGCTTGTGGGGGGGGAGCCCCCCATCTCCTACTGAGGGGCAAGGACCTGTTCCTGTTGCTTCAAAGCCTCTTTCAGCGCTGGGCTCTGTTCTTGTACTGGTGACCTCAGCCTTCAGTCTCAGCCAGGGGTGTGACTGTGCCTGTCAGTTTGGAATACAATAATGCACATCAGTGCTGTAGCCAGTGCCCTCCTGCAGGAACAGGTCACCCCCCAACACACACACCGCCACAGAATGCTGACTCCCTGCCGCCATCAAGGAACTCAGGCCCCGTGGGGAAGGCAGGAAGAAAACATGGCGGCATTATGGATCCTGGCACACAAAACAGGAGAGGGCTTCCTCTAGGAGGCGCAGAGCGCGTGCTCTCACAAAGGTTTTGGTTTGGTTTGGTTTGGTTTGGTTTTTTTGCATAACTCACAGTTAAGTGTCAATTTGGGGAAAGTGAAAATGTCCACAAGTGACAAAACAAACCATAAATGAGCCTCAGAGTACATTTGCTGAAAGAGAACCCAGGTGCAGCTCTTGGCCACATGGCCCCTTCAGGGTGCAGGGTGCAGGGTGAAGAGAAGGCCCTCAGGCCGGTGGCACTGGGGATGTGGGCTGAAGAGAGGCCTTTGGCACGGTTGGGTTCGGGGACCTGGTGTTCACTTTACCACCGTTGGCCGGGGAGCCCCTGTGGCCAGACATCACTGTCCCATATCACACTTCTCCGGAGTGGCTCAGTGTCTGAATGGAAGGAGCAGCATGCCGGACCAGACGAGATGTCCTGTCCACCTGGCAGCTCGATTCACAGGAGAGGAACAAGCCTGGAACTGGGGGCAAAGCAGGACACAGCCCTGGGGGCCCCCGAGGGGCCAGGAGCCAAGCTGACCTTCAGAAAAGCTCAGACACCAGCATGGAGTCCCCTCAGAATGCCCCCCACCCCGAGGCCACCTCATGCTTTCGAGATCACAGAAGCAAGTCCTTGATGAGAGAGTGGGCGTGGGAAGGTGATTTTGATGAGACAGCCCTGTATTTCTCACCGGGGCTGCCGGATGGTGCCCACATTTGGAGGACCCCACCAGCTATCCACATCCTTAAGTTCGGCTGTGGCCTGGGAAGGGATGCTTGTCATCTCTGAAACTCATGAGCTCCAGGGCTGAGACCATCTGTGCCCTTCATCTGTAGCTGCCCGGCACCCAGCACAGCCCTGATCTGGGAATGCTGACAAACTAAAGTCAGTTCATCCCATGTAACTGACGAAGGAGCTGAGGTGCCGGAACGTGGCCTGCTCAATGGGCCTGGGGTTCACAAGCAGACTCCCAAGTTCCCATTGGCCTACACATGCAGCAGACCACCACAGGTGTGCTCCCTCCTGCTTCCCACCCAGGCAGAAGCATGCTGACCCACCTTCACAGGCTGCCAGCCAATCCCTAAACCAGGCTGTAATGCAAAACCTGGCTGTAGAGCTCCCTCATCTAGTCGTTTCTTTTCAGCGGACTCTCTCAGCAACCAATCCCCTAACATCTATTGTTTGTTAGCAAGAATCCTAGAAATCATTGGGTCCCTGGACCCACTCTCAGTAGGACCAAGGTGCTGAGAAGAAGCTGGCTTGACAGGACCTGGGCCCCCCCGCCCTCCACCTCATCCAGCAAGGTGCTAGAGGCTGTTATGGTTAACATGTTTTGAACATTCGGGAAATATTTCAACAGCCACCCATAGGGATGGCCATCCAAGTTGGTATATTTTCTAGAAAAATAGAGGCGCTAAGTACAGCACTTAGTGTCCCATTTCAAATTGTTAATCACAAACTATTCCTCGCCCAGAATTCCTTCCCATTCATTCAATAACCACGCTGAGCTAGCTGTTGAGGATATAGCAAAGGTGAAGTCCAACCTCATCAGCCTTGGGGAGGCCAATGCACAAAGTTAACTGGGAGCTAACTGGGATGATGCAGCACAAGGGGAACAAGAAGGAACCACCTACATCTGCCAGGAGTCTCAGAGGACGCAGGATTTGAACTAAGCCTTGAAACGCGAGGAGGCATTTTCCGGGTGGACATGAGAGAGGAAAGGTCCTCTGGGAGAGGAGCCTGCATGATGGGAATATGTTTCAGGTGAGGAACAAGAGCAAATCCAGTGGAGCTAGGCTGGGGAGGGAGAGGAATGCCTTGTCATCCCGGAAAGGTGTGATAAGGCCAGGAGGGGATGTGACCCCTTGCAAGAGTGTTTTAGGAGGACATTGGTGACATTGTAGCAAGAAAGAGCCAGCCCCTCAGGGAGGAGAAGAGGTCCAAAGGGAAGGTGGTGGCAGTGAGGACCAAAAAGCAGAAAGGGGAAGGGTTGGCTGCCTTCCATCGAAACACCAGGACTGGGCCAGGCAGGAAGAGCTGAGGATCCTCCCCCACCCCATTTCTGCCCTGAGTGGTCCTGGATGCAGCTCCCGTGTGCCCGTGTGTGGGGAGAACCCAATGAGCTAGTTATTTTGCAACTAACAAAGGAAAAATGGAGCATTTCAGAGGTCTCCTTGCGTTGGGTCCCCAGGCCCAACTGTGTCCACTTCAGGAACACATGAGTCCAAGCATGAAACGCTCCTTAAATAGCATCCCCCAATTCTCAGCTGCTCTTGAACTTCAGAGCTGACCCTTGCGTCCATGTCTTGAAGAATGAGAAGTGACCCTCCTGTCCAGGGAGCCACCAGCAAAAACACAACCATGCACAGCCGACCCAAGATAGCATTTCTTCGGTTCTCACAGGTGACAGGAACAACACAGAAAAAAATAAGGACATGACTCTTGTCACGGGTGTAGACAAGACATCCTTTCTGCTTTTTAAACAAAACCAATGAACGTGTTAATTTAATTCATTTATGTATATGAAAGCTGAAGACTTTATTCCCAATAGTCAATACACATCCCCTCCCAGGGCACCTGGGTACTCCATAGTCACACAGATCAATACCTGTGAGGCTTTCACGGTGAAGTAGCTCAGAAGGAGAGCCCCCATGATGTTATGCTTCACACAAGATCACCCCTTCCTTACATAAGACTCTGAATTCTTGCTGTCAGTACAATGTCTCTGTCTTGCCATTGAAGGGAATTCTGCAGGGGGATCCACTGTGGTTGTAGAAGAAGAAAGAAATAGGGCCATTACCAACTCAACCCCCGGCCCAGCCCAGGCCTATTGCTTCCTCGTAAAGCTGTGTTAATTTCAAGTTCTCCAAACTTTGCGCCCTTTCCCTCTGGCCCAGCACTGGGCAGCCTTGGCACTGGGCAGTGGGCAGGCACACACTCATTTGTGCTGCTCTCCCCAGTCTTGCCTGTGTTCCCCACTCCCATCCCCACTCCCCCACTCCCCCACGCCCCCCTTCCTCCCCTCCCCAAAGTCAGGTGCTAAACCAAGAAAGGAGGGATGTCTCACCCATCCCCCTGGGCTCAAACACACTCAGCTCTTTCCCTACCTCTCCTTTCCCATACATTAGATTATGATTGAAATGCTGGAGAAAAAACAAATGAATGAAAAGGGAATGATCAGATTTTTGCTGGTGGGTAAATGTATTTATATCTAATTGGAAGACTTCACTATGAAGGGGCACAGTGTTTTAGTGCTGGCCTGCTGAAGGACAAATACCTATTTTGCATTCATTCTTCAAGCTGGTAAAAGATGCCCAGAGTCGGTCCACATTAGTGGTACCAATAGAACCACGAGCAGAACTCAGGCTAACAGGCAGCGTCCCCAGGGCTCCCCCTGCCAGGGGAGCCTGTCTGCCCAGAGTTTTTTCATGCAAGCTGGTCTTAAGCCAGGGATTTGAGGGGATTTGCCCTTCTCTACCTTTCCAAAAAAGGAAAAAGGAAAAGAAAGATATAAAAATGATACAGATGATAGGTGGGTATAGTCAAATATAGCTAGATGACAAATGATAGGTGGGTAGGTAGGTAGGTAGATAGATGATAGATAGATGATAAATAGATAGATGACAGATGATAAATAGAGAGCTGATAGATGAGATCAATAAGGAACAAGCATCTTTAGGATGAAGAAATACAAACTGTTAAACTTCCATTTGACCTTCATCTCCCTGAGAACGCCTAATGCTGCTCATACCCCCACAACTTCCTACTGATTCAGAAATAACAGCACAGAGCAAGGAACTTAATTAAAAATAAAAAGAAGAAGCTGCCAGTGCCTTGGCTTTCATCAGGGACACAGATACTAAAATACTCATCAACTGACATTCACTATCACTCATCAAAAGAAGCTAAGAATATGCATTATTATAAAATTGCTTCAGGACATTATTTGTACCTGTAAATAATGTGGTCAAACCGTCATCTACCTGAGCTCAGCTAATCAAGAATCCTTTATTAATGAAACACGGACACACTCACTTATCTTGCACATACAGGGGAGAGCTAACCCTCCCAGCCGCAAAGATATATTCTGGGTTCAGGGGCGCTCAGCATCATCTCCAACCCTTCCTGATCCCTCCATCAATGGTTCAGAAAGTGTTCTTTTATTCATTGTGCAATGCGTTTGTTCAGAGAACCTAGAGAAATGGGGCACTGTGCCAGGCAATGAGAGGAGTATGGCACTGGCCTGCCCTCAGCTCAGTTAGCAGGGAGGGCCAAGCCCCCGGGGCCACGCAGAAGGTGTGTAAGGACCAGAGGGGTGGGAGAGGCCCGCGCTGTGGGATTTGCAGAGGGAGGAGGGAAGAGGGGAACTTGGAGAATTCGCTGGGGCCAGCGCTGAGGGTTGGAGCGACCCTGGCGGAGGCAGGGCAGAGCTGGTCAGGGTCAGGGAGGGCGGTCTGGCAAGGGCCTTCCAGACAGCCGACTCCTCGCAAATTGAGGATGGCGGAGCAGAAGGACCGGAGCGGGGTCATGATGACTTTCCGGGGCCGCATCAGCCATACCAGCGGCACCAGCCCTGCTCTTCTCTTACACAGGAATAGAAAACCTTGGGAGTTTAAGCTACCGGTATTTGGAGGGGGATTCTGTTATTTGCAGCCTAACCCAATGTTAACTAACCATGGTGTCTTACCACTGAGTTGGGGTGGCCCCCCTGGTAGGGAGTAGGAGGAAAAAGAAGAAAGGAAGCAGGAAAGGAGCAGTTGGGGAGGCAGAAGAAAAGCCAGGAGAGGGTGGTGTCACACAGCCAGGGGCCTATAGGAGCAGAGGTGACCGAATAGGCCAAATGTGGCAGAGAGGTCCCTGAGGAGGCCGGGGAAGGCGCTGCAGTTGGTAAATGGGCCCAGCAGGTGGGTAGTCTGTGAGTGAGCAAACTGTTTGGGGGTAAGGAAGACAGGTGGACCCAAAAGGGTACCATCTTCCCTCCTGATCCAGGCCAGGGGGGCCTGGAGCTTTAAGGCCAGAAGTGGAGGGAGTCTCTTTGACGGGGCCGCCTGCCCAAGTGGGAGGCAAGGCTCTCTAACATGCTGAAGCAGAGACAGGCAGACCATAGAGGGAGATCTGTAGGGGGATGTCCTTCGGCGGCGGAGGGGGGCGGGGGGGGGGGAAGGATTGCCTGGGGCGTCTCAGACTGAGAGCTGCAAATGGGGACCCAAACTGACCTATGAGTTTGGGTGCGTGGGATGGTGGTAAGTCTGAGGTCAATGCAGGAGCCGAATTCAAAGGGCTAGATGGTGTCTGTGTGTGTGTGTGTGTGTGTGTGTGTGTGTGTGTGTGTGTGTTGGGATCTGTGCATTAGCATTTGCGTTGGTGTGTGCATGTTGTGTGTATCAGGGTATGTGCGTGTTGAGACGTGTGTTGTGTATGGTGTGTTCAGGAGTCTGGTGCTGGAGTATGTGTGTCGGGATATGTGTATATGGATGTTGTGGGGGGTGTGTGTTGGCGTGTATGTGTTGAAGTGTGCAGGTCTTAGCATGGGTGCTGGTCAGTGGTGGTAGCATGCATGCAAGAATCTCAGGATACTTTTGCCAAAAAGAGGAACAGCAAGGAAAACAATATTAAGGACGTTTCCTGCCCTATAAAACTTTACTGTTGACTCTGGGAGAGAATTAGAAGGCAGAACTCATAGGAGTTTGTGGTTGCCTGAGGAAGAGAGGAGGAAGGAAGAATCTGGAATGGCAGGCATCTCACCCTGGGGCCATGCTTCCCCCGGGGCTTGTCAGACGTTAAGACAGGTCCTTAGCCTCGGTGGTATGGCCACCACCCCACCCACTGGACCCATTGGACTAGAAAGCTGCTTGCCCAGGCACACTTGCTTCTCCCACATCACCACAACCACAGAAAGAAAACATTCCCCAAATTCCCCTGGAATGACTTTCCCTGGAAGCATCGAGAAAGCATGGTCTGCAGAATGAGACTGGCCAGGAGGAGGGAGGCAGCTCACTTCTCCTCCAGAGGTTCCAGAGGAGCAGCTTAGAAGAAGCAGGGTGACTCCCAGAATTGCCCACGAGCATTGGCCCTGGGCAAGGGGCATGCTGGTTGACCGGGGGACACACCTCTGGGCTGGCTACTACAGAGCCAGGGGTCAGTGTGTGGGCCGCTTCGCAGGCAGGAGCCTCTCCCCATCTGCCTCGGGGTACAAGACGTGCTGCTTCTGGAGACAGAGCAGTGGCGGCCAAGCCCGCCACACGGAACACTCAGGCTGTTGAGCTGTAGCTCCTTGTGTGTTCCTGTAGGAAGAATTCGTACTTCAACCAAGAAAGAGTTAACTCTTTCCTACGACCGCACTTCCATCCTGCAGTCTTGTTCCATGATTCTCCACTGCCAAGGAAAAGTTAGGATTCCTCATGAAGACTCTGGGGGGCTTCTCATCTAGCCCCTGCCACCTCTCCAGCTTTCAGTGAAGAACCCCCTTGCTAGGCCCCAGCCACTCACCCACCCTCTCTCTCCTCCAGCCACTGAGAGCGACTTCTAGTGACCAGGACAGGCCATGTGTCTCTCTGGGATAACCAATCATCCTGGCTTTCCCCTGGGCAAAGGCGTTTCCCGGGACATGGGACTTTCCGTGGTAAAACCGGGACTGTCCCAGGCAAACCAGGACAGTTGGTCACATTGCATGCCTCACCCCTTCTTATCTTATGTTATTAACCCAGCCTGCAGAGCCTTGCAGCCAGGAAACACTCTATCCACACTGGGCCTCTGCCTCCAGGAAGCTTCTCTTAGTCGGCTCCTATCTCCCTGAAGACCCGAGAACCTGTCTCCATTGAGACCGGACAACTTCATTGTCCTCAGTGCCCTCCTGGGAGCCTGCAGTGTCCAAGACAACACTCTGCTGTTACACGAGCTGAATTCTTATCTGTCCTAGACTCGAGCTTCTGGAGGATAACTATGCTGTCTTCATGTTTCTGTGGTTGTCTCTAAGCCCAGCCGTCGTGGGTGAGCCATAGGCGTTTGCTGAACTATTTTGCCAAAATATGTAGGGAGGGATTCTGTGATGTATGATGACGTGCCAAGATAAACTTCTTTCAAAAATTCCAAAAAGTCATTGTATTCCCCTGATTCATTTAACAAACACTTATTAAGCACCTAGTATATGTCCAGCCCAGGAGATAGAACAGTGAAAAAGAGTCAAAATCTCTGTCCCCATAGAACTTACTGTGTAAAGGAGAAATAGACAACTAATATGTTTTTAAAGTAAGTAATTTCAAAGAGTGAAAAGTGTCATGAATTTTAATAAAGGAGGGTAATGGGAAGCAGACTGGTGAGGGGGCCACCTAAGTCAGGAAAGGCCTCTCTGAGGAGTGAGCAAAAGAAGGAGGCTGTCACAGAGATCTGGGGGAGGGGCTCCAAGGTGAGACTAAGCTTAGAATGTTCAAGGACCAGAAAGAAAGCCAGTGTGATTGGAACATGACAAAGCAAGAGAAGACTTGAAGGAAGAAGGAGGAGAGGCCAGGTCACATTGAGTTTTGCAAGTCTACTCCTTAGGATTAGATTTACCTCAGTGGCTAACGCAAGATATATCTTACATAGGAAAAGCTCAGAATTAGAAATTCCAAGCCAGGTATGATGGCTCCATGGTCATTAGGAACTCATGTTCCTTCTCTCTTGCTTATCATGAAGTTTCCATAAGTTTTCCGTGAAGGTTACCTCACAACCACAAGATGGCTGCTGGAGCACCATCCATCACATCTCTGTTTCAAGTAGTGGGAAGGAGGAAAGTGGAAGAGCAGAGCCTTGCATCCTCTTGGCTGGGCCAGTTCTGTTAAAGGGATAATCCCCAAAGTCCCACTTGACAACTCTGCTTTTATCTCCTAGGACACCCCTAGATATAAATATGGTTAAAAAAAAACAGACACTTAGCTGGGTACCACAGTGCTCCAAATTAAACAAGGGTTCAATCAGAAAATAAGAAATGCAAACTAAATATTGAATGCACACAAAGGGTGTGTCAAGGAGCCTGGGGTTTGTTCTAAGTTTGCGATGGAAAGTTTTAGAGAGTTTTTGTCAGTGCTGATCAGATTTGCCCAGTGAGAAGTACTCTGGCTGCAGGTGGGGCAGAAACTGTAGGCAGGGAGGGGGAAGCTGGAAGATGAGCCAGGCATCTCATCATCCAGGTGAGAGATGACAGAGCTGGGGCTAGTGTTTCTGCAGCAGGTGGTGAGAAGGGGCTGGACCTGGTCTCTGTCTGGGGGCTAGCGCTGCCAGGACTTGCCGATGGATTGGGTATGGGGTGTGAAAGGAAGAGAGAACTGAGGGGACGGATCCCAGGTTCGGAGACTGAGCAACCAAGAAGATACGGTGCCCTTAATGGGGGTGGGGAGATGGGGAGAGGAGGAGGGGGCAATAAAATGTTCTGCTTGAATATATTGATTTTGAGGGGCACTGGTAGGGGCTGCTGAGTAGGTAGTTGGACCTCCCTTGCATTTGGGGTTCAGGGCAGAGGGGAAACAAATTTGGGAGCCGTAGGCATATACACGGTATTGAAAGCCAGGGCGAGATGAGTTCATGCAGCAAGAGGTGTCGATGGAGAAGAGAACAGGTCCAAGGATGGGCCCTGGGCGCTTCTCCTTTAGAGCTGGGAGAGGAAGCAAGAGGCCGGAAGGGAGCCCCAGCACCAGGGGAGAAAAAGCAGACCAGAGTGGTGGCTGGCCGGAGGAAAACTAAGGACCAGATACCCAATGCTGGGAGTGGCTGAGCACAGCCTGGGGTTTGGCAATGTGGGCTTGTTAGTAGCCCTGATTAGTTGCAAGGGCTCAATTCTCCTTGCTCAGGGCTACACACTGTGTGTGTGTTTGGGGGGGTGGTGGAGAACTTGCACCCCCCCTTGCCTCTTTCTGGCTCTGAATCAGGTCCCCTTGAATCGGGAGGTTGACCAGGTGCTGCTGAGTCACACCCTCACCTGGGTTTCCCTGGGTCTTCTTCTACCTCCTCCTGCCGCTCATCCTGTGCCCCTCTCTCTGGGTCTTGGAGGAGAACAGGTGCTGTGCTAACGGGCTGGGACCAGGGCTTTATTTTGCCTTAAGTTATTTATAGAAATTCTCAAACACAGACAAGAGTAGAGAGAAAAGCATCATGATGACTGCAGGGAGCAGTGGGTGGAGGAGGAAGACGATCCTTTGGCCCCGGAGTCCGTTTTGCCAACTGTCCAGCAGCGCTTCCCAAACTGCGGGTTTTGCATCAAACACAAGTGGGTCACGAATTCCAAATTCGTGGGTTAGGATCCTTGTTTAACGCAAGGAAAAGGAATCGAATGGAAAATAATAGGAAATCACACACACACACGGATGATACTTGTTTCATGACACTTCTTTCTGTGCATCTAGGTTTATACAGTTGTAGGCATGCCTGTGTGTTCTCGGTGGTGACGCCAGGCAGATTTGCTACATTGAGTTTAAAGTCAAAAGAGGGTGAAAACCACCGGCCTCTAGAACATCTCCTTGTCCCACCTGCCCCCCGCCCTCCCCAGCGGTGACACACTCAGCACAGCAGGCTGGATGGCTGGGCATCACTTCCGGGCAGGGACCGCTGTTTTCCTCTAGTGGGAATCGTGTGTCCCAGACAGCACGTTGGAGAAATAGTACGTCCAGGCTGTGGTTAGCCGATCTGTACTTGTCTGGAGCTACCTCCAATGCAACCGAACACAACGGAACTGCACTGCGGGAAGGGGCTGCTCTGGATCCTCCGCCCTGCCGAGTAGACACCGAAGCCGGCAGCCCCGGCCAAGATTCATCAGGTGGCCGGACCCGTGGTTCTCAACCTGGATGCAGGCTAGAAGCACCCGGCGAGCCCCACTCCCAAAGCCCCTGCTATAATTGGGAAAGGGATGCTGCCTGGGCGTGGGGAGGCTTCAATGCTAATTATAATGCAGGGTTGGGGGGATGAACCACGGGCAGAGCAGGAGGTAAGGCACTCCCCGCTCACTGAAGCCACCCAGCCCTCCCTTCTGCAGCTGATTGGTGTGCTTTGTGGCTTCAGTGTCCAAAGCAGCTGGTGCCCCCTGGGTGTGGCGGGAGGTGGTGCAGGCCGGTTGGCTCCTGGCAAGCCCTCCAGGAGCTCCCAGTCCGGATGATGGTTTAGTCCTCTTGGCCTCATGCCCCAGAAACCCAAAGGCATTTTTTTTCCTTTTTTAATATTTGTTTATTTATTTGAGAGAGAGAAGGGGATCGGGGTGGGGGAGGGGCAGAGGGAGAGAAAGAGCCTCAGGCAGACTCTGCACCAGCGCAGAGCCCGATGCGGGGCTTGATCCCACAACCATGAGATCAGGACCTGAGCCAAAACCAAAAGTCAGATGCTTAACTGACTGCGCCACCCAGGCGCCCCCACAAAGGCATTCTTTGGAGTGAAGACACCCCACTAGTGTGTGGGCTCTGTGCAGAGATCGGGGGGAGCTAATTTCCATCAACCATGCTTCCCTGACCTTGCTCTTAACATGACACACATTTGCATTAGACACGTCTTCTGCAGCTATAGGCGGTATGTGTTCTTCAGAAGCCTGCTTCCCCCCCACACACACATGCTCCCGCCCCTTCCCTCTCCTTTGGGTGCCCTCTCCCTATTAAAGGAGAAAGGGGGCTGCTATCTAAAGATCCCCAGGACCAGGAATTGGTTTGATTTTAACTTGCTTGTAGAAATGTCCACACACAGGTGTTCAGTTGGGTAAGCATCTGCTTTCGGCTCAGGTCATGATCCCAGGGTCCTGGGATCAAGTCCTGTATTGGGCTCCCTGCTCATCGGGGAGTCTGCTTCTCTCTATGCCTTGGCTCCTACCCCCCTGCTCCTGCTCTCTCTCTCTCTCATTCTCTCTTTCTCTCTCTCAAATAAAATCTTGTGCACACACAAGAATGCAGAGAAGAGTACAATGAGCCCCCATGCACCTTCACCCAGTTTCAGTGGTCCTTGTCTGCTTGATTTCCAACAGGGAGGATACGACTACCCTAATAACACAGCTCCTTCCCCCTGTGTGCAGTCCTCCAAGGATTGGGCTCTGAAGGAAACAATCTGAAGCTTCCAATAATCCCCCTGGGACACTGAGGGCTCTTATGTGGGGACCTGCCGCCTGGGCTGAGACACTCACTAGAGGGGCATGTGGATCATCTCCCCGTGTGCCTGGCAGCGATCAGGGCACTTCACCTATACCCACTTATTTCAGGAGAAGAGCTGTGGACACCTCCCCATCTGTCTTCTGATAGGCTGCTGGTGCAATTCCTGAATCCTATGGCCCTGGGCCTCGTTTACCTACTCAGTACCCTGCTGGTCAATACTGCGTTGTCCAGGGGCGCCTGGGTGGCTCAGTCGTTAAGCGTCTGCCTTCGGCTCAGGTCATGATCCCAGGGTCCTGGGCTTGAGCCCTGCAACAGGCTCCCTGCTCCGCGGGAGGCCTGCTTCTCCCTCTCCCACTCCCCCTGCTTGTGTTCCCTCTCTTGCCGTGTCTCTCTCTGTGTTGAATAAATAAATAAAATCTTAAAAAAAAAAAATACTGCATTGGCCAGTCACCTTAGAAAAAAAGGAAAATTCCTTCCAAAATGCACCAGCGCCGAGGTCACCACCCTCTGCTGAGATGAAAAAATGTCTACGGGTGTGAGCTTGGGGTGGGGAGAAGGAGAATGGCAAAATGGTTCATTTCCAACTTCAGTGGCTTTGTCCAGGTTTTGCTCAATCCCGGGCTAACGGCTAAACTATCTGAACTCCAAACCAAAATAAATACACCTCTGAAGTTCAACAATGTTATTACATCAAGGCTGATGTAATGGCTCCAAACCATGAGAAAATAATATTCCAGCATAATGGGTCCCTCTGTTTAGCCAGAGGAAAGGCTGGGCTGCTGGCTAAAAGTCAACTGGAATTTGGCGTTTTCTATCATTGTTAAGCTGGGTGTGTGTGTATGTGTGTGTGTAACCTAATTAATGATGTTTTAGTAATTGTGGTGTGAGAGAGTATAGATAGATATTAAAATATAATTGAGGGGTGCAGAGCAGGTCCTTGGACCAACCCAGAGAAGAGTTCCAGAATGATCATCCCTTGCCTGCCCCACCTCGGGAGCCCCTCCCAGACTCAACTTCTCACAGGGTGACATTTTAGGATTCCGATGGCCCTCCAGGAGGTCACGGTTGAGGGGGTGGAGAAAGGTCATGATGGCTCAAGGTTACTTCACACAGGGAGACCAAATGAAAAAGGAAGTGGTACCCGGCCCCAGGAAGGTATCTGCGGACACTCGGGGCATCTACAGGCAGCTGACAAGCTGGCTCCTGCAGCCAAGCCAGGCGGAGCGGGACACATGCTAAACAAGAATGGTCCACTTGTCTGGCACTCTCTGCATCATGACTTAGGCCCACAGTCCCCAAGCTCACACTCCCCTGCCCCCGGGCCTGTGCCGTCCAGCCTCACCCCCAGCTCAGAGGTTGATGGAGAAGGACTTACATAAAGAGTCACAGGTCCCGGTGCCAACACTCAGTCTGTTTCCTTGGACAGGAAACTGCGTCGCGAGCTCCCCATCCACAAAGAGCAGCTCGGTAACTCGCACCTTCCCTGTGTAGGCACCATCCATCCACACCTGCAGGAAAAGCCCAGGCCAAAGGGCGTCTGTTCAAGTTCCCAAGTCACAGAAACCTGCCAACCAGTGGAGCCTGGGCCCTTCCCACTCTGGGTTCTACCTAGAATGCGAATGTCTTTTGTTTTGGGGCTTGGGGTTTGTTTTTTTGGTTTTTGGTTTTTTGTTTTTGTTTTTTTGTTTGTTTTTATGTATCAGTCATCAACATCAATTGCCAACCCCATGCAGAACTCAGAGCCAGCCTCTGTGCCGGGCCCATGGGCTCCTTAGCCAAATTAGGCTGAAGCATGCATGGGGACAAACATTCATTGTGTCGTATCTCAGGGAATCCCTACCCCAAATCTATCATTATTCCCATTTTGCAGGTGAGGAAACAGAGGCTCAGGCAGGTTCACGAACTGGCCAGGCATTTCACGTGTGCAGTCTGGTGGAGCTACAGGCCTCATCTACAGGAGGGAAATGGCAGTCCACTCCCCGGACATATGCTTGTTTGCTTGGGCTGCCGGAACAAAGGGCCATTGACGAGGGGGCCCCCACAGAAGAAATTCATTGTCTCACGGTTCTGGAGGCTGGAGGTCGAAGATCAAGGTGTCAGCAGTGTTCACTCCTTCTGAGGCCTCTCTCCCTGGCTTGTAGACGGACTCCTTCTTTCTGCGTCTGTCTTCACGAGCTCTTCCCTTTATGTGTGTGTGTGTCTTATTCTGCTCTGCTTGCAAGGACACCAGTCATATGAGATTACAGTTCACCCCATGACCCTATGATCTCACTTTAACTACCTCCTTAAAGACCCTATCTCCAAATGTGATCCCATTCTGACGCACAGGGGGGTAGGGCTCTAACATAGGACTTTGAGGAGGACACAACTCAGCTCATAGCAGAGGGGACGACGTGGGTGACGTGCCTGGAGCAGCAGGTGGCCCTCGGTGGGCTCACTCGGGGCAGTGGTGAGCATGGGGAGCGGTCAGTCCTGGGAGCCATCATCGGTATTTACTGAGTGCCTCCTGCATATCGGGCCGTGCTGGGCATAAGGTGGCCCCGAGGCACCTCTGTGTGAGCCGCATATGGTAGAAGGAACAGCATCATGAGGGGCAGCTGGTCATCCTAGAGAGCAGACAGCATGTGCATGAGACTCGGCAAATACGTTCAAAACACATCTGCCAACTGCTCAGGCTTCGCAGACCCTCCCAGCGTCCTGCAGCCTCAGGGGCCACCACGCTTAGCCAGACAAAGGAGGTTCTGGCTGGTTCTACTTTCTCCCCGCACGTGGCAAAGTGCTCAGTGTGGGTTCGACAAGAACTGGCTGAAATGAGTGACTGAATAAACGAATCCTCCGGGTCTGCCCTCCCTTCTCTCCTGCTGCAATTTCACTCAAATTCTGGACCAGACCCCACCGTCCACCAGTGGGACTGGGCGCTCCAGAGCTGGTGCTGACCTGGGGGTGTCAGCCAGCTCACAGACGGGCGGCAAAACCACTAACACCCCATCCCCACTCTGGGTGGCTGCCTCTCCGTGCCCTTGCAGCCAGAATGGGAGACGTGGGATTTCAAACACACCAGCAGGTGTTCAAGAGGTGAGCATATCCGAAATCGCTCTGAGGATGAGATGGGCAGGACTTGAAGCAAGGGCACATGGGACACTCCGTGTTTCCTATTGGAAGGGCTTGGGAAATGCTGCAGCCAGTTACCTGGGGGAGACTTCTCGGTCGGTTTTACCAACAGGCCTGATCCTTGGCCGTCAGGATAAATTTAGGTATGTTCTTGCCTCAAGGCAGGAGGGAGAACCAGATGACCTCTTCGGGTCCCTTCCTGCCCTGGGATTTTAGGCAGACGTTAACATCTGGGGAGTGACAGGAACGGAGAGATCCCAGTGGCCCAAAGCCAGCAGTAACAGGGTGGCCCGGTCTGGGCAATCCACCCGGAGCTAACCAACTGGTAGAGTTGCAAAGAGCAACAAGTCTGACAGCTGCCAGGATTACCCACTTGACAGAGCAAGAAGCTATGGCTGGAACTGCTCAGTCTCTGAGGAAACAGGAGCATGGCGCAGTTGTGGGTCCACACACCGGTGTCACAGGCACACACGTACACAGAAGGCATTTGTGCAAATGTGATGGGAAGGCCTGCTCCGACATCTCTCCTCTCCGTCCCCAAAGGCCTGGGAAGAATCACAGCTCCCAAGCCAGACAGCTCCTTATTTCACTCAGCTCATCCCCTCCGAAGCAAAGGGCTGGGGAGACCCTCTGGGTTTCCCCTTGGAAGACAAGAACCACGAAGAGATGGTCAAGATCACATCAAAGTTGCCCTAAATCCAGTGCTATGGTCCCCAGGCCTTTCCAAGTAACTTGTGTTCTAGCCACGACTAAAATCAGATTGGCACTTTTTTTTTTTTAAGCCTGGTGTATGATCGCCCTTTATCAGTCACCCACTAACCTTACCAATCAGTCCATCAACTAATCAATGCACATGCATTGTTAAAGGTCTACACTTGAGTTAAGAACCCAGACGATGTGGAAAAGATAATACTTTCCTTTAAAGAGCTTAGCGTTGGGAACACTAAATGAATACAAGAGAAACAATAGGAGGCATGGGGAGATAGCCCATAATAAGGGGCTAGAAGCAAGCTGGGCTCTCAGGTGAGGGCAGTCAGGGAGGGCTTCGTGGAAGAGGTGGGACACGTGCAAGGTCTTAAGGAAGCCTTGGATTTTGACATGTTGGAAACAGAAGACATTCTAGGCCAAGTGACCCACGAACAGGGGTGTGGCAGAGCCAAGTGCCAAGAGCCTCCAGTGGGACACAGGCCTGCAAGGTGGGGGGCAGGCCTCCAAGGCCACGAAGGGGAACCTGGCTGGATGCAGTGGTGAGCTGTGAGCTATGGCAGGTTTCTGACCAGAGGAGAGCTTCTCGGCAGCATTTGCACAGCGGCTGTGGCTTAAGCCGTACTGTGTGTGTTGTTCCCGAGCATGGAGTAGGCCTTCCCCGGGTGTGCACATCACCCACAGACCTGTCACAGTGCTGATAGTGACATCGATGGGGTCCTTCCAACGCCACCAGTGTCTGCACGGTGTTTTCCATGGCGCCTCAGCCCTGAGAGCCCCAGATGGATCCCCTCAAAACCCTGCGCCTCTTAGGTTATTTAGCACCTGGGAATGTCTCAACACATTCATCACACACACGCACACACATGCACACACACACATTGAATGACAGACACAGGCTCTATTAATTGACGTGACTTTACTTATAAACCATATATTTAAAATCAAAGGCTGTAAACTAACTTCTCAGAAAGCCTCTGTATCCACGATCAATTGTTGAATTGTTGATCCTTTCATACGTTCTTCCCACAGCACATGGGCAACCTCCGAGGATGAGAGACCCAGGAGGCTCTGGTTTCCGGTCACTGACTGGTCTCGCTGTCTGCCTTCCATCGTGCCCTCCTCTGGTCAAAAACCGTCCGTCGCTTCCTGCCTACTACTGCCCTGAGCCCCGGCCCCTCCACCAATGTCTCCACCCAGAGTTACTCATGCATCCCCTCCCTCAACACCCGGGTCCTCCCTGTGGGCCCACATGGTGCTTACAGTATGTAGCGGCAAGTGGAAAATAAACATGAAAGTACAGGCATACCTCATTGTATGGGGCTTTGAAGATACTGTGTTTTTTACAAATTGAAGGTTTTTGGCAACCCTGCCTCGGCGCCATTTTCCCAACAACAGCTGTTCACTTAGCGTCTCCGTGTCACATTTTGGTAATTCTCATAATATTTCAAAACTTTTAAACTATTATTACATTTGTTATGATGATCTATGATCAGTGATTATGGCTTGCTGAAAGCCCAGACGATGGTTAGAATTTGTGAGCAATAAAGTCTTTTGATTAACGTATGTACATTGTTTTTTTAGCCATAATGCAGTTACACACTTAACCAACTACAGTAGAGTGTAAACGTAACTTGTATATATAGGGGGACTCCCAAAAATTCATTTGACTCACTTGATTGTGATGTTTGCTTTATTTGGTGGTCTGGAACCCAACTCAGAACATATCCGAGGTATGCCTGTAATCAAAGAGGCAAAAGGATTGCATGTTGTGATCAATAAGGATCAGTAAGGAAAAAAACAAGACAGACAGAACAAGAACAAATGACAGCCAAGACTGGAAGGATGAGAGGGAGTTGTGGATGTGACACGTGAGGACAGAAGCAATCCAGAGAAAGGGAGCGGCATGTGCAAAGGCCCTGGGGTAGAAAGAGTTTGGTGCAGTCAAGGAACTGGGAGACAACCAAGGGAACTGGAGCATGGTGATCCAGGTTCGAAAAGGGCTTCAGGGATTGCGGTTGGACTTCTGTCCTGCCTCGAACCCTTTCCTTCCCCTGTGATAGCTCATGGGTAATTAATCACATGAAGCCCCTCCCCTGCATTCCCCTTCACTTTCGGTTGGCCACCAAAGCCTACTCATTGTACTTCAAAACCTCTCCCAAGTCTCTGCTCTCTTCCCGCCCCCTATACGTTAGTGTGGGTCCTCAGCATCACTCACCTGAACAAGGCTATAAGCCCAGATAGCTCTCTTCGTCACCAGCCCAGCCTCTTGCTTGGAGGCCCCTAGGTGCCCAGTCAGCTTCCTAAAACACGTCTAGCAGCCCCTCTCCCACCACCGAAAACACATGTCCAAGTTGGCAGTTGTTGAAGCTGGCTGACAGACCCATGCACACTCTTCTACATGTTTAAAATTACAAAACAGGGGCACCTGGGTGGCTCAGTAGTTAAGCGTCTGCCTTCGGCTCAGGTCATGATCCCAGGGTCCTGGGATCGAGCCCCGCATTGGGCTCCCTGCTCAGTGGGAAGTCTGCTTCTCCCTCTGCCTCTGCCCCTCACCATGCTGTGCTCTCTCTCTCTCTCTCTCGCTCGCTCACTCTCTCTCTCTCAAATAAATAAAATCCTTTTAAAAATTTTTTTAAAAATAAAATAAAATTACGAAACAAAACAACAAAAACCCTCTTCCTACACAGGCTGTCTTGCCCTCGAAGAAAGGTGTTTTCTGGGCTTTGTACACATACTGGCTTAAGTATTCGACATTCTTATAAGAAAACCAGCCCTGTTATCAGATTCTGCAGTCCATCCAGTCTGTATGTTTTCAGATCTCCCCTAGGCTCCACTGCTTTTAAGATACAATCTAAGGCTTGTGCAGCCAAATTGACTGCCAGGACAGCCTTGCCCCCTTGGAGTCTCATCAACACCGGCCGGCATCCAGCCACGCCAAAAGTCCTGCCGTTCCCCAAACGCATCACATCATGCTTTTGTTGATCCCTCTACCTGGCAGGTCCTTTGCTCCTGATGCATTTCTACTCATTTCAAGTCCAGGTTCAATGTCAAATGCTCAGCAAAGGCTCTCCTTCCTTTCTCCACCTGTTCCCCTGCACTTGTCTGCATCGCCGCCTCCCCTCCCACCCGCCACTGTCCCGGGGCTCCCCGTGGGGGAGGGCTGGCGGCCATTGTAATGGTAGAGCAAACACGGCTCGTTGCTCTGTGCCAGAGAGCACGCCAAGTGTCCCCTCGTGGTGGCCCTGTGGGTCCTCGTACCTGCCTTAGGAGGAAGCCGCTAGAGTTCTCATTTTTGAGCAGGAGGGGCAGGCTCAGAGCGGGCAAGCATCCTGCCCGAGGTTTACTCCACTTGGTGCCAAAGCTGAGTGGAGCCTAGAGAGCCACCTGCAGAGCCCTGCCCTTGTCCACCCGGCACACTGGCCCTGGGGTGGCATTCCAACCCCCCCACCCCCGTCGGTGCCCCGCCCAGGCCTGGTGCACGGGCCCCTCACGGGTCCTCTTAGCTGAACAAATGCATGGCTTGCCTCTTGCCCTCTGCCCAAGAAACCAAGCTCGGCAGGGGCTGGGTAGCCACCTACACACCTGAAGCCCAGAGGCCCCCATAACAGTGTCAGAACACCCCTGGGCCTCAGGAGAACCTCACATGGGGGAGCCCATTACACACGGGTCCCCCAGCCCCCTCACATCCCTCGAGTGGCCCTGTGGCTGGCACCCTCGGGGAATCCAAAGAAGGAAAGAGTTGTCAGGAGTTCCCATGACGACACCAACCTGACCAACTCATTTCCAGGTAATTTAACATGAGTCCCTTACTTCACTTTGTCCTCACATAAAAATGAAAAGCAAGACCCAAAAACCATGACAGAGGTCTGTGTTTAGACTTGTCCCTGATGTAACATCAACCACACCCACTACTCTAATATACCTGTTTGTAAAATGTTTTTCAAAGGAGCTCATGTAAAAAAAGAAGTATTAAGGTATAATTTCTCCTCCGTGCGGCCTCCGAATGTTCCAGAGGCTACAGCTGAGGGCAATGACCAGGCGGGAGGCTTCTCCCCAACAAGCACCAGCTTGTCCCCACAGCTGTGGCTCCCTGCCTTAACAGAAATGGTGGTTGTCAATGGAGTGGCACCAACTTAGCTACAGGGGACACCAAACTTAGAGGATTTTTTAAGTCAGTAATTAACAAGGTGTAGATGACCTTGGGTACTTGGTCATAGCAAGTGAATTTCTCTCTCCTGCTGCCTGTATGGAGCCTTCTCCCCCTGAAACAAGGGGCTTCTAAAGCTTCTGTGCTTTCAGAGGCACCTGGGTGGCTCAGTCGTTAAGCATCTGCCTTTGGCTCAGGTCATGGTCTCAGGGTCCTGGGATCAAGCCCCGTGTCTGGCTCCACATTCAGCATAGAGTCTGCTTGTCCCTCTCCCTCTGCCCCTCCCCTGTTCTCTTTCCCTCATTCTCTCTCTCAAATAAATAAATAAACAAAATCTTAAAAGAAAGAGAAAGAAAGAAAGAAAGGAAAAAAAGCTTCAGTGCTTTCATTTCGGCAAAGCTTCCTCTCCTTGCCCTTGTCCCTGGCCATCAGGATGCTCGGGCTCGGGCGTCTATTACTTGCAATGGGTCCTGAGTTTGGGTCCACAAGGAAGCATGTCTTCATAACCCAGGGTCTCTAAGATGTTGAGTTTAGCTGTGAAAGACATTTGGTCTGTGTGAGGAAAGGATGAAAGCCCAGCGAAGAGCAAACATTTCACCTGAGCAATGGGCCCTCCACTTTCTGTCATCCATGGGTTTGTTTTTTTTTTTTTTTTCCAAGAGTTTTTCATAGAAATCCAAAGCTGGGAGGAACAAGGGGTGTTCCTGGCAGACAGGGCTGTGTCCTCTCCGCCCAGTAACACAGGGATTAATATCAATTATATCGTCAAGCCTCACCCACCCTCGGAAAGATGGGGAGGAGTAGGGCAGCCCAGGCATTTGGCGCAAGGGGCCTGCCCGAGTTGGCACGGCCTGCCCATGGGCTCCTCCCCGGCCTCAGTTTGCTCATCTGCATGCTGAGGGTCGAACTAGCCCTTCCACCTGTACAAGACTGTTGAGAGGCCTGGATGGTGAGGCATGCCACACAACCCACCAGCATGAGTGGCAATAATCTGCTGAAGAATCTGGGCTTCCGTGGTGTGGTTGCCCAGCAGCAGAGGGCCATGGCCAGAGTGCCACTCCAGGGGTTATCACTCTACAGACCAGACCGGCCTTGACAGCTGGTCGGTGGAAGGCCCTCGGATAGGGATAGGACTTTCTGCGGAAACTGGCTCTCTTCCTCGGGAGGCACCTGGATGATTTCTTACATTTGTTATTTTATCTTTTCAATGGACCTGGCTCCAGAGCGTAAAGCCTTCATTAAGCACTGGAAATGCATTAGAAATGAACGACCCACTGACCTCCCGCCAAACTGGGGGCAGAGGGACGTGGGGGCCAGCACTGGCCTGCTAGTGTCACTTGAGGGCTCACCCTTCAGACCAGGCTAGCTGGGGCAAATTCGGTTTAGTTGCAGAAGATCTAAAAGCTGCGTGGGATTTTCCCCTTTCACATCCTTGGTCTGGACCGCTCTGGGCGGCCACCCTTGCTCAGGCACCAGCACCCCACCACGGCCCCTGGCGGTGTCCCTGGCCCCAACAGCGTTCCTGGAGATGTTCCTCCTGCCCATCAAGGCCCCCACAGGCCTCCCCCTCTGCAGCAGATGAAATGAGTTTCCAGCGGCCTAATTTTCTCCCAGGGAGTAAAACAAGTGTTGGAGGAAGAGTTTGCTGTTTGTAAGAAAGCTTAAAATTGAGGCATGACAAAAATGGCTTTAGTGCCTTGAGATTCTTCATCAGATCAGCAAGGCCCTGGAGTAGAAACTGCAGCTGACCTGAGGACTGATAGAGTCATGGTGGCTTTCTGCATTCCGGGTGTCCACAGGCCCTGGACGCACAGACACACGCCCAGGCTGACTTTCCCCCCAGCGGTCCCCAGGAGCGCTCCTAAGGAGCAGGGGAGCAGGGAGGTCACTGGACCCCTGCTGCGTGCCCCAGGGGTTTCATGTACCTCCCGTATTTAATCTTTACAGCAACCCTGTTAAAGTAGGTGTTATCACCATTTTACACGCAAAAACTGAGCCTCACAAAGATTAAGTAATTGCCAAAGTCAACAGCAACTAGGTGGCAGGGCCAGGACAGGAATCCAGGTCTGCCCAAGCCCACGGCCCACGCTCTTCCCACTCTGGACGCTGCGTCGGGGAGCGCCACATGCAGGCAAGGCTCCCCACCCCAGCCAGCTGGCTCTGACTGCCGGGATCCAGGAATGAGAGATGGGGTGGACGGGTAAACGTAGGAGGGTGCATTCGGAACCATCATGACGTAGACCTGTCATCTGTGGCAACCCCCAAAAATGACAGGCTGGGGAGACAGGAGTACAGTGAGGACAGCCGGAGGTGAGGGAGAGGCAGGGGTAGCTATGGGGGGTGCAAGGCGGTAGCAACCGGCTGGTGTGTTCCGTGGGAGGTTCTGAGAAAAGCCCACCATTGGGGCAGAGGGGTGTGGCGTCCTGAAGGAGGGTCGGGACCGGGGTGTCATCATGCGGGAAGCTGGCAGCTGAAGCTAAGGGAGTCAAGAATACAGATTGCAAAAGGCAAGATCACGGGGAAGGAGATGAGGCACAGGCCAGAACCCTGGCAATACCTTTCCCTTGCATCCCTGCGTGGACACCAGGCAGGGGTGGAGAGGGATGAGCTGTCAGAGAACCAGCAAAGCACAGTGGCGCAGGCCAGCTGGCTCGGGAGGGAGGGCCTGGCCAAAGGCAGCACGGAGAGGACAGTGGAGACACCACAAATGTAGCCACCACGGGGGCCTCGGAGACGGTCACGAGCCAGAGGCCGTCGGGGCAGAAGCCAGACTGCACAGCTGAGCGAGGAGGGGGAGCAGAGGGAGGAGGGGGACTGAAAGCGGGAGGCCAAGGGGAAAGGACTTCTCACAGACTCTGACAGTGACGAGAAATAGGTGCACGAGGAGCAAGATGGGGGTGGTGGTTAAAGGTAGGGACAATTTGAACAAAGTCTCGGACAAGAAGGAATGGAGCCCATGAGAGAGAAAGATTGGAGCACACGAGGAGGAGAAAGTACTCACGGGGCAAAGCAGAAGAGGGACTCTGGGTGGGGGTGGGGTGGGGTCAGAATGGAGGGCGCTCGGACGGACCAGGCTAGATTTCAAAGCAAAAAGGCACTTTATCCTCTAAGATGGGAGAGGAGGCACGGAAGGGAGCCGGGGCTGCAGGCATGCCAAGGGGAAGGGGCTGACACTCACCCGGACGCCACGCAACCATCTGGAAAGCAAGAAACAGGGGTGCCGGCCGAGAGCCAGGGAAAGCGGATTTCTCACTCACACGAAGCCCCATGCCCTGGGGGGGCGGGGGCGGCCCTCCACACAGTCATTCAGAAGCCCAGACGGGTGCCCCCTGGCGTGCGCCCCATCCTGCGGAGAGGAGCCAGCACGTGGGGCGCTGTGTGGGAAACTTCCCCGGCGGGCCTGGAAGCGGCCCACACCACTTCCGCCTACAGTGCGCCAGTCAGGCCTAATCGCCCAGCCACACCCAACAGGAGCCTAGCCAAAGTCATCTATCTGGGTGCCCGGGACGGGAAGGAAACAGGTTTTGATGGAAACATGGCTGTGTCTGCCATCGGGTGAGAAAGAGAACATTCCAGTGGTCTGGGTTCTTGAGTGGGAGCCGTAGGTGATGGGAAATGAACTGGCCCTCACCCTTGGGCAAAGCTCTGAAGATACCCAGTGCTTCATCCTCCCTGGCCCATCCCACATTTCCAACACATGGACACAGAACCTTTTCTATACCTCTCTGCCGTAAGACGGCCTCCTGGCTCTTGCTGGTTGTTGACCACCAGGCCCCCAAAGGTGTGGTATCTGCAGCAAGACGGCCCTCAAGTGATTCCGAGGAACGAAGCCTTCACAATGGCACCTTGGAGAGTCCCTTTGGGCCCAGGGTTCCACAGCTGGGCATCACCCCCACCCTCGCCCCCTCGGACTGTCCCGTTCCAGCCAACACAGCCAGGAAAGATACAGGAGTCAAGAAGGCCTTCCAAAGATCAGTATAACTCAGGGAAATCTCAGTGTTTTCCCTTTGATTCTTATACTAGGAATTGGCTTTCTCCACAGGCACCTTACGTCCCCCACCCCCATACCTTCTCTCCAACACAGCCAAAGATATTGTCCTCCATTTAGAAAGAAAACCACCACCTTCCCAGGCCTGCCCTGGGAAGCCTGCGAGGCTCCTACCCCACCCTGGGAAACCAGAGGTGCTTACTTGCCCACAGGGGCAGCCGTGTGAGAGCTGTTAATAACCTGTTCCTTTAATCCACCAGCTTTGTCAGACACAGCTGTTGAAACGCATCAGCATGAAAGAAAGCAAGAGAAACACTGGACTGATAGAGCTAAACGGCCTAGGAGAGATGGATTCACGGACACGTGTTGAACGGATCTTGCAAAATCTGTAGCTATGGGAAGGGAGAAAGAAAACGATCAACGCCCAGAGGCATCTGGAAATGAATGGGAGACTGTCTGGGTGTTGCTCAACGGCGAGCTGCCTTCCCAGGGGCCTTGCCAGGCTCTGCTGAAGGCTCATTTCATCCCCGCTGGAAGGAACACAGGGAGCTGGTTCAAGGTTGCAGTGTCCTTTGAGCAGTAAAGAGCCAGCGATGCCAGGGCATGAGAAGGGCATCTCTCCCATGCGAGAGGTGAGCCGACAAGCGTCTACCTGCACAAGGTGTGTTTACAGGAGCAGAGCAAGGTGTCTATTTGCCTCCAACACATGTGGTCAGAGAACAGAAGCGCATTCATTCCCGATTTGCCCCAAAGCCTAACCCTTCCCCCTGGACGGCACTGACCTCCGTGGGTCTGTCAGAAGCGGGCCAACGATGTGGACCCGGAAGCCTCTTCTTCACTGTGGTCGACACAAACGGCGGGAGGTGGTTCTGGTCCTGCCGACCCGGCCACAGCTGGTGACGTTCACTCAGCCCCCAGCAGGAGCTGGACACCACGCCAGGCCAAGCTCCTGTCCCCCAGGCAGCCACATGCTGGAGGAGGCAGGGCCGGCTGGCTGTGCGGTCGCGGTGTCTGTAACTCTAGGAGCCTTACTTGTCTGTGGCTCGGTGTCCTTGTCTATCACTCAGAATCAGTGACTAGCGAGTGCCCAGCGAGATGACAGTGCATGCGAAGTGCTTCACGAGTCAGGGGTCCCGGGCGTCCCCATGGTGGCTTTGGAGACCCAGACCAAGTCCCAGGCATTGCTCTTATCTGTCTGAACCCTGCTCCGTGCCTCCTGCCAACTCTAACCCACCCGCACGCCTCGTTACGCCCTGTCACCAGCAAGCAGACACGAGGGGACGATTCCCCGGCCTCAAGGGGCACAAAGGGAGTGGCCATGAGAGGGCGGGGAGCCTCCCCACAGGGCTAGGCAGGGGTGGGAGGGGCCGCGCAGCCAAGGGTCACTCTTGAATTGGCTCCTGCCACTTGGGGAAACCAGTGCTCCCCCCTCCCCCGCCCGTGTGCCCTGCCTACCTGCTGACACCCCATCTCTGCACTTCCACGAGAAATAAAACTCAATCAGCCCTTGTTTGGCCAGTCCACACACCCCACTCATTATATGTGAAAACAAAGTGTCCCATCTTCGCACTGAATTCTCAGCCTACTTTTAAGCACAATAAGAATAAGCTCCTCCAGGGCGGAGTGGAGGGCAGGTGCCAAGACTGGGGCTTGGCGTCGAGCCCGCCCCTCTCTCAGGCCAGGGACATGGGCTGAAAGGCGGGGAGACAGCAGAGGAGAGACAATGGACCCAGGACCCAGATACCATGGCTACAGAGCCTCTGCCATCCAACCACCCCATCAGGACCCCATGGTCCCCTGCACCTCCAGCAAACCTGCTGAGCCCGCAGCCGCCCCGCACCACCCACCCCAGGCGGGACCAGTCTCCCATTCCCTTGCCCTGGTGAGGGAACCACACACCCAGTCCCCCAAGTAGAAGCCTCCAGACACCCCGTTCTCCTCCCTTACCTCACGTCAGTCCCCCTCCAGGCCCCTCCAAGCCCCCACGAGACCCTCCTCCCCCACCTCCAGCCACAATCCCCTAAACTGACAGCAGCTCCCCCCACCCCTCCCGACAGGCCCCGCTCCCCAACCTTAGCGGTTAGGCCGCCCCTCCCTCACCTCTTCCATTTTGTCCACTTTCTGCAGAATGTTCCTGAGGAGGCGTGGGGCAGAGGGGGCCAGGCCCAACTCCACCATGTGACGGCTTCGTGAACTCAAGCCAATTGTCCCACCTCTCAGGGCCTCAGTTGACCCATGTCTGGAATGGTGACGGTACAGCCAGTGTCGTGAGGACTGAAGGGCGCGCAGGGCCTCCAGCACTGGAGGGTTCCCATCGCCCTCCCCTCACATCCCTGCGCTCACTCAGGTGCCCTTCCGTTAAGTCACACAGGCGAGCCAGGCAGGGACTCCGGTGGAGAATGAACTTGAGCTAACTAATGGTCGCCTTACGCAGTGATACGGCCATGGTGGGGCATTTGGGGTCTGGTTCCCCCTGAGGCAAAGAGAAGGGGCGTTGGGGTGAAGTATACGGCAGGCGAGGAGGAGCACATTTCTGGCTGAAGGCTGGCTCCGCGGAGCGCAGCGCCCACACACCCACAGAAAGGCACCTGCTCATGCAGCGGACCACAGTGAGGCAGGGCGCTGAAGGGTCTGTTGGGCCGAGCCACAGAGCTAGCCCACTCTCCCTGCCAGGGACTCCGAGAATGATGCCACATGGGTGATGCCCGGGACACAGACCATGCACCTACCTCCTGCTGCTAGAGAAGGGGCCATGGACTCTGCCCAGCCCTGGGCTGGGGGGCTGGGCAGACATGGGTGCTCGTCCATCTTTGAAGATCACCAACTGGAGGAGTGGCCTGACTGGGCCTGCGCTTGAGGGATCGCAGCCTTTGCATCAGTGCAAAGGCCAAGGCAGTGACCAGGGGTGAAACCATGTAAGCCAGGACCAGGGAGCAGTGGAGGCCACCAGACAGGGACACACTTGAGAGATGACAAGGAAGCCCAGTGTGATTCGGGACTGGTCAGCAGGGCCAGGGCAGGGGAAGAGTGAGGATGTCCTCGCCGTCCATCCTGCAGGGACAGCCCTGATCCCACAGCTCTCAGGCCAGAGTCTGCTCTAAGCTAGCAGGAGAGCGGGGACGGGGGAGACAGACAGACAGACAGACAGGGAGCAAGGACCCATTCCAGAAGCCAGGCTGGAGGACCAGAAGAAAAAGATTATGGCTCAAAGGAAATGACTTCACGATGGAGAAACCAGCTGTGCTACGACATGTGCCTTTGCGGGGGGTCTGGGGACAGACAGCGGATACCAACGACGAGGGATACCAAGAAGTGAGAATTACCATGAAGCATGAGGAGCGAAGAGCGTTCAAGACAGAGCTGGAAAAGGCTTGAGGATAAGGAAAGGCGCAGACTCGGGTCAGCTGTTTAAGGACAGAAAAAGTTAGGAAAACACTGCCCTGGGTTATTTGCCTCCTACACAACCGAGGTATTCTCCAAGGTTAGTGAGGGCTGGCCCGAAGCCCCAGGATCCCTCATTAGGTTAGCTACACCAGCTTGCTCTGTTTTATTACCTTTACGTTGCCTCAGAAGAGCTCGCTCCATCTGGTCGTGGCTGTTAAAAATGAGCTTGGCTTTCTTCTTAAAAATAAAACCCCAATCAAGGGATGAAAGAAAGTGCTTTGGAGCCCGTCCAGGGAACCACTGCATACAGGTGGGGATAGAGGAGGGCCGGGGATGATTGAGGGGAGGAGGGCCGGGCGGGGGGGCGGGAAGACCAAAGGCTGGGGCAGGCAATCCGGCTGACATAAGCACCTCTATTAATGAACGGGGGAAGCCAAAGGATGTCTTTCAATGCTCAGACGCAGCGAGGATCTGTAATTTAGGGCACACAGAAGGAGTGGTCAGGGAGCAAGGGAGAAGAGGTGTGAAAGTCTATGGCAAGAAGCACACAGCTACTTTTAGCTAGGTAACAAGATTGCTATTAAAAGTCTGCTTTGAAATTTAAAACAGCATATGGTCACAGCGTCGCTGTGTGCAAGCGGGTTTCCTCTGTCCGCTAGCTGCTGAGCTACCCAAGGCCAGGCTGGGCGGCGGGGCCTGGAAGGTGGGCCCACTGCCCAGCCGTCATGGTCAGGGGCGGCCACGCACATCCTCAAGAAGGCATGCCCACGTGGCTCTACTATGGTACAAGGACAAAAAGCACTGATTGCAAGATAGTTTCCCGTGACCTCCCACCCACCAAGCAGAAGGTACGAAAACAACTGTGGGGCCTAGCTCATAGGTCATGGTCAAGTGCCTGCACGCAGGGGTAATGTGTCCGCCGCCCCAGACCTCTGAGATCAGCTTGTTTGGGCTAGAAGTAGCAGTCCTTGAAGGAAAGGCCATCCTATGTGAGCACAGCTACCGGGGCACGCCGCAGCAGCTTCCGAAGCAGGGCTGGGGTGCTTCTTAAACTCAAGGTCTGGGTGCCCTCTGGGGACAGGCGGGAGGGCACACATTCCTGCCCATCGGGACCCTTACAGCACTCCTGCCATTTCCACGAGGAGGAGGAAGACTCCGCTGAGGGGTGAGGACTTCCCTTTCCGTTCCAAATCCTTTCTCAGTTAACAAAACTCAGTGTGGGAAGAGTATTGCTATAAATTACAATACAAATTGATTAATGCCATAAAAATGTGACTGAAACCACTGGCCCTTGCAAACAGTGGGGCTTATGTTGTCTGCTCAGCTCTCTGAAGGAACATTGCTCTTAAGAGTTTGTGTATTGTTCACCCTTTTTCTTGGCACGCACGCAAAATCCAAAGCCTATAATAATGCAGGTCATTAAACCAAACAACTGAATTTGGACCTTTTTCAAGGGAGTGATTCAGGAAAGCGCTCTCCTCACGGAATCAGTTTACATTCGGGGTGTTATCAGATGCTACCCTCCACGGAATAGCGGGCGAAGAGCAGCCCCGGGTGTTTTCTTGGTAAAATGGACTTTTCCGTGGCCACTAGGCGGCGCTAACTGCTTACCAAAGCGGGCGGCTTGGGCCTTGGCGCGGCTCAAGACGCAGGGAAGGGTCCGTCTTCTGTGCACAAAAATACACATGGGAGGGAGAGGGCCATCCTATGAAAAGCAGCCGAAAGTTTTATTCCGGAAGAAGCCCCCCCCCCCGCCCCCGGTGTGGTCGGAAAGGACTCCATCCCTCACTGTATTTGAGGAACCAAAGAGGGGATGTAAAAGAGCCCCTTCAGACCTGCCCCTGCAGGCTGGTCCCTGCGCTCTGAGAGTCTCAGGACGCGTCCCAGCCCTGGCTCTGCCACTAACGTGCTGTCTGGCTCCCGCCGGGGTCACTATGGCCATGATCCCAAGTACCAAGAGACGCTGCTGACGACGGCCTGGCCCGCGAGTAGGGCTGCTGGGAGGGTCCAACAACCCAACGATTGTGAAAGCACCCTGAAAAGATAAAACAGGCCTCCAACATATACTATTATTTTGTTACTTATTATCAGAAAACAGACTAATAAGCTGAAGAGGGGGGGCATAAGGCAGTGGCTGGTGCAAGACAAGTCGCCTTGCAAACTTAGGTTATTTGATGCTTTTTAACATACCATCTCTTTAATCAAACTCATTTCTTTTTTTTTTAAATTTATTTATTTGACAGAGAGAGGGAACACAAGCAGGGGGAGTGGGAGAGGGAGAAGCAGGCTTCCTGCTGAGCAGGGAGCCCGATGTGGGGCTCGATCCCAGGACCCTGGGATCATGACCTGAGCCGAAGGCAGACGCTTAACCGACTGAGCCACCCAGGCACCCCAGTCAAATTTATTTCTAGGTAACCTTTAAAAAATGAATCATGGCGAGGGGCATATGTCTGTAGTGGCCAAGTCCACAAGGTAAGCAGCGCTGAGAACACCCCACGGCCCAGGACAGGGGCAGGGTACACCGGCCAGGAGGCGGGGAGGTACTCCAGTGGGGCCACCGCAGAATGGCTGTGGGGCTACTGTCTGCAGGCTGTCGGCAGGAACGGCTAGCTGACCTCAAAACAGCCTCCAGTTTGGGAATCCCTGACTCCACGTATGGCAAATCAATCACAAACCAGGAAAGCTGGTTGTTAAGTTCCACACAAACCATGGAAGTGTGAGGACTGAGAAGTTTATTAAAAGGAGCATATGTATTTTTTTATTTTTATTTTATTTTATTTTATTTTATTTGTTGGAGCATATGTATTTTTTTAAAGCAGTGGAATTTTATTTTTTTTTTAGAAAATTTTTTTTTTAGATTTTATTTATTTATTTGAGAGAGAGAGAATGAGAATTAGAGAGCACGAGAGGGAAGAGGGTCAGAGGGAGGAGCAGACTTCCCGCTGAGCAGGGAGCCCGATGTGGGACTCGATCCCGGGACTCCAGGATCATGACCTGAACCGAAGGCAGTTGCTTAACCAACTGAGCCACCCAGGCGCCCCAAAGCAGTGGAATTTTAAAGGAATGAGATTACTGGACCTGGGCAGGAGCATTTAGCTTCAGGGTCTTCGGAGCTAAGGTAAAACCTGCAAGAGAAAGCATTTCTGGGCACATGGATAGCATTTGCCAAACCACGGATCTGATCTCTTGGATAGTAATGAAAGTGTTTTGTTTTAGGTTTTTTAATTAAAAACAACAACAACAACAACAACAACAGTGCCTCCCATCTAAATAAATCCAGAAAGTGCTGGATTAAAAAAGAAATGTACTCATAAGGACTGGGAACCTCCAAAAGGTGGAAGCTAATGGGCAGTGCTTTGTGAACATATTTGATTACAGAACACTTCCTTGCTAAAAAGCCAGTTAGCCCTTGTGAGAACTAGTATTTCATACAAGATTTCTTGAGCTCCAGCATCCCAAATGAATGTTGACTGGAAGTCAGGTTGGTACCGACTTCCTTCCTGGCACTTGTGTAAAAATACCCGGTAGAGTTTGGTCAAAACAGTAGCAACAAGTCAAAGACATGCAGGAGGAGAGAAAAGGGACACAGATGCTCCACTCAAAGTGTGCAGTCGGGAACGCAAAGACCCCAAATTTGCGATAATACATTTTAATGCCCTAGTTGGACTTCTGTGCTAGGGTTTATGAAATTGCTTGGACCTCACTTTATGGACTAAGCTTCTGAGAAGTCATACAAACTGAAGCATTATAAACAAATAAGTCCAGAATACTGGAGAAGAAACTATTTAAAGTAGCTGCAGCAACACAATGAAGCTCTTTGTGGTGTGATTGCTGCCTGGGTTTGTTTGAGCGGCCAGTGCCTTCTTGGGCTTTGGTCCTTTGATCCTGACCACAAGCCTGGGAGATGGGCAGTCCTCGGGTTCAGAGCCTTACAAACAGGCTGACTGCCTCCCCTGGTTTCCAGATGAGGAAATTGAAGAACAAAAAATAAAGGACTTTTTCTCTTTAAATTAGAGAGACCAAGTTCTCATATGCGACATGTTCATTGTTCTTTTTTTTTAAGATTTTATTTATTTGAGAGAGAGAGCAAGAGAGAGCATGAGCAGGGGAGGGGCAGAGGAAGAAAGCAGACTCCCACACACAAAAGCAGGGAGCCTGATGCGGGGCTCAATCCCAGGACCCTGGGATCATGATCTGAGCCCAAGGCAGACACTTAACCGACTGAGCCACCCAGGCACCCCAGAATGTTCACTATTCTTATCAAACTATTGTTACCTATATATGTCAAAACTGTAGCTTCAGAAAACAGAATGCTGGCTATTTAAGAGCAAGCTACTAAAAATGGATTTAATATAAGTGTTCAAACCAGTACAGAAAAGTCAGTGAAGTGTGCTATTTCCAATTCTGAGGAGATGGAACATGAGAAAAGCTTAAAGAGCATCCAAAGAATGTCAATCTAAATCATGGAATGGGGGCTTCTGGTGGCTCAGTCGGTTAAGCGTCTGCCTTCGGCTCAGGTCATGATCCCGGAGTCCTGGGATCGAGCCCCGCATCGGGCTCCCTGCTCAGTGGGGAGTCTGCTCCTCCCTCTGCCCCTCCCCCTGCTCATACTCTCTCTCTCTCGCAAATTAAAAAAAAAAAATCTATAAAAAATATATAAAATACATCATGAAACAAATGATCCAAAGTACCTACTTAACTAGAGGAAATGAATATTATAAGTAGTTTACAGATTTTACTGTTAAGATTTTTGCTGCTATGTGAGCTCAAGCAAGTTCCTGCCCCTCTCTGGGTCTCAGGCTACAACTATGACGCCTTAAGTCTGCAATGTCAGTGAGGCTCTGGAGCAAGACCAGAGGCAGTTAGCGTGCAGATGATACCAGGCTCTAAGCTGGGTAAACTTGCCCACTTCTGGCCACAGCAGGTAGGTGGAGAACTGGCCCAAACGAAGCCCTGCTGGCCTGTGAGGTCTGCTCCGCACTGAGGGTGACTAGCCCACTGTGGTTGTGAAGCCTGAGGTGGCCCCCAGGATCTCCACCTCCTGCTGCTCACGCCTGCCCTCGAGTGTGGATAGGCGCTGTGACTTTCTTCTACCCAACACAGTATGGCCACTGGGATGGGCTGTCACCCCTGTGATGACCTGACATTGTGACTGACACAACCTTATGGCTTGCTGGCCTTGAAGAAGCTAGCCATCAGGTTGTGAATGCTGATAGAGGGGGGCCCATGGCAGGGAACCACAGGAGGCCTGAGGAAGCAAGGGCAGCCTCTGGCCGGCAGCCTCTGGCCAACAGCCAATGAGGAAATGAAACTCACTTCTACGGCCTCAAGGAAACGAGTTCCGCCAACGACCTGCGGGAGCTCAGAGGTGAAGTCTTCCACTGTTGAGCCTCCAGATGAAAACACAGCCCAGCTGGCCCCTGGACCACAGCCTGTGACATCCTGAGCAGAGGCCCCAGCCAAGCTGCACCCATGCCCTAACCCACAGGATTGGTGAGATCATACATGTATGTTTTCCAAGCTGCTCTGTTTGTGCAGCAACAGACAACTCATAGACCCCACCCATCAAGGGTGTCCAGCATTAGAGGCTGAAGCTGAGCTACACAAGAACCAGTCGGTGCTGACAGGACAGAGCCGATGCCGCAGATGTAGGCACAGAGTGGCTGAGTCATAGTGAAGGGATGCTGGCAGGGACCGGAGCACTGGGGTCCGTCATGACAGCCCGTTGCCCAGAGTGAGGACTCCAGTTCCGCACAGGGCTGGCCCTCCATGCACACCCCTCCCTCTGACTTCCTCCCATTTTTCCCCCAAACCTGCTCATCAACCTGCGGTTTGTGTCTCAGCTGGTGCCCCCGCAGCCTTGCTGTATCCCCACCAGTGGAAAGCCAGAAGTCATTGTGATTTCCGCTCTCGGCCCCCAACCCATCCCCAAGTTATTCTGATTTTACCTCTGAGAATTATCTCAACTCCAAACCCTTCTCTGTTTCTCCTTGGCCACTCCCCAATTCACACTCTCAACTTCAAATATCTCAACCAGTCAACAGCAAGAGGCTAATCGATCTCACTTTCTCCACTGTTATACTCCTTGGGGAAGAAAAAGGCTCATTTTATTTACATTGAAGCCCTACCATCACCCACTTTAGCACCCACCTGGCCCAGGACTTTGCACAAATAGCTACTGGGCAAATACCTGTCGCATAACGGACTCTCCCTAGCCTACTCCCGAGCTTGCTAGGCTCACGCCCTCCTTCCAGGCAGGAGAGTCCACAATCACCCCCGTCCACATGGACCGTTGGGCTGTACCTCCTAGAGGACATCTGGAAGCCTCTGGATACAAACAAGTGTGTCTGGGAGCATTTGGAGTACACCAGACAGAGGCAGAAGAATGACCCCTAGTGGTCCTCGCTGGCTTTGTTCATCTATGAAGCACAGGAGAATGTGTTCAGTGGGGAAAGATGTCTGCATTTAAAGACTCTACTATCTAGAAAGAGCACTGAATGACATATGAGGATTCTGACGATCACAACAGATTATATAGCCGCAGAGCTGCATAGTGAGTATTAATAAACCTCTTTATTATTGTCAAAATACACATCTAATGTAGCAGGGACTAGAACACATTTCATCAATGTCTTAAAGTCTATGAAATTTTCAATTAAAAAATGCCTTAAGGGGCTCAGTCGGTTAATCGTCTGCCTTTGGCTCAGGTCATGATCTCAGGGTCCTGGGATCGAGCCCCGCTTCAGGCTCCCTGCTCTACAGGGAGTCTGCTTCTCCTCTCCTTCTGCCCCTCCCCCCACTTGCATGCTCTTTGTCTCACGCTCTCTCAAATAAATAAATAAATAAATAAATAAATAAATAAATAAATAAAATCTTTAAAAGAAATAAAAATTAAAAATGCTTTAAGAAGCTCTGATGAACATTCCAAACAATGTATACAGACAGCAGGTATATCACAGTATATATTTCTTAAAAAACACGCTTTTAAATGACTCTTACCTTTTAAAAATAAAGTCCTTCTTAAGAATCACTATTATTTTGCAATAAGAGAATTTGAAAGAAATGTCTGTTCAAACCAGGGCTTCAGCTCTACAAAACTCATCTGGCGGGTCTGCATATACCAGCATATGCCCTCTCTAGATACACATTTTTAACTTCCTCCATTGTGCCATCTTCCCCATGGCCATTTGTTACAGTGGAAGTTCAGAATTGACCAACCGGGTCTTATAATGCTTGTTTTCTTTCCACCAGAATTTTCTCCCTGATTTAGCACAGAAAGAAAGTCTGTAGCCATCTTGCGTGGTAACAGTAACATGTAAGACTGTCTTCTTCCCATATTTGCAGAACTGTGTGCTTATAAACCCAGGGCCTGTGAAATAGGCTGAAATACTCTCTTCCCCAAGACCTAGACACTCACGTTCAGGTGCTCACATGCGTGGGGTCACCCTGACCTAGCTGTTCTGCTGCACGCTCAGCCCTCGATTAAACCCCAGAGCCGCCAAATGTAAAATCTCAGGGAAGGTGCTCTGAGCCTTCTGCAGAGCAAACCCTCCCTCCTTCTGGATTGGGTACCTACAAAGTCTACATCGTCAGTGTGGAAAGCAACAAAGCCTGCCGAGCTCCAGGAAGAACTCTCCTAAGTGTCAGGCTTACATGCTAGGTGAGTTTCACCTACTCAGCACGGCCTCCTTGCACACCTTTTAGTGCAGGCCCTCCGCTGGTTACTCTTACAGTTAGCCCCGTACATTACACACGTAATGTTCAAGAAAGGACTTGAAGGAAATGTCAGTGTTTAAAATGGCTTTCGAGTCTCTCACTTCTTTGATATTTGTTTCTTCATCCCATAAGATAGAAAGATTTCTAGAAAATTCTTTATAAAAAGCAGACAGGTGATGGAAGCCATGGCTCTCTGTCACAATTTTCCTCAATTTCCTATGAAACAACCTGTGGCATTGGTGTCCCCTTCCAAAGACAAAGGCTGGTGGAGCTGCCCCGTGGAAGGCGCTGAGCCGGGTGCCATGAGGAGGCCAGGGAAGACCCTAGCCCTGCCCGAGAGGGTGGTCGGTGGGAAAGTGGGCACAGACAGTGAAGGCAGGGGGCAAGGAGGATCCGACAGGATGCTAAGGAAAAGGAGACGATATCCAGAGCAGGCGGACATGAGAGGCCTTCTGAGGTGAGCACACGGGAGGCCGCGAAGGGGTCAGGGGTGCTGCATCCACTCTGAGGGGAGGAGCACGTTTCCAGGGTGGTGAGCCTGCTAGATAAAGCTAGAACTTTATGAGCCGTGAGGAGAGAAGATTCCAGGCAGGATGGGTTGCATGATAAAAGGCATAGCGTGATGGGGGGAAGCACTTTGCAAAGTATTGACCTTCACAAATCCCCTGACAAGGCCACTGCAACCATCTCTGTTTTACGGATGCGCCCCAGTCACAAAGCTGACATGGGGCAGAGCCAAAATTCAAATGGAGGGTTGCCTGGGTGGCTCAGTCTGTTAAGCGTCTGCCTTCGGCTCGGGTAATGATCCCAGGGTCCTGGGATCCAGTCCCACGTTGGGCTCCCTGCTCAGCAGGGAGCCTGCTTCTCTCTCTCCCTCTGCCCCTCCCCCCAGGTTGTGCACACACACACTCTCTCTCTCTCTCATGCTCTTTCAAATAAATAAATAAAATCTTTAAAAAAATTTGTTTAATAAAATTAAATTTAAAAAATTCAAATGGAGGCCTGTCTGGCTCCAGGGTGGGGGCAATGTCCCTGACTCTAAGCGTGAGACATGCTCAGCAAGAAAGAGTGCCACACGGCAAGGGTGCAGGGTGAGCAGGTGTCAGAGGGCGAGGAGGCAGGAGGCCCCGGGGACTTTGACAGGAGCAGCTCCAGAATCCCTCCAGAGAAGAGGTTTGCATTTCCGGGAGGGGGGCTGTAGACCAGTTGCCGGTCACAGCGCTCCGTGTCCGGAGCACTGGGGTACCACCATGCCAACTTTGGTTGTGCGCTTAATTGAGGCAGTCATGTTGATTGCCTGGAATGCTGCCAAATCATTCGTACTTCTGTAGATGGTGGGGCAGGGGCAGAGTCTGGGGGTGCTTGAGGCCAGCTGCTAAGGTGGGGTGCACCCCATGGACAGAAGCAGGGAGAGACCTGAGTGGGAAGTCCATGTGACCGCCAGACCAGGCCACTGATGACCAGTTATCCCCAAAGCACATGCAGTCAGGGGGAAAAAATGGGAGGGAAGAAGGGGAGAGTTAAACAGTTGAAAACTTCAACTCTTCGGAGGCCCCTGGGGAGGAGGAAGGAGGGCCAGCAAACACTGCTAAGAAGAACAGGGCAGAAAGGGATGCGAAGGCTAGCTCAGCACAGAAGCTGTGGTGGGGGGCATCGGGGCAGACAGCAGATACCTACTTCCAACATGGCAGGAAGCTCACACAACGCAGGCTGACAAACAAGTCCGCCTTCAGACCCGGGGTTGCAGACACGTATTCTTGCCGTACTTTCCAAGCCAAAAGCTCTAGCTCTTACTTCGCTTTGCCTCCTGGTAGTGGTCCTTAAGAGAGCCACCGCTTAATAAAGAAACTTTCATTAAGTGCTTCATCGTGGCGACATGACTTTTTAGTTGCGCTATTTAACTCAGTTTAGCCAACACTTAAGAAGTGGGGCCGAAAACGGTAGGAGGCCCGGAGACTGAGTTGAAGAGCCCAGGGTCTGTGTGCTCCCAGGGCTCGCTGTGCCTTCCAAAGAGCACACAGAAAAGCAGCAAGTACCCGTGTGAGCGGCTGATAAGGAACATCCAGGAAAGACACCAAAAAATGGATCCCTTGGCATGTTCTGGGACTCGTGGACAGTTGGGAGTCGTGCAGGAGAGAAGGACAGGGGACAACAGGGGGAGTCTGAAGGAAGCCAGCCTGCTGGGTCTAGGCTGTATCCTGCAGCTTCCGGACATGTGGGGTGAAGTGGTGATCAGATCTGGACTTGAAAAAGATAATTTATTGTTTGTATAGTATTCTTCAATAAAACTGAATTTTAAAAAAGAAAAAACAAAAAAAGAATGGACAAGAGTGAGGGCAGTAAAGGAATGAGACCCAGCACAGTCCAAGGCGCAGGGAGAACAGGAGAAAATGCAAACAGGAAAGCATGAGCAAAAATTGAAAAAGGCCTCTGATTTTGCAGGAAATCAGAAATTCCTAGTTTTGATAGGAAGTCATCGGTGACTTTGCCCCAGACAGCCTGGGAGAAATGGCGATGACAATAGGGCATTGGTTCACGTTCCTGGAACATGAGGCTCCCTCTCCTGGGCATGCGGTAAATAATAATAGATTTTACCATTAAAGACGAAAAGAAAAAAAAAATGGGTAATATTTTCCTACACCTACACAATTCAAGCATCTCTGCGGAAAACAAAACAAAACCTATCCACACGCCAAACGCAAGTTATCTCCAGTAAAGAGCACAATCCGTGGGGCATCTCAGGGCTCAGTCAGTTAAGCGTCTACCTTCGGCTCAGGCCATGATCTCAGGGTCCTGGGATCGAGCCCCACATCGTGCTCCCTGCTCAGCGGGAAGCCTGCTTCTCCCTCTCCCTCTGCTCTCCTCCCTCTCTCTCTGTCAAATAAATAGAATCTTTAAAAATCCCCACAGTAAGAGTTGAGAGATGGCCAATCATCCTGCCAGTTATCAGAGCCCTTGGGAAGCTCCACCCCAGAGCCTCCACGACCATGACACTGTCCCCAGCACTGCATTCGCCCACCCCTGCAGGATACCTGCAACCCCTCCCCACAAGCTGAGAACCAGGCCGCAGCTGGGTTTTTAGCTGTGCCAAGGTGAGGAAGCTTTGTGGGCCAAGGTGTCACCCTGCCTTCGCCTGCTCACTAAAGCCAGTGTATAACTCAGGAATGTAAGTCCCAGTTGTCATTTACATATTTTACCACTGGTTTAAAATAACGATACCATACGTTGGTTTTCACTGGGTCAATAAGATTTTAGGAAAGCTTTTCCAGTCGTACCTACTGAAAATACACAGGGATTATTTGGTGACTTAGCCCTTTAGAAGTTAATCAGGTCACCCTTTGGATTGCTGTGGCACACTCACCTTGAGAAGCATTCGGTTTAACTACTTGAAATAACTAAGCTTGTTTTATTTTATTTTTTTTAAGATTTTATTCAACTGAGAGAGAGCGTGAAAGAGAGCACCAGCAGGGGGGAGGGGAGAGGGAGAAGCAGGCTTCTCGCTGAGCAGGGAGCCCAACACGGGGCTCGATCCCAGGACCCCGGGATCATGACCTGAGCCGAAGGCAGACGCTTACCCGACTGAGCCATCCAGGCGCCCCCTTAAGCTTGTTTACAGGGTGATGGGTATTAAGGAGGGCATGTGTTGTGATGAGCACTGGGTGTTACACGTAACTAATGAATCATGGAACACTACATCAAAAACGAATGATGGACTATACAGTGGCTAACTGAACATAATAAAAAAATAAAACATAAAGTTGACAGAAGCCAACTTTCCTAAGGATTTTGGAACTCCAAAATCGTTCAGGTGCCTGGCCCTTCTTCCATGCGTCAGGAGAAGATGTTCCAGTGAGAGAGTGAGGGACGGGACACCGTACAAAAGCAAATCTGCCCTCACAGCAGGTGGGGCTTCACTGTTGCTCAGGCCTGACCACGCACACGCTTTTTAGCCTAGGTAGGGGCTTCTCCTCAGCTCGGCCATGCTACCGAGTCCCTCAGACACAAGCGAAGGCTGCGTGCAACCGCAATGAACATGTGTGAATCCGTCTGGCGGTACTTCGGACCCTACTACCGGTATAACAGAATATCAAGCTTGGTGGCACACACGTGAGTGCGTAGAAATGAATAGTTAGCTACACTACGTCAGAACACGCTCTAGCACTGAAATTAGACAAAAACAGGGGGAGGGAGAGTGGTATCAGAGGAAGGATCTTTCTCCATAGAGAAGATTCACCATAAACCCAAGGGCCCAAATTAGTTTTAAAACTTTTTACATTCTTGGGGCGCCTGGGTGGCTCAGTCGGTTAAGCGTCTGCCTTCGGCTCAGGTCCTGATCCCAGGGTCCTCGGATAGAGCCCCGCATCCATTTCCCTGCTCAGCGGAGAGTCTGCTTCTCCCTCTGCCCCTCCCCCTGCTTGTGCTCTCTCTCTCTCTCTCTCTCTCTCAAATAAACAAAATCTTCAAGAAAAAAATCTTTTTTACATTCTTTCCAAAATCCTCAAAAAGTGAAACTTCTGTAGTAACTCGTAAAAAAGAAACCGGCAAGTCGGTATCAGCAATATGCATTTTTAAAAGCAGCATTACCTGGGAACAAGACAGCAGACTATAAATTGGCAAACAGGATACACCCAAGCTTGATAAGAAAACAGATTTACAGGATCACTAATAGCACGGGTAAGTTCACTCAGATTTCTTAACCCGATTAACATAAGAGAATAAAGTCAACCACATTTTTAAAAAGATTGGACAAAGAAGAAATCACTACTTCATCTAGCAGTTTTATCTGTTCACACCTAAGAGATACAACACAAAAAATATGAACAGTATCAGGACAGGCTTAGGGAAAATCCACGATTCCCTCACTTTAAAGTTGATGGCATCCTTGATGTGTTCCTGATCTTAAGGGAAAGGCTCTCATCTTTTCCCCATTGAGGATGATAATCACTGTTGGTTTTTCATAGATGGATTTTATGAACTTGAGGAATGTTCCCTCTATCCCTATACTCTGAAGAGTTCTAATCAGGAAAGGATGCTGTATTTTGTCAAATGCTTTTTCTGCATCAATTGAGAGGACCATATGGTTCTCCTCTCTCCTCTTATTAATGTGCTCTATCACACTGATTGATTTGCGAATGTTGAAACATCCTTGCATCCCGGGGATAAATCCCACTTGGTCGTGGTGGATGATCCTTTTAATCTATTGTTGGATCCTATTAGCTAGGATTTTGTTGAGAATTTTGGAATCCATATTCATCAGGGATATCGGTCTGAAATTCTCCTTTTTGATGGGGTCTTTGCCTGCTTTGGGGATTAAGGTAATGCTGGCCTCATAGAATGAGTCTGGAAGCTTTCCTTCTGGTTCTATTTTTTGAAACAACTTCAGAACAGGTATTATTTCTTCTTTGAATGTTTGGTAGAATTCCCCAGGGAATCCATCAGGCCCTGGACTCTTGTTTTTTGGGAGGTTTTTGATCACTGCTTCAATCTCGTTACTGGTTATTGGCCTATTCATGTTGTCAATTTCTTCCTGTTTCTGTCTTGGCAATTTATAGGTTTCCAGGAAGGCATCCATTTCTTCTAGGTTGCTTAATTTACTGGCATATAGTTGTTGATAACAATTTCTAATAATTGTTTCTATTTCCTTGCTGTTAGTCATGATCTCTCCCCTTTCATTCATAATTTTATTAATTTGGGTCCTTTCTCTTTTCTTTTGGATAAGTCTGGCCAGTGGTTTATCGATCTTATTAATTTTCAAAGAGTCAGCTTAAAGTTGATGGCAAAAAAGTAAATAAATACAAGATAAAAATAAAACAAAATAAAGTTGATGGCAGAAGACAACCGGCCAGACCCAGGTCTGACCCCAAATGATGAAGTCTACACCCCTGTAGAACAGGGATTGCCACAGACATCCTCATTGAAGATGAGCCCTACAGAAGCTCAGATCAATGGTTTCACTTTACCCCTTGTTCAACATTGATCTACAAAAAAAGGAAATAGTAAATACTTGTGAAAATGAAAACAGGTCAAAATGGAAGAGTGAGCTCAAATGTCAGTCCCTCCTGTTTCCTGACACCTGCCTTCAAGTCCCAGTCAAGAAAGACTCCAGTGGCCAAGAGAATGAGAGAGGGCCACGAGTCGATGCAGAAGTTTGACAGAGTTATGGAAGCTGCACTCCAGAAGGGCGCTGATAGATGGAAAAGAAGAAAAGAAGGGGCTGCGGAGAGGAGGGCTTGACTGCCCAGCTGGAGCCCCGAACTGCAGACTGAGCAGCAGGCGTATGGAGCATGGCTAGGAGCAGCGAGGTTAGTCAGGGGTGCGCTGGGAAGCAGTCCACCCCACCCCTGCAGGCAACATGGCCTCTGTCACCAGGGGTCTACTCTCCAAAGAGAAAGAGTGTCTGGGGAGAAGCAAGGAAGGCCAGCCTGGCAGCTGGCCCCCCAGAGTACGCTTCCCTGGTGGAGATGTTAGGGGTCTGCAGCACCGTGACTGGTTTTCCACATTCACCCCAAAGTCAAGCCTGCTGCTTCACAAGCCCTGCTCACGTATCCTGAGCACCTGGCCCATCTCTGTAGTCCCTCATCAGGCCTGGACGACCAGGTCACTGGATGCTGGAGGAAAACTGCAGCTTCAAGAAAATTAAGAACAGAAACTACAGAGAGAAAAACCAGATAAAAATTAAACAAAGGTAACTCTGGGACTAGAACTTTCCAAAGATCTAATACCCTCAGAAAGTCATACTAGAGGGGCGCCTGGGTGGCTCAGTCGGTTAAGCATCTGTCCCTCGGTTTCAGCTCAGGCCGTGATCTCGGGGTTGTGAGACCGGGCCCCATCCAGTGTGGAGCCTGCTTAAGACTCTTTCTCTCTCTCCCTCTCCCCGCTCCCCCTCTTGAATAAAGAAATAAAATAAATAAATATATATATTAATTAATTAATTAAAAAGTCATGCTATTGCATCCAGGAGGCCAAGAACAGTTGCTATGAAAAAGGAACAATTAGAGACAAAGAAAGCTTTTGTTCACACCCACAAATACATAAATAATGAGTTAGGAAAGAAAAGCTGATTGCACTAGGGTAAGCTTCAGGAGGGCAAAGGATTTCGTGTTTGGTCACTGCTGAATCTTGAGAACCTCCAACAGAGCTTGGCAAATCACAGGTGATGAAAAGAGAGGGAGAGAGAGGGAGGGAGGAAGACAGGGAGGGAGGGAGGGTGGCTCTGGAAGAAAATAAACCTGGAACATACAGGAAGAGGTGGCGCAGATATGCATCTAGGTGGTCTAAAAGCAGAGAACGGGAGTTCTGGAAAGAAAGCACACAAAAGAGAGGGGCGCCTGGGTGGCTCAGTCAGTTAAGTGTCTGCCTTCGTCTTGGGTCCTGATCCCAGGGTCCTGGGTTCAAGTCCCACATCGGGCTCCCTGCTCAGCGGGGAGCATGCTTCTCCCTCTGCCCCTCACCCCGCTCATGCTCTCTCCCTCTCTCCCTCTCTCTCAAAATCTTAAAAAAAAAAAAAAAAAGCACAGAAAACAGAAGAGAAGGATTATTCAAAGAAACTTCAGAAATGCATTTCTAGAGCTGAAAAGAGGATCCTCTATGATTCCAGAGGAGGAGGAGGGAAGCAGAGCACCGATGACAAAGGGATGACAAGCAGGATAAGACCAGTTTTAACAGCAACCACACGTTCTCGAAGACAATGAAGCAAAGCCTCCAAGTTCCAAGGGAAAATTATTTTGAACTTAGAATTCCATGCCAAGCCAAACTAGCAATTAAATAAAGGGCAAAGGTAACAAGACTTTCATACGTAGTGAGAGACTCTGAAAGCTTACCTCTAATGCACCCTTTCTGGAAAGGTACTCCTGCAAAATGAGGTTAAAAACCAATAAAGGAAACTCTGGGAGACTCAGGAACCCGGAATTGACCCAAGTGCCGGTGAAAACCAACCTCCACGCAGCAGTTGTGTAGAAGACCTAGAAAGTCATGAGTCCACATTAGATTGGGCAATCTGCGTGCTCTACATGGAAGGTCTTCCAAAGAACAATGGAAGCAGATCCCAAGCAAAAAAGAAAGTGGCATTGGAGGAGAGAATGTATCATCCCCTCCACCAGGAAAAAGCAATCAAACTTAAGGAAAAATGGGAGGAAGTTGGGGGGACATTGCAGAGGAAACCATCCAAAGGCAAAGCGAGCTAAAATGTGGAGTGACTCAGGCAGCTGATGGGGGAGACCACGTGACTGGACACTAGGGCCACTCTCCTGTGTGGCGTCGCCAGAACTGCGTAGCCTGAAGGACAGGCAATCACCACGTGGTGCTTGGCCCAGCGATGAGTCATATTTACGTAAGTCACCATAATCAAATTGTTGTTGACTGGTATTCAACTTTTAAAATTAATCTACAGGTAAAGCACGGAAGCTTGAGTTATGGTCACAGAACGGAATGTTCAAGTCATCAATCTTGATAATATAAAAGCAAAAGGTGTCACAGAGAAGGAAGAGGTGGGAGGGGGTCAAGAGATAAAGGGCAGGTGTGTTAATATCCTCACCTTTCAGAGTGGGGAGCCAAGAGATGCTGTCGAGAGTTACGTGAATAATAAACAAGATGTTTTAATACGGTTTGAAAAGGTGTAACTGTCACCAAGAGAGGAATTAAAAGAATCCTATTACTGTCAAAAATGGAGTAGGGGTAAGGGACACAAGGGGCCACACCCTCATGTACCACAGGGAATGGCTGAGGTCGAAAATCAAGAAATCATGGCATTAAGAACAGTATTGAGAAACTCAGGAGTACCTACTGAATGATCTGAGAATAGAAATGGTTGAATCTGACTTTTGGGGAACAGGGCTGGGACTAAAGAGCTTCCATTACAAACACTTCTAGACCATTAGAATTTTAAAGCACATGCAGTTACAATTTTGATTCAATAATTTTAACGTATTTTCAAAATATAAACATCCAAGTTTACTACTGCAACATTAACCATATATATGTATATTTTCCCCACTGTTAATACTTACCCACTGTTAAGCTTATATTGTACTGAAAGCTTCTAGACCAACAGAGGTGAATTCTGTATTTCAACTGCCATTTAAGTTTATATACTGTAATTCACCTCATCTAAAACATGCACAGTTTTTCCCACACTTTTATGTCATTGGAGTCAGGATGGGTTCACTTAATTGGCAGGTTTTTTCTTAGTGGTATATAAATTATGGTGACATCTTACAATAAATGGTGTCTTGGATTTGATGAAACAGGATACTTGTAGCAAATTATACGTCTAGGTATTTTTCCCCTACGTCACGTTATGAAACCATAACTGCAACATCTTTTTCTACTGCTCGGCTCCTCCCTCATTCTACTCCAGCCATATGATCTTTGGGGTCTTTTCCTCAACACCGTCGGGCCTTTGCACCGGCTGTTCCCCAGCCTGGGAAGCTCCCCGCACCCACCCAAGCAGCTGGGCATATGGCTGCTCCTTCAGGGCATGCACTCTCAGCTTAAATGTCACTCCCCCGAGAAGCTTGTCTGACCACGCAATCAAAATCAGCTCTACTGCCCAGAAACGCTTCCTATCGTATTACCCAGTTTTATTTTCATCGAAACACTTACCCTGATTATTTTTCATTTATTTGTCTCCTACATCACTGGAGCATAAGCTCCAGGAGAACAAAGTTCTTGCCTACCTTGTTCAATATCACATTCCAGCACCTAGAACCGAGCCGGACACCAAATAGGTGCTCAAATATTTCTAGAATGAACACTCTAGGAAAACAATGGTAGGCTCTTGGACACAGATGATCATTTAGCAAGTAACCGGGTTTCAAATCTATAAATAACATTGTGTCCTTATTTTTCTATGTAAAACAACCTCATATGTGTAAATTCTTTTGTTAGGAAGATGCATTTCTGATTGCTATCCAGTTAAATATATTTTAGAAATACACTAATAGTGCATGCCAAGAATAATTTCCAGCACATGAAACAATTCATACTATCTTTATATATTTGTACATCTTCCAAATCTACCTACTGACCACAATCGATATCAAACTATAATGAGAAGAAAAAGGTTGTTTCAAAAACTTCGAGAGTGTGATTAACTTCAAGATTTTAAACTTTACGAAGAAAGAGTAGTCCTCTCTCCCAAAGGAAAGATGGTGAAGTTAAAATTACTGTTTATACTTAAATTTTATCTCCCAGAGCCCAGTTCAAAGAATTGAAATAAAATTCATCTGATATCACAGAACATGTAACAAGATCAATAATGAGTAAGTCACTGTCAGTTTCTCTAATACTTGCATTTTACATGTACGACAAGAGAGGAAAATAAAAAGGCTGAAACCTTGAAAAATTATATTTGTCTGATTTTTTTTTATTAAAAAAGACCATGATTCTTTAGGAGGTGATACAAGATTGCTTTCCAGCCAGATCATAATTTCCACAATTTCTGTAGTAACTATACATTTGAAAGGTTCCCACTCTCCCCACCCCCATTCACTTTTGGCACCTATACGTGAAATGTCACTTCCGAAGATTGGGGGAAAATGTGCTGAATACTGGGTTTAAATCACAGTACTCCTTTCCTGAGGAAAAATTTTCTGGTTGCTAAATTGAGAATATTGATCAAAGAAAGCTTAATATCTCATCAATAAAAGCCTTTTTCTAACCAACTTTATGACTGTCTCAGAAGAAAATTATATTAGAAGTAGCAGCCAATTCTCAGAGGTAAAAGGGCAATGGCTTATCTTATCCTTTCCCGCTTCTCCTAATTTTAAATTTAAAATTACAGAGCAATTCTATGAGAGGTAGCAGAATGTTTGGCACAGGCTCTGGCTTCATGATTTGAGAATACAATTTCAACTCATCACATTCTTCAGAACTCATTATACTGAAAAGAATTAAAAGAAGAGGCTCTCTTAACTTCTACAGGCAGAGAGGTTGACCAGAAGGACAGATACTGGTTACCAGCAGAGGAGGAAGGACTTAACCATGTCTGGCAATTAGGAGAGGATATATCCAAAGTTATATTCTTAATCTGATTAGAAAAGTGTGTCATTTATAAAGTATACTACTCTTGAGTCTTCACTTAATCTGCTAAAAGAAGCTTCTACACAAAAATCAGGATGCTACAGGAAAGAAAGAACCAACACAGGCTATAATTGGCTAATATTTAAATATGAAGAATTCAACTTTCATTTTTCATATTTGTGAAGGGTTTACGAGCTTGTTACTGACCTATTCGGCCCAATTCATATTTATTTTTATTTTTTTGCTGTGCTTCAGATCCACAGGGTATTGCCAAGAAACTGAATTTTTATTAGGGCTTAACGGATTTTTTTGAGTACCTCTGTTAAGCTGATAAGAGGGAGAGTCTTATCCTACCCCCTCCCCAAAACCTAATAAAATAAGACATTTTTATTTCAAAATGGAAGACAGTGATGTTATAAAACTAGGAGGGGAAATAAGATGCTATGACAGTACATTTCTTTTTAACTAACACTTATTTCTCACCTATACACTACTTATGTGATTAAACTTTTGGGAGGGAGAGGGGGAGGAAGGAAACTCCAAAACTTCCTGACAAAGTAGCCGTTCCAATGCATGGACCAGGGCTTATTTCTTCTGCCAGCCACTGATTCACAAACATTTTCCCCATTTAAAGAAGTATGCGTGAACGAGGTTGGGGAGAGCAGGGAAGACACCAAGGAGTCGACTCTACTCTTCTCTTAATGAGCCCGCCCTATGTCCTTAGCGGCGATTTACTTCATCCGCTATCTTGGTTTTCACAGTAAGCAACATCTTTCTTTAAAACTTTTCTTGTTCTTGCTGCTTTTCTTGCCGTTCTTGTCTTTGTTCTCAGACATCTTTTTGGCTCTGATTTCTCTCATTAGGTCAAAGAACACCTGGGGCGGGGAGGAAGGAGTGTAAAGAATAGAGAGGAAAAAGCCATTTAATGATTTCATGAAGCAATTCCACTAAGCAGGCTATGTAGTTACATTTTAAAGCATAAAGCAAACTTATTTTTTATCAACCCTGTGCCAAAATTTGCGTCAGACTTTCTAGCATTGCCAACCACCAGGCAAGGTTAAGAATAGCAGTGCCTGCTACTTGGGTACTTTCTCAGATACTACTATGTAATCCTTAAAAAGGTAGGAACGTCATTATGCCCGACAGCTTCCCCAGCAGAACTAGCAGACTTGGAACACGGTGGGGTGGGGAGATGGGGAAATGGGGAGGAGAGATGTGCTGTCCCACACCCTCCCACGCCCATGCCCCTGCCCTCATTCTCAGGAATAGCCACTGTTCGTTCCTCGTGATGTTTGCTGAAAAGGAACTTTATCAAGAACTGATATAAGGCTTGTCCTTTGAATGCCAGTGTGTTATTCAGATACAAATTATCATTTGCCACAATAGTTTGGGTTTTGCCCTCTGCTACCAACAATTGTGCCAAAGTGCCGATGATACCCATGCAGACAAAATATGCCTCCTACAAAGAAACATTTCAGATTTCTCAGAAGGAATGACGTGAGACTGAGTGTAGGCTTTAATTTTTGGATGTTCACACAAAACTACAAGCTCCTTCTATTTTCATAGACATATCTTCTTGGAGAAAAGTAAGACCAAGCTTTCTGAGTGGAGGACTCCCTGTGCAACTACCACCAGCTCTGGGCACAGAAAAAAACCTACCCCCCCCCCAAGTGACCTAAGCACCCCACCTACAGGAGCAGCAGTGAACAGCTTCAGATGTTATAGCTTTTTCTTTTTGTTCTAACAGCAAAGGCAGGAGGGGAATGGAATGTGTCCAATTTAAAATGATGACGAAGTTGTTCATGGGCTGATTTTATCAACAACCTCCCGTCCTTTCGTGTAAATTGTTTACAAGTGAATACAATGCTGCCAGTCATAAGTTTCTGCTGGGTCCTGTTTGGCAGGTCAAGCTGGTCCAGTGGAGGAAGGGGAGACACAAGGTGCCCTGCAACAGCCCCAGCCACTACCATACTGTCAAAAAACTACATATCCATGGTTCCATGCCAAGAAAGCCTTCTTGATTTTTTTTTTTTTAATAAAATACATGTCTGGATTTCCTGTGTGTTCCTACATCTAGGAAACAATTTGATTGAAAGAGATCTGGAATAGCACAGGAATCAACATAAGAGCTGAGAAATAATATGAATGAAAAATAGCTAACAAGTGAACATACTTCACATCACAGACAGATTTATATTGTAGATGCTGCCAAAGTGCTTCTAAAGTGAACACTTTTTGAGGAGAAATAACGACTGACACCAGAGAATACAAAGAATTATAAGAGAATATGAAAAAAACGATATGCCAACAAATTAGACAACCTGGAAGAAATGAATAAGTTCCTAGAAACATACAATATTCCAAAACAGAATCAGGAAGAAAAAGAAAATTTGAACAGACTGATTACTAGTAACAAAATTGAACTGGTAATCAAAAAGCTCCCAACAAAGTCAAGGACCAGATGGCTTCACAGGTGAATTGCACCAAACATTAAAGAAGAGTTAATACTTATTCTTCTCAAACTATTCCCCCAAAAAGAAGAAAAGGAAGGAAAACTTCCAAATTCATTCTATGAGGCCAGCATTACCCTAATACCAAAACCAGACAAAGACACCACAAAAAAAAACTACAGGAGCACCTGGATGGCTCAGTCAGTTAAGCGTCCGACTCTTGATTTAGGCTCAAGTCATCATCTCAGGGTTGTGACATCAAGCCCACATCGGGCTCCATGGCATCAGGCTCCATCGGGCTCTGTGCTCAGTGGGGAGCTTGAGATGCTCTCTCTCTCCCTCCCTCTGCCCCTCTCCCCATGCTCACTCTCTCTCTCAAACTAATAAATAAATCTTAAAAAGAAAACTACATACCAATATCTCTGAAAAACATAGGTGCAAAAATCCTCAACAAAAGTATCAGCAAACTGAATTCAACAATACATTAAAGGATCATTCACCACGATCAAGTGGGATTTATTCCAGAGATGTAAGAGTGGTTCAATATTTGCAAATCAATCACTGTGATACATCCCACATAAAAAAGAGGAAGGAAAAAACCACATGATCATCTCAAAAGACCCAGAAAAAGCATGTGACAAAATACATCTGTTCATGATAAAAACTCCCAACAAAGTGGATTTAGAGGGAACATACCTCAACATAATAAAGGCCCTATCTGAAAAACCCACAGCTAACATCATACTCAATGGTGAAAAACTGAGAGCTTTTCAGTTTTTTGATCAGGAACAAGAATGTCCACTCTTACCACTTTTATTCAAAATAGTACTGGAAATCCTAGCCACAGCGATCAGACAAGAAAAAGAAATAAAAGGCATACAAATTTAAGAAGTAAAACTGTCACTATTTGCAGAGGACATGATACTATATATAGAAAATCCTAAAGATACCCCCCCCAAAAAAGAAACCCTACTAGAGTGGATAAATTCAGTAAAGTTATAGGATACAAAATTCATACACAGAAATCTGTTGTGTTTCTATACACCAAAATTGAAGTAGCAGAAAGAAGAATTAAGAAAACAATCCCGGGGCGCCTGGGTGGCTCAGATGGTTAAGCGTCTGCCTTTGGCTCAGGTCATGATCCCAGGGTCCTGGGATTGAGCCCCGCATCGGGCTCCTGGCTCGGCGGGGAGCCTGCTTCTCTCTCTCTCTCTCTATCTCTGTGTCTCAAATGAATAAATAAAATCTTAAAAAAAAAAAAGAAAACAAACCCATTTACAATTATACCAAAAAGAATAAAATACCTGAGAATAAATTTTACCAAGGAGGTAAAAGACCTATACTCTGAAAACTATAAGACATTGATAAAAGAAATTGAAGATGACACAAAGAGAGCGGTATTTCATGCTCACAGACTAGAAGAACTAATATTATTAAGATGTCCATACTTCCCAAAGCAATCTACAGATTCAATACAATCCCTATCAAAATACCAATAGTATTTTTCACAGAACTAGAACAAATAATCATAAAATTTGTATGGAACCACAAAAGACTTTGAATAGCCAAATCAATCTTGAGAAAGAAGAATAAAGCTGGAGGTATCACAATCCCAGATTTCAAGATATACTTCCAAAGCTTTAGTAATTCAAACAGTATGGTCCTGGCTCAAAAACAGACACATAGATCAATGGAACAGGATAGAGGGCACAGAAATGAACCCATGGTTATATGGTCAATTAACCTAAGACAAAGGAGGCAAGAATATATAACAGTGAAAAAACAGTCTTTTCAATAAATGGTGTTGGGAAAACTGGACAGCCACATGCAAAAGAATGAAACTGGACCACTTTCTTATACCATACACAAAAATAAACTTGAAATAGACTAAAGACCTAAATTTGAGACCTGAAACCATAAAACTCATAAAAGAAAGAACATAGGCACGAGCACCAGGTGTTGTATGGAAGTGCTCAGTCACTATACAGTACACCTGAAACTAGTAGTACACTGGTATGTTAGCTATACTGGAATTTAAACAAAAACTTGAGGGGGAAAAAAAGGAAAACATAGGCAGTAATTTCTTGGACATCAGCCTTAGCAACATATTTATCAATCTGTCTCCTCAGGCAAGGGAAACAAAAGCAAAAATAAACTATTGGGACTATACCAAAAGAAAAAGCTTTTGCACAGGGAAGGAAACCATCAACAAAAGAGAAAGACAACCACTGAATGGGATTAGATATTTGTAAATCACATATTCAATAAGGGGTTAATGTCCAAAATAGATAAAGAACTTCTACAACTCAACACCTAAAAACTAAATAATCTCATTAAAAATCCACAAAGGACCCAATCAAACATTTTTCCAAAGAAGACGTATAGACAACCAACAGGCACATGAAAAGACACATCACTCAGCCTCAAGAAAATGCAGATCAAAACCACAATGAGAGATCACCTCTCACACCTGTCAGGCTGGTAACAAAAGGACAAGAAAATAAGTGTTGGTGAGGATGTGGAGAAAAGGGAATGCTCGTGCACCGTGGGTGGAAATGTAAAATGGTGTAGCCACTGTGGAAAACAGTATGGAGGTCCCTTAAAAAATTAAAAATAGAACTACTGCATGATCCAGTAACTACTGGGTATTTATCCAAAGAAAATGAAACCACTAATTCAAAAAGATATGTGCACCCAATGTTTATAGCAGCATGATTTACAATAGCCAAATTATGGAAGCAACACAGGTGTCCATCTACAGATGAATGGATAAGGAAGACGTGGTGTACACACACACACACACACACACACACAATGGAATATTACCCAGCCACGAGAAAAGAATGGGATCTTGCCATTTGTAGCAACATGGATGGACCTAGAGGATATTGTGCTAAGTGAAACAGACAGAAAAAGACAAATACCATATGATTTCACTTATATGTGGAATCTAAAAAACAAAAGAAACAAACAAAAACAGACTCTTAAATACAGAGAACAAACTGGTGGTTGCCGAAGGGGAGGAGGGTGGGAGGATGGGTGAATTAGGTGATGGGGATTAAGAGGTACAAACTGTCAGTTATGAAATAAATAAGTCACAGTAATGAAAAGTACAGCATAGGGAACATAGTCAATACTATTGTCATAACACTATATGGTGACAGATGGTGACCACACTTATCATAGTAAGCACTGAGTAATATATAGAATTGTTAAATCAATTTGTTGTACACTTGAAATGAATATAACATTGTATGTCAATTATACTTGAATAGATTTTTTTTTAAATAAAGTGAGTCCCTTCTAATACCAACATTCTAAATACCAATGTTCTTCTAGCATCACTTCAAGTTAAAGTCAGCTTGATTACAAACCTGTCCCTCTTCAGGTAAGAAGGAGAATTATTTCCCCCTAAGAAAGAGCAACATATGAAGCACTTTGGGGAATTCAGATGCCGTTGTCACATAATACAAAGCAGATATCGCCACTGCCGGGCTGTCAAGGTGAAATGAGTTTGGATGTTACATGATCATGAACTAAGAGCTAACAAACAAGGTGAAGGTAGAAGGAAAAGCCACATCTCTAAGGCTGTCTACTTGAACTGTGTGGCAACCACTCTGAACCTTAATTCTTAAAAATGAAAAACAAACCCAAAAACCTAACAATAGCAATCACTGGTAGGTGGATTTTCAAAAATTGTCAACGTTCATCATTGTCAAGGTCACCCTTCTGCTGGCTTCAGAGATCTGAATGAGAAAGTACACAGGGGTTGGGGAAGAGAAGAGAAGAGAGATCCTGGAGAGTTGATTCTTGAGAACAAATACTATTGAGAGGCTAAGTTATATAAAGACAGAACACCTTGGTTCTGCCAGTGGCCAGCAAGGTGAAAAGAATAAATCTAACCAATCAATGACAACAAAATCAAGATACGCCATGTGTCTTTGGGGTCCCTCCTGAGAGCCTGCTGAAGAACTTCCCCCTGAAAAACAAGAGGCCATGGCAGATGACAGCACGGGGAAGCTACTTACGTCCATCCTACCCACACGGTCTGCACAAAGCCAGTGCCTCATCTTGCCATACTTCCAAGGGCCATGCCAACATTAAGCATACCCAACAAAGGCTCGTGACAAAGTGAGAGGACTCTGGGTTGCTTTAACTCCAGGGTCAAACCCTCCCAGGGCTCCTCACTACACTGGCTGAGACATCTGGAAAAATCAGTCCTCCCGTACTTTCCATAAACGGTTCCCTCAAAACCAAACAGACACGATGTGTACATTTTCTGCTGTTTCTAAGAAACACGCGCAGAGCACACACCTACCTTGTCCACGTTGGCCCGAGTTTTAGCCGATGTCTCCACGTACTGCACACCCCACTCTTCTGCTTTACTCCTAGCCTCTTCAATGGGCACCTGCCTCCGCTCCTCTAGGTCGGACTTGTTTCCCACGACAAGCAATGGAATTTTATCTTCTTCAGCCTTAACACGGAGGATCTGTTCCCTAAAGCATAGCATCAAAACAAACAAAACCAAACAACACAGCTCAGAAAGCTAGAGTAAGAACTCAAATTCACCGATGTTTCTAAAATGAAAGGCTGTCCTAGGGCAGAAAAACTTGTTACACTCAGGCCATGTTCCAAGGACACACTCCCTAGATCCTGTCATAAACAAGACAAAGTGTTTTCAAAGCCTGGTTCTCAGGTGCCTGTATCAGAAAGATGTGGGGTGCTCATCACAAACACAGATTTCTGGGCCCAACAGGAGTCCCACGGAAGTGATGTCTAAATAGGAGCCCAGGATTCTGCATTTCAACAGGGTCCCCAATTTATGCTTGGGCACCAAAAATTTTTAACAAAAAGAACAACTTGGGAGCCTCTGGGATAAAAACAAGTTAAGAGACGTATCTTCATACACAAAATGCTTAATAATTCCCCTGCAAAAATGGTATGATTTCTTTGTGAGAATAACAGCTATGAAATCAGTGTTTCTCATAACAAAGCCGGTGGTCCATTAGATCATGTGAGCAGTTTAATGAGTCACAACCAGTAATTATTGTCCTCAGTGAAACAGAGTATTAGAATAGAACAGAAACATCAGAAGGAATGTCGAGTATTACATAAAGTGTAGCTCTGTGAAACTTCTGTTTCAATTTATCTGTGTATGTACTTACTCCCCCACAGTTTGCATTTAGATACAGTAAATGTTACAGCCAACAGAATGGGGTCAGTTATGTTAAGGAGTAATCATGTTTCATTGCATATTATTTTTCTACTACAAAGTAAAAAAATTTTCTACTACAAAGTAAAAAAAAAAAAGGAAGGAAGGAAATAATCCACATTAAATTTCACCTCTACTAAAAACTATCAGCTACCTAAAATTATTAATCAAACACCAAGTATTACAAAAATTAAATACTCCACTTCCATTATTTTGGTCCAGTAAAGACATTTCTACTTCTACATTCTAAAATATTCCAAAAAGAGACACCTTCAAAAGTGCATTTTGTGGGGATCTGCATTGATTTTTATATGATATAGGACAACATTTCATAATAATAAAAATATTTTAAAATTTTTCCATTAGAGTCAATTTAAGTATCAGATAGCAAATATTTTAAGAAAAACAAAAAAGAAGAAAAGTAGATGCTTAAAAATTGCTTTTAAGTAGCTTTGCTATAGGCTACACTTTTTTTTTTTAAGATTTTATTTATTTATTTGCTAGACAGCGAGCGAGCGAGAGCACAAGCAGGGGGAGCAGCAGGCAGAGGAAGAAGCAGGCTCCCCACTGAGCAAGGAGCCTGATGTGGGGCTCGATCCCAGGACTCTGGGATCATGACCTGAGCCGAAGGCAGCTGCTTAACCGACAGAGGTCAAAGAACATACTACATTTAGAAGTTATATGATCAACACAACTATGGAACAAGAAAAACTGAAAGCTCTCTGGCTCATTAGTCATGCAGAGGTTTGTAAAATTACCTCATTAATAAATATATTAAATCAAAATTGGGAGTACCAAGTCTGGTCTCTTATTACAAACCTATTTTTCTAGCTTACTGAATATTGTCCAGGGAAAGTTTTAAGGAAGATAGAGCATATTAACATTTTATGTTGCGACCTTCCCATAAATACAGCAATGCTATGTTTGAAAACGGCTAAGAGGCATAACGTGAGTTTAACCACAAAGGCTCAGATAGTCTACCTCCATTCTTCTGTTTCCAATGCTATAAGAAACCTGGACAGCCCTGTGACTTTTATCTGAATGTCCAGAGTCCAAGTCAGAACTCACTTGCCCTTTCTTTTTCTTTTAGGCAGTCATCTGTCCTTTTTTTCTCTAAAGATTCCTGTTCTCACATAATGCCCGAAACCCATCTCCCAAGATGAGATGAGACCCTGCTCCAACTCTCTGGAAACGCACGAATGTTATCTCTGTGTGTGTGGTGGCGTGGGGAGACAGGACATCTGTTCTCTGGACAGGACTCTTCCACTGCTCACCATTTCCTTTCTCGGTGAGTCATGGAGTGACAGGGCATAAAAAGGCTCAGGACATGCAGGAAAGTGAGGAAGTGTGTGCATCTGTCCTGTTTTATCCTCAAGGACAGATAAAAACAGGATTATGTAGCTGCAAACACAATTATGAATACCGGGGCTATTCCCACATAGAGAAAACTTCTAGGTGTGTTGGGAAAGTCTGAAAACTAATAGGACCGCTCATAAGAGTCCTGGTCATTTAACTGATCACAACACCCACACTACAGTGCCAGAGTTTAGATGTTCTACCTTTGAAGACTTAACACTATGCAGCACAGCAACAGAGCACTACTTTGTTTACCTTCCACTCACTCTGCTGGTTTAGCTGGGATCACCCCTTGAGGGCTCCCGGGCTCACTGATGCCTCCTCCCAAATCTCGGAGAGATATTTAGTTTCCTCAATTTCTATTTTTGGTTGATCCCTCGATTTCTGACCATAATTTGCTAAAGAATGAAAAAAAATACTGTTTTTTTTCCCCCTTTTTAGTTCCTTCTTAGACTCTAGATCTGATTCTTAAAATCAAAAGTCATCGGGGCAGATATGTTTATAAGGAGAGTAGATGAAAAAAAAATACAACCGTGTAAGAGAAACAAAAAGCATATGGGGCAAAGAGAAAGACGCCCGTCCCATTAGAACCCTCTAAGGATGATGCCTAACAGCTCACTATTCCTTTATAACAAAATGAACTTCAGGTATCTTTAACTACTGTGTTTAAAATGACTTATAGCAGCTAATATTTTACTCACTAGGCGAGCACCACCCACACACCCTGTGAGAAAGCCTGGGGACATCATACGGTGCAGGTGGCCATGGCGTCTGCCCTGAAGAATTTACAGCCTAAAGCATCATTTCATTTCATTTCATCAACTAACAAGTGCATTTTCAGATAGAGAAACAGAATCTCCAGTGCTGAGTAAATTTGCCCAGGGTCACAAAACTGCTAAGGGGCAGGGCAAGGGTTCAAACCCAGATCTGTCAGATTCTAAAGCTGGGCTGTTTCCACTCATCTGGGCTAAACAGTCCTTACAGTGGCAGCAAATGGGTCACTCAGACCCACATCTTTCACTCTCCTGACAATGTTTCATCCACCTCAAAATAGATCAAAATTATTACTTTTCTGGCAAAATTGTAAAAAAGTTAAAAATAGTTGGGGCACGTGGGTGGCTCAGTCGGTTAAGCGTCTGACTCTTGATTTCAGCTCAGATCATGGTCTCAGGGCCCTGAGATCAAGCCCCACCTTGGCCTGTGCTCAGCGGGGAGTCTGCTTGAGATTCTCTCTCTCCCTCTCCCCCTGCTCATGCTCTTGTTAGCTCGCTCGCTCTGTCTTACTTGCTTTCTCTCTCAAATACATAAATAAAATCTTTAAAAAAAAAAAGATAAAAATAGTGAACTCATCAATCACTGTCCCTCAGGATTTATACAAAAACAAAATTACAGGTTCTTGAGAATACGGAATGGCTTCGTCCTCTCTAGGGACAGCAGATTCTTCAGATAATTTATATTCAGGAATTATAGAAACAGAGAAACCCAAAGAGACTATAACAAATGGTGGACTATAATAATGTGCCAAGATTCAAAAAGCCACAGAAAATTCTTTAGTAGAATTCTTCCTAATAACAAGCTCAACCCTCTACTACTGTGCTCAGCCCCAAAGTCCTGCCAAGCCAAACCCACGAGAAAGAAAGGCAAAAAGCCTCCCGGAGTCCGGAGACTATTTCTCTTGAAACATACCTGAATTCGGCAGTTGCTGTAAATGATTCGTGTTCTGTGATTGAGAACACGAGGAGGAAACCTTCCCCACTGCGGAAGTAGTTGTCTCGAATGGCTGCATAATCTTCTTGTCCAGCCGTGTCCAGAATATCTATCTGGACTTCTTCTCCATCAAGAACCACTTTCTTTCTGTAACTGTCAGCTTTGGTAGGTTCATAGTCTTCTACAAACTGAGGGAATAAACAGCATTATCAGTAATGAACAAAGTTTTAAGGGAAAGAAAATCTGCACCAAAAAATACATTTCAATATATGGGCGCTTTGCCTGAGTATTTACTGAGTGCCTAGCATGATCACGCTGTGTACAAAGCACTATGAAATAAAAATAACTCCTCATATAACACTTCTGTTCTTTATTGTTCTCAGCTCTACCACTTTTTATTTTGTTTTTAAACAAGAGCAGAAATTCCCATTTTGTGGCTGAGGAGTCCAAGTACAGGGCAGAAAGAACACTGGCAATATTATTCTCAGTATAAAATTATAATACAAACATGGGCAAGGGTGAGAAACATAAGCTCTTATACATAATCAACAGAAGTATAAAACTCATCTGAAAAGTAATTAGCAAGACAGACTCAGAGGATTAAATATACACATAATGAAATATAAAAATAAACCCATCAAGCACCAGAAGAAAACATGGGTGAAATCCTTTTATTACCTTGAAGTAGGGAAGGCCTTTTTAACTATGACTCAAAATCCAGAAGCCATGTAAGAAAAAATTGATAAATTAGACTACATAAAAAATTTTAAAAACTTCCGTATGGCACAACACACTATAAAAAAAGACAAATGACAAACAGGGGAAAGTATTTGAACCCACATCGCAAAGAGCTATATTTAAATAGTTCCTAGAAACAGGGAGGAAAAAAGATCAACAATCCAATGGGGAAAAAGTGGCAACAGACATAAACAATTCACAGAAAAATAAATGCATATGATGTTAAACATACGAAAAGATGTTCATCCGCACTTAATATAGAGAATGGAAGTTGTTAACTACATGGAGATAGCATTTTTCACCTACCAGACTGGCAAAACCCCACCGTCGGATAACACACTCTGGGGAAAAGGCCCTTTGTACATGGCTGGTGGGAGGAGAATGGTGCAGTCTTTACAGGGATGAATACGGCAAGATCTAAGAGCACTAGAGAAGCATTCATCCTGGGTCCCAGCCACCCTGCTTCTAGGAATCTAATCTACAGCAACATACAAGGTGATCCCTGTGGCACTGTGTGTGACAGCAAAGGATTAATAACCACCCAAACGGCCAGCAAAAGGTGCCTGCGGATGGAATACTACGCAGCTGTAAAAAATGACAAAGAGAACTATGTACAGATACACAAAGAGCTCCAGATTATAACAGTCTACCTTTTGCACAAGTATATGAGAATAAACGGAGAATAAAGAATAAGAAATGTGTGTGTGTATAGTGGTTGTTTGCATATGTGTGTGTGTGTAAGATATATATGTATACATATATATATATCTTAAAAGGTATGTATATGCATATGTATGTATGTAGGTAGGTATTTGCCAAAAAGATACCCTGAAAGGACAAATAAAACAAAGCAAATATAAAAGCTGTGAAACAGAAAAACTGAAGCAAATGAATCTAAATGAATATTAAATTGGTAATACAGCCACACAGAGAAAGAATTAATTCAAGAGACTTTAGCACAGAATAATTTTGATAGTGTGTGTCCCACTAAAAGAGATGAAGGACAAAAGAATTTCAAAAAAATCCTAAAATTCCCTCAGTGCTGTATTATTGAGTAATAATGGTATTAATATTTCAAAGCTATTTTCTTTATATTGTGGTAGACATCAAATAAGTAATTATCTTCATGATGTCAGAAGTATAGGTATTTAGAAAAAAACTAAATTAATGACAGCAATGTACTATTAAAGTTGAATTAGTGCTAAAAAAATGAATTAGTGCTAGTTTAGGCGGATATCCACATGCAAAAGAATGAAGTTAGACCCATATTTCACATCACATACAAAAATTAACTCAAAATGGATCAAGACTGAAAAGTAAGAGCTAAAACCCATAAACTCTAAGAAGAAAACAAAGGTGTAAATCTTTATGACCTTGGATTTGGCAATTTGTTCTTAGACAAGACATCAAAAGCACAACTAAGCTTCATCAAAATTTAAAACTTTCATGATTCAAAGGATACCATCAAGAAAGTGAAAAGATAACCCATAAAATGAGAGAAAATATTTATAAATCATGTATCTAATAAGGGACTTGTATTCCAAATACATAAAACACTCTTAAAACTCAACAATAAAAAGACAAATAACCCAATTTAAAGATACACAAAGGACCTGAATAAACATTTCTCCAAAGAAGATACACAAATGGCCAATAAGCATATCAAACAAGGCCAAACATCTTTAGTCATCGAGGAAATGCAAATCCGAACCACAATGAGATACCACTTCACACCTACTAGGATGTATAATCAAAAAGAGACAATGACAAGTGTCAGCGAGGATAGGGAGCAACTGAAACCTTCATACATTGCTTATAGGATTATAAAATGGTGCAGATGCTATGGAAAACAGTTTTGCAGTTCCCAAAAAGTTATATGTAGAGTTACCATAAGACCAGCAAGTTTCGTGCCTCAATATATTTACACAAGAGAATTTAAGACATAAGTCTAACACAAAAATTTATACACAAACGATCATAGTGACATTATTCAAAATAGCCAAAGAAGTAGAAACAATCCAAATGTCCATCAATTGATGAATGGATAAACAAAACCTAGCATATCCAGATAATGGAGTATTATTCCACAATAAAAAGGAACAAAGTACTGGGGCACCTGGGTGGTTCCGTCAGTTTAAGTGTCCAACCCTTGATTTCAGCTCAGGTGATGATCTCAGCATCATGAGATGGAGCTTCACACTGGGCTCCGTGCTGGGTGTGGAGCCTGCTTAAGATTCTCTCTCTCCCTCTCCCTCTACCCCTCCCCCCACTCGAGTGCATGCGTGTGCATGTGCTCTCTAATAAACAAGAATCCTAAAAAAAAAAAAAAAAAAAAAGGAAGGGGTGCCTGGGTGACTAAATCGGTTAAGCGTCTGCCTTCGACTCAGATCATGATCTCAGGGTCCTGGGATCGAGCTCCACATTGGGCTCCCTGCTCAGTGGGGAGTCTGCTTCTCCCTCTCCCTGTCGTCGTGCCCCCCCCCCATGCTCACTCTCTCTCTCAAATAAATAAAAATCTTTAAAAAAAAAAAAAAAAGGAACACAGTACTGATACAAGTTACAACATGGTGAGCTTTCAAGACATTATGCTAAGTTAAAGAAGCCAGATATAAAGACCATATATTATATGATTCAATTTATATAAAATGTCTAGATGGGCAAATCCATAAGAACAGAAAGTGGTTATCAAGGACCAGGAGTGGAAGCAAGGGAGGCAGTAATGGAGAAAGAAAGACTACTAATATGTAGGATGTTTTCTTTTTTTTTTTTTTTTTTGAGAAAATTGTTCTAAAATTATATAATGGTGATGGGTGCATGTCTGTGTGAATATATTAAAAAGTCATTGAATCGACTTCTGCATTCACACTTGAAAAGGATGAATATCATGGTATGTGAATTATATCTTAATAATCTGTAATTTAAATTTTTTTAAATCTAGAAATTGAACTGAGATTATCAATTTGAACTTAACGGTATTTGGAGAATACCCTTAAAAAGAGCTTCATGCTGGGGTGCCTGGGTGGCTCAGTCAGTTAAGCATCCAACTCTTGATTTTGGCTCAGGTCATGATCTCAGGGTTGTGATGGAGGTCTGTGTGGGGTTCTGCCCTCAGCAGGGAGTCTGCTTCTCTCTCTCTCTCTCTCTCCCCCCCCAAGCCTACCCCTCTCCCCACTCCCACACACCCTCTCCCTCTTTAAAATAAAGTAAAAAAAAAAAAAAAAAAGAGCCTCATGCTGCCGATTAAAAGCTACTGGTTCTTCCAATGATTTTCAATTTCAAAACAAAAAAGGAAAAAATTTTTAATGTTAGGTTCTTACATTTGTACTAATAGTTATCTTAAAATATACAATATGTGAAAACTGACCTATGCTTCACACAGTGTCCTTTTAACTCCTTTCCAAAGAGACAAATTCATGACCCCAAAAACCCCCACCACCCAGATTTGCACACCCAGTGCAAATCTCTGAATAACACCATAAAGCATCTCAATTGCTCATTTCTGAGCTTTCAAGGTTAAAACCAGCAGGAGTTCCAGGGACTCCCTGGACACCGGAAGTCAGAATATCCTGATATGACTGCATACCTCTGTGTCAGTGAAAAGTGTGCAGATTATTAAAACGAAGATTACTATCTTGATGTTTCCTTTTTTCCACTAGAAACAGGAAATCCCTAAAGTCTTGGTATCTGTTAAGACGATCCAGGCTCCTGACCTTGCAGGGATGTGTGTGATTCAGTTTCAGATGCCCAAGACACACAAAACTAAGACGAACTTCACGGAGACCCCTTCTTGCGGAGCATGTTTACGCTGCCTTAGCCAGCCACTGAGCCAGCTGCTAACAGTCTAAAGAGTATGAGGCCAAAGATAAAATGGTTAAGACCTCCCTCCAATTTTTCTCAAAGTCAGGACTTAGGCAAAAATAAACACTTCTGGGACCACTGCTCCTCACATAATCCAAGTTTCATAGCAATTTCGCCATATAAGCTAATTTTTTTTTAAGATTTTATTTATTTGACAGAGAGAGAGGAAACATGAGCAGGGGGAGAGGGAGAAGCAGGCTTCCCGCCAAGCAGGGGGTCTGATGTGGGGCTCAATCCCAGGAGCCCGGGATCATGACCTGAGCCGAAGGCAGATGCTTAACCGACTGAGCCACCCAGGTGCCCCTAGGCTAATTTTTTTTAACTTGGGGTAAAGCACTGGCTCAGACTCAGTTTCCTCCTCTGTGAAATCAGGCTTGACTAGCTGATGTCTCAGGCAGGAGTCACCACACTTGGCCATATGTCGGAAGCGCCAGGAGAGCTTCATAAAAAGAAAGATTCCCATCTTCAACTCTAGAAACATCATCCGGAAGGTGTTTTTTACAAAGGTCTGCCAGGAGATTGTGCGATCATCTAAATTTGGGAATCACTGCTAAGGTTTCTTCAAGCTCCAAAATTATGATTCTGGAGCTCTACTGTCCAATACAGTAGCCACTAGCCATGTGTCATGGAGCTCAGCAGCCACACGTGTGGACAGTATAGACACAGAACATTTTCACCAAGGCAGAAGGTTCTATTAGCCAGCACTGTTTTTAGAAAATCAATTAAAGACTTTTCCAAATATACATCAGTTCATCTCTATGCTTTCCTTGGTCTGATTTTATGTTACCATTTCTTCAACAACTGCTGCGCCCCAGTCCTCAAATATGTTAGCACATGAAAAAATAGACTAAGATCAAGCCCAGCTTTCCCTGGTTTCTCTGAAGATACTGGGAAAAAGGGACAAATTCTTCTGCATGCATCTTTCCCCCTCCCTCTTACCATACACACACACACAAACATACATAATAAAAATGCAAATCCCAGTTAGACTCTCCACCTCGTCTCGGACAGCGTCAGCAGCCCTGCCTTTGACAAGACCGTCTGCACTGGATAATTCTCTGTCGTGGGATCTCTCCTGTGTGCTGCAGTATGCTTAGCACCATCCCTGGCCTCTACCCACGAGGTGGTAGTAGCACCTGTCCTCTAGTTGGGACACCGAAAAATATCTCTAGACATTGTCAATGATTCCCTGGAGGGACAAAAATCCCCTCCTTCATCTCGATTAACAAGCTACTCCTCTAATCCTGTCTCCATCTTAACTCTGCTCCTCACCCTCTCTTCTTCCCAGACTCCATAGAAGAAAAATAAGGAATTTTTAGTAAGCAAAACATGTTATTAAACAAAATCAAGACTTCCAAAGCCATCTTCAAGACTTGCCTCTCCTCTTTTATGCAAAAAATGTTTTGAGTAAATCAAGCAGGTTCCACTAGATTTCCCCACTTTGGCCCCTAGAACAAGATAAAGAGAAGCAAACATCAAAGACAAAGGTTTTTCTTTGTAAGATACAGGGAGGGAATGACCCAAAAGGAAATCAAGGTTTTGGTCTGAAGCTTATTCATCCTTTTTAAGGAAAGAATATAAAATTACACATTTAATATTGGATACAAAAGTGACTATCTAGAGTGAGAAAATTTATAATGCATTATAAATTTTTTTAAATGGACAACTACCATGGCAAATACACCCTCAGAAGACCCTCAGTGAGTCATGCCCTAGTATGATGCTCTCCCCTCAAATACAGAGGAATCTGTGACTGGCTGCTAACCAACAGAATATCACCCCATGACTGCATTTCCTTATGTAAGAATCTGTCTCAGCTAACCAGAGAGACATTCCTACTGGCCCTGAAGAAGCAGCTGCCATCATATGACCTACCTATGGAAAGGGCCTGGTAGCAAGGACCTATGGGCCTCCATCCCACATCTGCAAGAAACTGCCAGCACCCAGAGCTTGGAAGAGGACCCGAGCCACAGCTGAGCTCACAGCCAGAGCCGACACTGCTGCAGCCTTGTGGGACCCCGAACAGAGCACCCAGCTAAGCCACGCCAGATCCCTGGAAACTGTAGATAACAAACGTGTTTTGTTTCAGGCTGCTAAATTTGTAAGAATTTGTTACATGGCAATAGAAAACCAATACAAGGGGCGCCTGGGTGGCTCCATCAGTTAAGCATCTGCCTTCTGCTGAGGTCATGATCTCAGGGTCTGGGATCGAGCCCCATGTCAGGCTCCCTGCTCAGCGGGAAGTCTGCTTCTCCCTCTCCCTCTGCCTGCCACTCCCCCTGCTTGTGCTCTCTCTCTCTGTCAAATAAATGAAATCAAGAAAGAAAAAGAAAGAAAGGAAGAAAAAAAGAAAGCAAGAAAGCAAGAAAGCAAAAAAGAAAGAAAGAAAGAAGAAAGACAATACAAATACCATTTATATCACAAAATCTAACAAAATAACATATTTTTATTAATTAACTGCTGGAATCCCTTTAGCATACCTTCCTACTGGTTTGTTTGTTTGCCATATACTCTGATTATCTCCCATTCATGCCAATGATTCTGTAATACTTCCTATAGCGAATAAAAAACACTTTAGTCTTGTCCTCTAGCATAATCAGTCCCAATTTCTCTTTTCTTGGAAGTTTAGAAGGGTTTTTTTCAGCTTCACAATGACTTGACATTACTAGTCATAAAAGCTATAAGACTATTGTCAAATCTAGGAAACCTCTATTGAACTTCCCTGTAAGAAGCTGTAAGATCTGGAAGAACTTTCCAGACCCTATTTCTAGCTCCATATGTCTCGACCCTTGTTTCTCCTCTGCAGCTCACACATTTTCAGAGCCAGGTACCACAGGACAACATGCACAGCAGGATACACTCCCGGCCCTGTACCCCATGTCACAGTGCCAGCTGAGTCAGCGGAGTAGGCGATGGGCACATTCCCGGAAGCCGTGCCGACAGTGGGACGGCTGGTAACAACCACACGCCAAAGTGACTCCAAACCACATAAATATATTCCACTAATTCCCAGCTAACCGTATCCCTAATTTCACTTCCCTCAGCTGGATCCCAAAAATGGCCATCACCACTCCAATACCATCCAACATTAGAGGAAGTTGGACAGAGGGCAAGTCTAGGGAAAACAGATAACAATCTTAACCAACTGTGGTTATAGGTCTCTTGCTTTCGCAAATTTTGTAAAGCACACACCCGTGTAAACAGAATGCAAGCTCTGGTCGGAACGCTCTGCCTGTAGTACCAGCCGACGGCCATCAAGCAGGGACGTTTGTTGCCATGGAAATCAAAACTGTGTTGTCACCCTGGACTCGGCACCAGCTCTACTAACCACATTAAGTGATATCAATTTGAGGCAAGGATGGTGTGAGCTTCCCTTTGCTGCACGGGAGAACTAGAGAGAACCAGATGTCTATCACTTGAGGAAAGACTGTCCTATGACAGCTTAGCTCTCCCTTTCAATATCTCCCCAAATTGACTGTTACAAAGCTAAGTATCTGACCTGTTCTTTAGAAACAGCCTCCTCCCTTGCTTGTGTCAAAAAGAAAGTTCAAAGCACGATGGAAATCAAGGAAGCAGGGACCCCCTCACATCCCTGCCACGGTTGAAATTACTTACCAAAAATCAGCCACCCAGGTCTTATGCTGGTTAGACCCCCCCCCCAGAAAGCTATTCAGAAACCTTGTTAACACAAATTTGCCCCATGATCCTCCATGTGTGTGAGGCAATGAGCACATGGACACAGCTGGAGAAGAGACATTATTACAGCAGACTCGATGACAAAAGCCGTCTGTGCCTGGCGTGTCTTACCTCATCATACATGAACTGAAGCGTCAGCGCTGACTTGCCAACCCCTCCACTGCCAACCATGATCACCTTGTGAAGGGCCAAGGAGCTCTGGCTCTTACTCTTGTTTGCAGCCATCCTGCTGGTTTTCTGCAGTTGCAACACACGAACAGAAGACCTAGTTGAAGAGCTGCCAATGAACAAGACAAAGACTTAGAAGCATTTTGATCTCTACCCAACTAAAAATCAAATGAAATCCACATGCACCAGAAAAGCCTAACCCAGAAATTCCAACAGAGAAATAAATCTTTGAGGTTCCACGCAGAGATAAAACAACCCCTCCAACAACCCCACATGTCATGTACCACAGCAGAGCCAGAGAGAAAGCAGGACAGAAAGAGGGAAAAAATGGGTATGCACACCCAACGCCTGTATTGCTGGGTGGGTGGGGAAAGACAACCTGCCACTAGAAATCAATGTATCCTCAAAAGTGCTTCACTGAGGCGGAGTGACCACAGAGCTCCGAGTCCCACTTCCCACCCCTACTCCAAGTCATCCGGTACCCCAGAGAACACCAGCACTCAGGGACCTCAGCCCCCACCTCTTTATTCTACTCCTCACCTCCCCTTGTACCTCTACCTCCCGGCACACACACTCACACAGCCCCCCACACAGGCCATGGAGGTGCTCGGGAAGGGGATGAGTAAATGCAGTTTTTATAATAAGTACCCCTTTATGGCACATGACAGAGTTAAAAGAAGGAGAACTAAACTATCTTCTCCAAGTGTATTTAAAGTGGTGAACTAAAGTGAGTTAAAATTTCCTATAATAACAAATGATTAGTCAAAATCAGTTTAACATCAGATGTGAGATAAAGAGGCAAGAGTCCCTGGAATTAATGGGAAGACAAAATTTTCCAAATAAGTAAATTTAACAAATACCTGGAACTTATTTTAACCCCAGTGCCAATTTTTATTTTAACTAATGTGTACGGAAAAGCCCATTTCAAATATACCACAGGGTAAGGAAAAGGGCGTGGGGTGGGGCATCTCATGGGTCATGAGCCTGGGTCTGCCATTTGTGAGCTGTGAAACTTAGAACTATTTGATTTCTCCAAGTCGGTTTTTTATCTGCAAAAACCAACCACCCCCTACCTTGCAGGATTCTCCTGAGGATTAAATGAGACAACATATGTGAACGACCTAAGCACAGTACCTAGCACCCAGTAGAAACTAAATAAAGGCTGGTTTCCTTCCTAGCAAATTCTAACTTTTTAAAATTTTCATTTTTTTTTCTAATTACAATATGACAGGCTCCTACTTCCACTACTGCTGACGAGGTAACTTGAAAACATCACCACTAGAACAATAAATTAATATACACAGCACACACATAAATCATCCAGGCAAAATAAAACAACATTGCTTTAGATCAGTGGTTTCCATCCTTGGCTGCACAATGGAAATCACCTGGGGAGCTTTAAAAACATCCTGATGCATGGGTGCCGCCCCAGAGCCTCTGATGGAATTGGCCTGGCATGCAGCCTGGGCATGGGGACTTCTAAAAGCTTTCCAGGTGATTATAGTGGACATCCAAGGTTGAAAAGTTCTCTTACATGCACAGCTGAGCTCAAAAGAAAGTAAGAAATCCCCATGGTAGGGCAAAAACAATCAGGGCAGTAAGAGCTGCTATTCCTGGAGTCCTGAATAGCTGCTGTTCTTGGTAACTTCGGATTTAACAAACACAGGGCTGGGAGTTCAGCTGCCCAGACCAAGTGGGAGTTAGAACTGAGACCTCTTCTCAGTTGAGAACTGAGAAGCCAAGGCCCTTGGGGGAACACACCTACAGGTAAAGAATGGACGAGAAAAACATTTGTTGACCAACAGGGGACGACAAGGAATTTTGTTTGACTGAGCCCCAGCTGCATGGAAGTGTACCCAGAAAATCTGTGACCACAGCATTTCTCCAAAGCCAAGAAATTAACATAAAAAGCAGTCCCAGGCTGGTCATGATGCTGGAGCGCAAGGCAGAGTGATAAACAAAACCTCTCTGGGAAGACAACATGCAGTAAAACAGAGGAGGATAGTCATAGCTAAAACCCACAGATAGGAGCCCACAATTCCAACCTATGACACACCTAAGAAAATCACCATACACAGGAGTCCACATCCATAACAAGTAGGACTTTTAAGACAACTACTATAAAAAGTATAATTTGAGCATTTTAAAAAAAGTCAAAATCAAAATGTCAGAAAAATGACATTATCAAAAGACCAGGAGTTGAACAAAAACCCCTCTGAATGTCTAAAATATTTTTTTTAAGTATTTAAAACAAAAAGTTATAAAACTTTAGAAAAGGGAATGGTGCCTGGGTGGCTCAGTCATTAAGCATATGCCTTCGGCTCAGGTCACGATCCCAGGGTCCTGGAATCAAGCCCCGCATCGGGCTCTCTGCTCAGTGGGAAGTCGGCTTCTCCCTCTCCTGCTCCCCCTGCTTGTGTTCCCTCTCTCGCTGTGTCTCTCTGTCAAATAAATAAATAAAATCTTAAAAATAGATAGATAGATAGGGGGGAAAAAAAAACCTATCATTTTTTTCTCTATCTATCTTTGGCTCATTGCCTGGGGCCCTGCAGATTTAACTGACAAAAAACAGATTAACAGAGAAACAAACAGGAGCTTATCCCTGTGCATCTCACATACACACACAACTCAGTGATGAGTAACTCAAAGGGGCAATTAGAACTTCGGCTTACATAGCATCTTAACAAAATAATAAATTTTGTAGAGAAGTGACAAGACCAAAAAAACAAAGGACTTTGCACTTATAGGGGCAACAAATCATGGGAAGGCAAACACTATATAGGGGAAACTGATGGACGCTAAGAGCTGGTGAGTACGGTGTGTTATGCAGGTTCCCCCAGTGCCTTCTCTAGGCTGGTAAGTTTAGAGCTCTCAAGTGATTCAGAATAGCCCTGCCCTTCCTGGTAGAGACGGGGAGGCACAGAATTTTATTTTGGTCTGTTACTTTTCAACTGCCTTCAGCTCAAAATAATCCTATGTCAAAGTGGCATATTTTGGGATAGCATACTCTGAACCCTTTCAATGTTCAATAGAAAATTTAGGAAATAGGGGCTTCTGGCTGGCTCAGTCAGTGGACAATGCGACTCTTGATCTCGGGGCTATGAGTTCAAGCCCCATGTTAGGTACAGAGATTACTTAAAAATAAAATCTTTTTTAAAAAAATAAAGAAAATTTAGGAAATATCTAAACTATTTTTAAAAGAGAAAAAAATCACTTATGATTCTGCCACCCAGAGATATTCACTATTAACAGATTTCCTGCCAGTATTCTAATCTATATATTCCTATATTTAAAACCTATTTGAGATCATATTTGTGAAGTTTGGCATGTTATCTCTCACGTATTATATCCATCTGTCTTCTTAGAGCAGACTGAACATAATTAAATCTTTCCTTGATGATTTAAGGGCCATCCTCAGCATGAGATCAGTTATGTGAGCAGCCTTGGGCTGCTGTGAGTAGAATCGGATCTCTGCTCATTCTGCCCCCCTTCCATGGGACCTCAGCTTACTTACTTCCCTATGCCAGGCCTTCTTTCCACTGCTCTTTTTCTAATTATGTGCTTTTTAATAAGTGTTCTAAGCAATTAACTAGATAATTAAGCACATTTGAATTGTGACTAAAATAGAATAAATGGGATAAGGTATGGGCCTCCCCAAAAGGCTTCACTTTAGGAAAGTGAAACAGCTTTTGGCCTAATTTCTGGCCCACAAGTGTTTCCCAGAGAGCTCAGGTTGGTGCATGAGGTTGGAACCTCCAGACCATCCATCACACAATTTCTCTGAAGCAACCTTGCTTCTGTGAATTATTACGATTGTATGAAAATGGAGAAATAATCTTCCAGGTTGGGATGGGGGAGGCTTTCAAACCCATGTAGACATCTATCTAATTCTGAGCTGTTATTTTCCAAAAACAAAGTCAATTTCTCTACAAGAAACCATAGTAAATGAACTGAAGACTATTCAGCAGGTTTAAAGATATCTGCCAAAGTATCTGTGCTCAAAGCTCAAAAACTGAAATAACCACGGTGGATATTTCCAACCCACATAACCACCTTGGTCAACTTGACCTGATGAAGGGAAAGACAGGAGAAAGGCAGAAGGGCCAGCCAAGTGCCCATCACCAAACCAATCCTGGAAACTGGAAATGCTGACCTCCATGCTCCTGACACTGGAAATAAAAAAACCCTATTTGTTTAAGCCACTGTTAGTCTACTTATTGTTGTTGTTTTTTGTTCGTACTTGTACCGAAAGTGTTCCAGAAACCTTCCTGGTTTTTGACTCAAGAAACTCCAAGTCCAGTGATTTGGACAGATTAGTAAACAATCACAGTGCAGGATTAAAAAATTCTGTGGCAGAAGAATGATGCAAGGGTGCTCTGGGAACACAGAGGAGAGACATCTAAATCAGACTAGAAGGTCAGGGAAATTCTCCTAAAGGGAGCAACATAGGAACTGGGATTTGAAAGAGCCTACTCGATAAAGAGAGGAAGAGAAATAACAGGAAGAAAACAAATCAGCACGGTTTAGGGACGTGCGTGTTGATGATTTAATGTTTGTAACTGATATGCCTAGCCAATAAATGTGTTCTTAAAAAATAATACAACTATCTTTTTTTCCCAACATTTTGTTATGAAAAGTTTCGACCTTTCAGCAAAGTTGAACCAACTGCACAGCAAGTCCATATACCTGCCACCTGGATTTTCCAATGAGCATTTTTTTCCATTTGCTTTACCACAAACCCCGCCATCTGGCATCCCTCTCCCTACCCATCAGTCCATCTTATTTTTTGATGAATTTCCATGTAAGCTATAGACATCAGTATGCTTCATCCCTGACTTTGGCAGAGAGATCATTTTTTTACAAAGCAATCATATCCCCCCGCCCCCCACTGCCTTCACTAACAATTTCAGAACTCTCTCTAAGGGGTTAGCAATCCTCCTAAATCACTTCAACAAACTATTTGGGTTCGTGGCCAATACATGAAGCCACAATGCAGACCTTTCATGGGGGAATTGAGGCCCATAACACCAAGTCGTGGCATGGCACTCTCTCTCGGTCAGAAGGCTTTTACAGGGGACTTGAGAAACATACCAGTGAACACCCTTTAGTGGGTCTCTACTTACTAACAAGAAACTTCATTTTTGTCCAAAAAACATTTAAGTGCTACTTTGTGCCAAGCCGTGGGTCTCTGCCCTTAAAAAACGTAATCCCCTAAGGTGAGACATACAACTAAAGCATCTTAATATAATTTCCCCCATGCAATGATGAAGATGTACAAGGTATGATGTAAAGAATAATGAACTCTGGGGAAAGAGAATCAGGGAAGGCTTCAGAATTGAAAGAATTCACTCAACACATGGGGGTGAGAGAGGGGAGCTTTCCATGCATAATTGAGAACACACGGTAAGGAACAAAGGCATGAAACATCATAGCAGGTACCAGATATGTGGTAGGGAACTGACTGGGTGAGGAGTCTCCAAAGAGAGACATGTTCATCTACAAATGGGCCTAAGATGCCATCTTAAGAAACCTCCCCTGGAGGAAATGAGAAGCCATTGCAAGGTGTGTCCCTCACCCCAGTCAGTGTGTAAGGCATTGGATCAATAAGAATAAGCACACACGTTCCCATAGAGAAAAATGAGCCCCTCCAAACTAAAAAAAGCTTCATTCAGATGGTTGGGCAGGGAGGAAAGGGATGGGAAATGCTTTTTCTATGTCATGTTCTATGATACATTAATATGAAATAAGGCTCTCTACCACTCAGTATTAATTTAAAGACCAGAACCCATTCACTTGCAAGGTAAAGTTTTTATAGCAAATCACAATATATAAACCACACAAATGCATGTTAGGAGGAAGGAGTGGTTTCTAGTGAACCTTAGTCCCATAGGCTAATATAATCATTGGTCTTTTGTTAAGCAAAGGCTAGCAGAAAATGAGTCGGTAGGCAGAGTCAAAATGCCACCTTGTCTGTATCACAGGGTTGTCAAGAACATCAAATGAGTGGGTGCCTGGATGGCTATATCATTAAGCGTCTGCCTTCGGCTCAGGTCATGATCCCAGGGTCCTGGGATCGAGCCCCGCATCGGGCTCCCTGCTCGACAGAGAGCCTGCTTCTCCCTCTCCCACTCCCCCTGTTTGTGTTCCCTCTCTCACTGTCTCTCTCTCTGTCAAATAAATACAATCTTTAAAAAAAAAAAAAAGAAAAATCAAATGAGAATTTGAAAATGCAGAGGAAAACTTACTCCTCCAGTCGCCCTCATAAAATTCAAGTGTCCTAGGTAATATGGCCCACAAAAGCACATGGGAAACTCTCAAACACTGTACACAGGCAAAGAATTGCACTTGATACTTTTTTTTCCAGATAATATAGCTTGAAGGTAACCTAGATATATACTTCAGTCTCTCAAAATATTGTCCATGTTTTTTTATTTAAATTCAATTAGCCAACATATAGTACATTTGATATAATGTTCAATGATTCATTAGTTGCCTATAACACCCAGTGCTCATCACATCACGTGCCCTCCTTAATGCCCATCACCCAGTTACCCCATCCCCATCCCCATCCCTTTCTACAACCCTCAGTTTGTTTCCCCGTGGTCAAGAGTCTCTCATGGTTTGTCTCATGTCTTTAATCCATTAAATAACAATCAAGAAGGAGAACAATCCTAAATCTGGGACAATTTAAGCACCAAAGTAATCAAGGACAGTAATAAAAACAGACCATTGAAAAATTAGGAATTTGTGAATCCATACCTAGGATAAGTATTAAGTAAACAAGGGAAGAGGCAGGGCTCTTGCTTCCAGCAGAACGTCAAAGGCAGACTGATAAACGTAGAGGGTGCTGAGTTGGAATTCAACATTTTGTAACTATCATAGTAAAGACTGCTTCACGCAAGAATCATTAATAGATGCTAAATCTAAAGGGGAGATCTAGATGAGGAACAGGATATTTGCATGGTCTTAAAGTGTCTCCATACATTACTTATGAATCAGGATCTGCATTTAAACAAGCAGCACTGTTTAAGTGTCAAGGCAAATCCCAATTTATTCATACCACTTCCTGTTACAATCCAAATTTGGAACAATCTGATCTAAATTAGGGTCATGAAGCACCCTCCCAAAAAACACCAGCGCTTTCAAATATGAAGTAACACAGGAAACAGATGGACTGAAGGGATTGTAAGGAAAATGTAAAACGCAATTACACTGTCTACTCAGTAGAGGTCATTTCCACTATATTGAAAATCGACATGGAATCATATTTTTTAGCATCTAACACCAAATTATTCAATAGTTGTAACCAAATAATCAAGCTGAGGGACCGTACACAAGTGCACCGGTGTGTGGTGACAGCACCTCGCTTCCTGCGTTGAAGCCCAATATCACTGTCATCTTAATGACACACAAACTTGTGGTTATTGGAAGTCTCACAGGCACACCTAGCGGGGGAGATAGTGGTTTATTCCTATGTATGTTGCCAGGATCTAGAACTCTGACCTCCAGTGGATTAGAGACCTAGAACCGCCTAGAGGATAAAGAAAGGAATGAATGAATAATGAGGGAAGAGTTTTAAGAAATGAAAACAAGGATACATTTTATTTCTTTTATATAATTTTTTATTGTTATGTTAATCACCATACATTACATCATTAGTTTTTGATGTAGTGTTCCATGATTCATTGTTTGTGCATAACACCCAGTGCTCCACGCAGAATGTGCCCTCTTTAATACCCATCACCAGGCTAACCCCTCCCCCCACTCTCCTCCCCTCTAGAACCCTGTTTGTTTTTCAGAGTCCATCGTCTCTCATGGTTCGTCTCCCCCTCCGACTTACTCCCCTTCATTCTTCCCATCCTGCTATCTTCTTTTTATTTTCTTAACATATATTGCATTATTTGTTTCAGAAGTACAGATCTGTGATTCATCAGTCTTGTACAATTCACAGTGCTCACCATAGCACATACCCTCCCCAATGTCTATCACCCAGCCACCCCAACCCTCCCACCCCCCACCACTCCAGCAACCCTCAGTTTGTTTCCTGAGATTAAGAATTACTCATATCAATGAGGTCATATGATACATGTCTTTCTCTAACTGACTTATTTCACGCAGCATAACACCCTCCAGTTCCATCCACGTCGTTGCAAATGGCAAGATCTCATTCCTTTTGATGGCTGCATAATATTCCATTGTGTATATATACCACTTCTTCTCTATCCATTCATCTGTCGATGGACATCTTGGCTCTTTCCACAGTTTGGCTGTTGTGGACATTGCTGCTATAAACATTGGGGTGCACGTACCCCTTCGGATCCCTACATTTGTATCTTTGGGGTAAATACCCAGTAGTGCAATTGCTGGATCGTATGGTAGCTCTATTTTCAACTGTTTCAGGAACCTCCATACTGTTTTCCAGAGTGGTTGCACCAGCTTGCATTCCCACCAACAGTGTAGGAGGGTTCCCCTTTCTCCGCATCCCCGCCAACATCTGTCGTTTCCTGACTTGTTAATCTGAGCCATTCTGACGGGTGTGAGGTGCTATCTCATTGATGTTTTGATTTGGATTTCCCTGATGCCGAGCGATGTTGAGCACTTTTTCATGTGTCTGTTGGCCATTTGGATGTCTTCTTTGGAAAAATGTCTGTTCATGTCTTCTGCCCATTTCCTGATTGGATTATTTGTTCTTTGGGTGTTGAGTTTGATAAGTTCTTTATAAATTTTGGATATTAGCCCTTTATCTGATATGTCATTTGCAAATATTTTCTCCCATTCTGTCGGTTGTCTTTTGGTGTTGTGGACTGTTTCTTTTGCTGTGCAAAAGCTTTTTATCTTGATGAAATCCCAATAGTTCATTTTTGCCCTGGCTTCCCTTGCCTTTGGCGATGTTTCTAGGAAGAAGTTGCTGCGGCTGAGATCGAAGAGGTTGCTGCCTGTGTTCTCCTTTAGGATTTTGATGGACTCCCGTCTCATGTTTAGGTCTTTCAACCATTTGGAGTCTATTTTTGTGTGTGGTGTAAGGAAATGGTCCAGTTTCTTTCTTCTGCATGTGGCTGTCCAATTTTCCCAACACCATTTGTTGAAGAGACTGTCTTTTTGCCATTGGACATTCTTTCCTGCTTTGTCAACGATGAGTTGACCATAGAGTTGAGGGTCCATTTCTGGGCTCTCTATTCTGTTCCATTGATCTATGTGTCTGCTTTTGTGCCAGTACCATACTGTCTTGATGATGGCAGCTTTGTAATAGAGCTAGAAGTCCGGAATTGTGATGCCGCCAGCTTTGCTTTTCTTTTTCAATATTCCTCTGGCTATTCAGGGTCTCTTCTGGTTCCATACAAATTTTAGGATTATTTGTTCCATTTCTTTGGAAAAAGTGGATGGTATTTTGATGGGGATTGCAATGAATGTGTAGATTGCCCTAGGTAGCATTGACATCTTCACAATGTTGGTTCTCCCAATCCATGAGCATGGAACGTTTTTCCACTTCTTTGTGTCTTCCTCAATGTCTTTCATGAGTATTTTATAGGTTTCTGAGTACAGATCTTTTGCCTCTTTAGTTAAATTTACTCCTAGGTATCTTACGGTTTTGGGTGCAATTGTAAATGGGATCGACTCCTTGATTTGTCTCTCTTCTGTCTTGTTCTTGGTGTATAGGAATGCCACTGATTTCTGTGCATTGATTTTATAGCCTGCTACTTGACTGAATTCCTGTATGAGTTCTAGCAGTTTTGGGGTGGAGTCTTTTGGGTTTTCCACATACAGTATCATATCATTTGCAACGAGTGAGAGTTTGACTTCCTCTTTGCCGATTTGGATGCCTTTGATTTCTTTTTGTTGTCTGATCGCTGTGGCTAGGACTTCTAATACTATGTTGAATAGCAGTGGTGAGAGTGGACATCCCTGCCGCATTCCTGACCTTAGGGGAAATGCTCTCAGCTTTTCCCCATTGAGAATGATATTCGCTATTGGTTTTTCATAGATGGCTTTTATGATATTGAGGTATGTACCCTCTAACCCTATACTCTGAAGAGTTTTGATCAAGAAAGGATGCTGTACTTTGTCAAATGCTTTTTCTGCATCTTTTGAGAGGATCATGATTCTCGTTCTTTCTTTTGTTAATGTATTGTATCACGTTGATTGATTTGCGGATGTTGAACCAGCCTTGCAGCCCAGGGATAAATCCCACTTGATCGTGGTGAATAATCCTTTTAATGTACTGTTGGATCCTATTGGCTAGTATTTTGGTGAGAATTTTTGCATCCATGTTCATCAAGGATATTGGTCTGTAATTCTCCTTTTTGATGGGGTCTTTGGTTTTGGGATCAAGGTAATGGTGGCCTCAAAAAATGAGTTTGGAAGTTTTCCTTCCATTTCTGTTTTTTGGAACAGTTTCAGGAGAATAGGTATTAATTCTTCTTGAAATGTCTGATAGAATTCCCCTGGGAAGCCATCTGGCCCTGGGCTTTTGTTTGTTGGGAGATTTTTGATGACTGCTTCAATTTCCTTAGTGGTTATAGGTCTGTTCAGGTTTTCTATTTCTTCCTGGTTCAATTTTGGTAGTGGATACATTAGGAATGCACCCATTTCTTCCAGGTTATCTAATTTGCTGGCATAGAGTTGCTCATAATATGTTCTTATAATTGTTTGTATTTCTTTGGTGTTGGTCGTGATCTCTCCTCTTTCATTCATAATCTTGTTGATTTGGGTCATTTCTTTTTTCTTTTTGATAAGTCTGGCCAGGGGTTTATCAATCTTGTTAATTCTTTCAAAGAACCAGCTCCTAGTTTCGTTGATCTGTTCTACTGTTCTTTTGGTTTCTATTTCATTGATTTCTGCTCTGATCTTTATCATTTCTCTTCTCCTGCTGGGTTTAGGCTTTATTTGCTGTTCTTTCTCCAGCTCCTTTAGGTATAGGGTTAGGTTGTGTATTTGAGACCTTTCTTGTTTCTTGAGAAAAGCTTGTATTGCTATATACTTTCCTCTCAGAACTGCCTTTGCTGTATCCCAAAGATTTTGGACAGTTGTGTTTTCATTTTCATTGGTTTCCATGAATTTTTTTAATTCTTCTTTAATTTCCTGGTTGACCCATTCATTCTTTAGTAGGATGCTCTTTAGCCTCCATGTATTTGAGTTCTTCCCGACTTTCCTCTTGTGATTGGGTTCTAGTTTGAAAGCACTGTGGTCTGAAAATATGCAGGGAATGATCCCAATCTTTTGGTACCGATTGAGACCTGATTTGTGACCTAGGATGTGATCAATTCTGAAGAATGTTCCATGGGCACTAGAGAAGAATGTGTATTCCGCTGCTTTGGGATGGAATGTTCTGAATATGTCTGTAAAGTCCATTTGGTCCAGTGTTTCATTTAAAGTCTTTATTTCCTTGTTGATCTTTTGCTTAGATGATCTGTCCATTTCAGTGAGGGGGGTGTTAAAGTCCCCCACTATTACTGTATTGTTGTCAATGTGTTTCTTTGCTTTTGTTATTAATTGCCTTATATAATTGGCTGCTCCCATGTTCAGGGCATAGATATTTACAATTGTTAGATCTTCTTGTTGGATAGACCCTTTAAGTAGGATATAGTGTCCTTCTTCATCTCTTATTACAGTCTTTGTTTTAAAATCTAATTTGTCTGATATAAGGATTGCCACCCCAGCTCGCTTTTGGTGTCCATTAGCATGGTAAATGGTTTTCCACCCCCTCACTTTCAATCTGGGGGTGTCTTTGGGTCTAAAATGAGTCTCTTGCAGACAGCATACTGATGGGTTTTGTTTTTTAATCCAATCTGATAGCCTGTGTCTTTTGATTGGGGCATTTCGCCCATTTCCATTCAGGGTAACTATTGAAAGGTATGAATTTAGTGCCATTGTATTGCCTGTAAGGTGACTGTTACTGTATATTGTCTGTGTTCCTTTCTAGTCTATGCTGCTTTTAGGCTCTCTCTTTGCTTAGAGGACCCCTTTCAATATTTCTTGTAGGGCTGGTTTCGTGTTTGCAAATTCCTTTAGTTTTTGTTTGTCCTGGAAGCTTTTTATCTCTCCTTCTATTTTCAATGACAGCCTAGCTGGATATAGTATTCTTGGCTGCATATTTTTCTCGTTTAATGCTCTGAAGATATCATGCCAGTCCTTTCTGGCCTGCCAGGTCTCTGTGGATAGGTCTGTTGCCAATCTAATGTTTCTACCATTGCAGGTTACAGATCTCTTCTCCCGAGCTGCTTTCAGGATTTTCTCTTTGTCTCTGAGACTCGTAAGTTTTACTCTTCGATGTCGGGGTGTTGACCTATTTTTATTGATTTTAGAGGGGTTCTCTGTGCCTCCTGGATTTTGATGCCGGTTTCCTTCCCCACATTAGGGAAGTTCTCTGCTATTATTTCCTCCAATATACCTTCTGCCCCTCTCTCTTTTTCTTCTTCTTCTGGGCTCCCAATTATTCTAATATTGTTTCATCTTATCGTATCGCTTATCTCTCGAATTCTGCCCTCGTGATCCTGTAGTTGTTTATCTCTCTTTTTCTCAGCCTCTTTATTTTCCAGCATTTGGTCTTCTATATCGCTGATTCTCTCTTCTACCTCATTTATCCTAGCAGTTAGTGCCCCCATTTTTCATTGCACCTCATTAATAGCCTTTTTGATTTCGACTTGGTTAGATTTTAGTTCTTTTATTTCTTCAGAAAGGGTTTCTCTAATAACTTCCATCCTTTTTTCAAGCCCAGTTAGTATCTTTAAAGTCATGATTCTGAACTCTAGGTCCGACATCGTACTAATGTCTGTATTGAGTAGGTCCCTGGCAGACAGTACTATCTCTTGTTCTTTTTGCTGAGGTGATTTTTTTCGTCTTGTCATTTTGTCCAGGGGAGAACAGATGAATGAGAAAACAGAATGCTAACAGGTTAACAACGTCTCCAGCAAATATACTCTATACAAATCAGAAAAGACCTGAAACCAGGGGACAAGAAAGGGAAAGAAAGAAGAAAGAGGGGGAAAAAAAGTCAAAAGAAAAAGATAAAAACAAAAAACAGAACAAAACAAAACAAAAAACAGAATATATCAAATATGATCAGGCTAGTGCATAGATCAGTGCCACACACTAGATTTTGGGCGTATTTTGGTCTGTTAGTATAAAGTGCCTGCTAAAATTTTAAAGGAAGAAAGACTTATATATGTACAAAATAGGGGTTGATACAATGAAGGGATGGAAGATGACCTCAAAGATGAAAATTATAAAAGATTTTATAAAAGGAATTGATAAGATAAGAAGTTGTTTTTAAAAAGAAAGAAGATTTAAAAAATAAAAAGAGAAAAGAAAAAAAAAAGGGAGAGAATGTGATCAGGCAGGAGACTAGAACAAAGCCGTACACTAGTGATTTCGGGTATATTTCGATCTGTTAGAAGAAAGTGTATCTCAAAATTTTAAAGAGAGAACAACTTATATATATATATGCCAAAAATAAGGGTAACTACTATGAAGGGATAAAAATATGACTCTAAAAATGAAAAATAAAAAATGTTTTTTTAGAAAGGGATTGATAAGATGTTGGTTGAAAAAGGGAAAAAGAAAAATTTTTAAAAAAAGTTAAAAAAATTAACTTTGAAAAACTAATGAATTATGGTAAAAAAGCCATGAATTCTATGTGCAGTATTCCCCTAGCGCTGGAGTTCTCCCGTTCTCCTTGATCGGTAAACTTGGTCTTGGCTTGCTGGCTGTTCCTGCTGATCTTCTGGGGGAGGGGCCTGTTGCCGTGGTTCCCAAATGTCTTTGCCGGAGGCGGAATTGCCCCGCCCTTGTGAGTCCGGGCTAAGCAAGCTGCTCGGGTTTGCTCTCGGGAGCTTTTGTTCCCTGCAAGCTCTCGGTACAGCTTTGGAGGACCAGGGTGAAAATGGTGGCCTCCCAATCTCCGCCTGGAAGAGCTGAGAACTCGGGGCCCCACTCCTCAGGGCGCCCCCAGAGAAAAGCAGTCACTCCCGTGTCCCCAGTCTCCGGCCGCACTCCATGCTCACCCGGCCTGTGACCGAGCGTTTCTATCTCTGGCACCCAACCCCGTGTGGAGTCTCCAAACCCAGCAGATCCCTGCGGTGCGCTCCTGTGCCCCTCCTCCCGGGGGAGGGAGGGGCGTCTCCCCAGATCTGCCGCTTGTTGGGTCCCTGCTGGAGGAGCAGTGGCCCGACTGGGCCGCGGATCACAGTTTATGGCAACCCCGAGCTGAGAGCCCGCGCCTCGGCTCTGTCTCTGCAGCCGGCCTCCCCGCTCCGATACCCGGGAGCTCTGTGGCACTCAGGCAACCCTGGTCTTTCTGTGACCCCGAGGGTCCTGAGACCACACTGTCCCGCGAGGGTTCCACCCCCTGCTTAGCCACTGGAGTGACATCCCTCAGCGGAGCCGACTTCTAAAAGTTCCGATTTTGTGCTCCGCGGCTCTATCACTTGCCAGAAGCGGCCTACGGAGGCCCCCTCCCCCGCCGTCTATCCTCCTGAATATCGCCTCGGATTCACTTCTCCGCACGTCCTACCTTCCAGAGAGTGGTCGCTTTTCTGTTCAGAGTGTTGTTACTATTCTTATCTTCGATCTCCTGTTGAGTTCGTAGGTGTTCAGAATGGTTTGATCCCTATTCAGCTGAATTCCTGAGACCAGACGAAATCCAGGTCTCCTACTCCTCCCAAAAAGGATACATTTTAAACGATTTTCCATGACATGTACTATGCCACACTTCTCATCAATGTTCCATGGAGGAAATAGTGTCTTGAGTGTTCTACTGTGAACACTGATTCTAGAAGGTACATCATTAAAGTAGCAGCCCTCCCCAGAGGTTCTTTTTATGGCTTAATAATAAATGCTGTAAGCTACAAAAGTAATAGTAATTTAAAAATAAATCTGCACACACGCAGACAACACCCTCAGAAGCCAAGATGAAGACACTGGTCAAAGACGGACAATTAAAGATCAGTAAAGACAGTAACTGCAATGGATTGAAATACATCGAATTTGTTCACAATACTCTGCACCTTATTGGTCACCTTTGGAGGACTAGGAAGACAACTCAGTATTTCGAGAATTGGTAAATACAGGGAAAGAATTAAAAATGCATCGTGCTTCTCCTATACACTGTACTATCAGATGACTAAACACAGCGATTCTCGAACAACATGGGGGCTTTGGGGCACCGACCCTCCCGCACAGTCGAAACTCTACATATAACTTTTGACTCCCCAAAAATTTACTACCAATAGCTTACTATTGACTAGAAGCCTTACCAATTAACATGAACACTCAAGTAACACATATTTCATATGTTGTATGTATTCCATACTGTATTCTTACAATAAAGCTAGAGAAAGTGTTAAGAAAATCATAAGGAAGAGAAAATACATTTACAGCACTGTACTGTATTTATCGAGAAATATCCGCATATAAGAGGACCTGTGCAGTTCAGACCCATGTTGTTGAAGGATCCATTGTAACAGATGAAGCAACGCTTCCCTTCACAAAATCTTCTAACAAATCAAGGAATGATAGAACTTGGGCTATCACCATTTTGCAATTCCTCACAGATTAAGAAAATCTAGGCCCTGAGCATCAAAGGCTGCTAACACTACCAAAAAAAAAAGACAACTTGACATTACGAGCACCTTGAAAAAGATAACCATCAATGATGTAGTCTTGTAAAGAAAGCTTCTATATCTAACTGCTGACTTATGGGAAACGTAGGAGACAGGAATATGGTGAGCATCACCACACAGACACACCATCAGCAACCTAAAAACTGGAGGAAGCTCTATGGAATAAGCCACCCAGTTTCTTCAACAAATAAATTGCAAAGAAGAGAGACGGAGAGGGAACCTATAAATTACAAGAACTAAGAGACATAAAGTGAGTGAAACATACGGACTTCAGTTTGGATCCTAAACACATAAGAAAACTGGGGAATCTGAACGTTGACTGGATTTGATAATATTAAGGAAATATTATTTTGAAACATTTCAAATAACTTAATGTAACCTCATTACAAATAAAGAGAAATGACATAAGGAATTTGCTTCAGTTATCAAGGGGGAAGGGAGTTGGGATACAGATGAAATAAGACTGGCCATGAATTGATAATTATCAAAGCCGACTGATGGATATAAGGTAGCGGGTTACACTGTTCTCTGCACTTTCATACATGTTTGAAAATGTCCACACTGTAAAATTTATAAAAAAACAATGACAGAAATTTAGGTGCCTGGATCCCACTCCCATAGAGATTCTAATTTAGGGACATGGTGCTCTGACACTTAGCATTCTGAGGATCTCCAGATGACTCCAATTCATGCCCAGCTTTGAAAACCATTCCGCTGGACCTGAAACTCTTTGAGAACAGATTCTGTATCTTTTTTAACCACTGTTTCACTCATGACCTACCACAGAAAACACACTTAAATATTAATTGAATTCACTACCTAAGGTCGGAGCCATTTTCTCACCTTAATTCTATAAGTAGAACACGCATCGGGATGGCACCATGAACCTACCTTCAAATGAAATTCTTATTTTCTATTCGTCAACAGTCTCACAATGAACACTCTCCTGCCACCTTGTTTTTGCAAGGGCCATGCTACGTTGCCATCTTAAGAAAACTGATTCACTTTTCACAATCCGATTCAAAAATTTTTGTGAGTTTTCAAAAAAAATTTTTCATGTGAGTTTTCTAGTATCTGGATGGTGATGACAAAATATAATCAATCTAATGTCATCCCTAGAGGCATTTAGTTTTCAATCAGTCCACAAGCGAATATTTTCCTCTTCCCATTTCCTTCCTAAATACAGACCCTTTTTCACACTACAGTCTCCTACTGATCTCCTGTTCTTCAAATTCAAGTACAATAATTTCCATAACTTCACTCTATGGTTTTAGTCTTTAGAAATAGGTGAGCCCTGACTAAATTAGAAAGAAATTTTTTAAAAGATTGTCTGTCTTGGGAAAGCATAGAATTTTACCAAAGATAGGACAAAATAATGAAGACTTAAAATGATACTCACTTCAAATAATGAAATACATTTAAAGAAACAAAGTGATTCTGATTTGGGGCACCTGGGTGGCTCAGTCGTTGCTAAGCGTCTGCCTTCGGCTCCGGTCATGATCCCAGGGTCCTGGGATCAAGTCCCACATCAGGCTCCCTGCTCAGCAGGAGACCTGCTTCTCCCTCTCCCACTCCCCCTGCTTGTGTTCCCTCTCTCGCTGTGTCTCTCTCTGTCAAATAAATAAATAAAATCTTTAAAAAAAAAAGTGATTCTGATTTGAAAATGCGTTCTTAGATTTTGACAAGTTAGAACAGAACAGAAACTCTAGAAACCAGGAAATATTTTTTTAAATACTTCACCAAATTCTATCAATATCTAAATTTTAATTTTCATTAAATCAGGTTTGGAAGATTGCTGGTACATCTGTAGCAACTTTCTGCAATTCTAGCTTGAATCATCCATAAAAACAAACGGATAAGCCATGTTACATCCTAAGTTCCAGCTGAAATGCTTAGTTTTGATGGGCACAGTCACAGGACTGAATTATGACAAAGGCTTCTATGAAGTCTTCCAGCTCTCCTCCAAGATAAAAAAGCAGAGGACTGGGCGCCTGGGTGGCTCATCGTTAAGCGTCTGCCTTCGGCTCAGGTCATGATCCCAGGGTCCTGGGATCGAGTCCCACGTCGGGCTCCCTGCTCAGCGGGAAGCCTGCTTCTCCCTCTCCCACTCCCCCTGCTTGTGTTCCTGCTCTCGCTGTCTCTCTCTGTCAAATAAATAAATAAAATCTTAAAAAAAAAAAAGCAGAGGACTACTTAAAGTATGTTAAGTATATTAAGAATAACGGGCCCTTTTGGCAAATGTACATCAGTAAAAATGAGTTTAAAAAAGATTTCACTAAATGACACACAACTTTATCCAAATACGTAACTTAAGGTACTGTCTGCCTAGCATCTCTTTTCTAGAAACTGCTCCCCTCCACCATCCACATGGTTATTACAGGACCGGAGAGAGGGGTGAGGAAGATAAGACATGCCGGGTTAGTAGGTGGCCCCATCCCCTGGGACAAACCGACTGATCCCAAGGAGGGCGTCGGCCCCAAGCTAGGGAATGGGTACAAAACTGGGCAGCTAGGCCCATGACGGCCACAGCTGGGACCAGGAGCCCCCCGCAGAAGTAAGAGAGCAGCAGCCCTCCGATGGCCCTTTGGACAATGCACTGCCCCTCCCAGAAGAAGCACCTGTTGATTGCTGGGATTAGGAATGTCAAACTTGTGATTCTTTGAGAAATGCCAGAAATGTGGAATTTTATGTGCAATCTCCTTTCTTTTAAATGTTAATAATTAAATCAGTTTTTAAAAGCACTGTGAGCAAACAAAGAATGTCTACAGGCCACTCGTTTTTGCAAACTGGCAGCTGTGTGTTTTGGCCAAGCAGCAAAAGCCGATCTACAGCAAGAAGGAGGGACAAAGCCAGCACATGGGGAGGAAACACAGGGATCGTCTTGGCAGCATTCAGGGGGGCTGGTTCCAGCGGCTCCTGAGTCCCCAGCTGCATTCTTGGCCCCTTCCTGGGCTTGCTTTTTCATCTCTCCGCTGAGTCAGTGACATGTACTGGTGTCCGCCCAATAAATCCCCCTTTGTGGTGTGAGCTCATGTACCTTACGTTACTATCGCTTCCAACCAAGAGAGTCCCAACTGACTATACGTAATGGCTTTGAAATACACATACAATTCAAGTCCAGGGAATCGGACCCAGGCAGGGCCAGAGGGAAAATATAATGACACAAAAATACTTCATTCTGCATGAATAAAGCATGAGCTCTACAAACAGCAACTCCAGCTGCAAGTGCTTCCAGGGAATTCAAATATTCTGCCCCCTTACAGGATTAGGACTCTTGTCCACAGTGAAAGAAACCCCAACTGAAAGGAGCTTAAGCAAAACAATGATTTATTGGCTCACGTAACCACGTGTCCGAGAATAAAGCCTGCTCCAGGGGCTCAGATGAAGTCTCCAGAATCCACTTTCTCTTCCCCCATCCCTAGGCTCCACCTCTCCCACCTCTCCGCCTACTACTCTGCCCCCCCCCCCCCCCCGGCCCCTCCGGAACCGGAGCCTTTCCACGGTTGACAACTGGATTCCTTCTCCTGTAACTTTCAACTTAAATGACAGTTCCTCGGAGAGGCCTCCCAGGACGCCCGCACCTCAGGTAGACCCTCTCATTCTCCATGTCGGCCCTTGGCTTCTTTCACTGCACTGATCACAACTTGCAATTCCTTTCATTTTCTGCTTACTTTCTTTTCCCTTATCTCTTCCACTGTTAAGGCTCCATGAGGCGGGGCTCCAGGTCTGCCCTTTACCCTCTTATACTCCTGTACGGTAGGAATATTTCCCTGTTATCACACAAACCGTGCTGCAGCCTAAAGAACATAAAGTTGACCCAAACTATGGTCATCATAAAATCCAGAATGCTATGTAAACTCAATACCTGGATTCACCCATATCTTACTTCCATTACTTATGGCCAAAAACCTAAAAAGTTTAAGCCATCGTTTCCTTGTTTCACAAGCCAAGTTGGACAAATGAATGACATGAATTTCTATTTTTTAAGTTTTGTGTATTTATCACTAATGACTTTGACTCTCTTAAGGTTGTCATTTAAATATGCATTTGAACTTATTATGGGGTTGTCATTATTAATTATAACACAGGCCCTTAAAACAGAGACATCCAGATCATCAAGTAAAGTAAGTTTATTTATTAAACAAGTTTCAGAGTAAACAAAAAATTGTCGCCTTGGGGTCTGGTATTTCAATATAATCGGCCAACTCCCCACGGTTATACCAAGGACACTATAAAAATGAGAACAACCTAGTACTCATAAGAATCTCATCATTTCACCCACTGATGTAAATAAGGATTTCTGAGAGGATTTTTGAACATTTAATTGTTACTCAATTTAATTGTTACTCAGTAAGGGAAAAGCAAGTAAGCAGAAAATGAAAGGAACTGCAAGTTGTGATCAGTGCCTTTTCGGACTGACCATCTCTCCTAGGACTTTGCATTCTGAGAAAGGGGCACAGGTCCTTACAGGAACGAGCACAGCGTGATGGGCTAAGCGACCGGAATAACATGTGACATGGCTCAGAGCCCCTCAGCTCCAGGTACTGCTGGTCACCTGGCAAAGAATGTGTATCGGTTAGCTAACAATCTCTCCACAGACACAAACTCACTAGGGTTGCTGCTGAACCTCTGCTAAATCTTTCTATTAAATGAAGACACTCAGTCTTGACTTCTCGATTTGGTAAACTTGTGTTTTCTTACTGCTTTTCATTGACTAAGGCATTCCAGAAGTGAGAGTCCCAGGAAGCCACAACTTAAGTCCAGAGTCCTCAGCCTTTCTCTTTCTGCGTGCTCAGCCTTGCCTCCACATACTTAAAGAAGGAAACTCAATTTCCCACCCCCCCCTTGTACAACTGCTAGTGTCATTAGCACCAGTGGATAGAATATTTTTATACTGTCATACACACATGACTCAGTTTCCATGTCTATAAAAATAAGGAAGTTGAATTCAATGATCTAAGATCCTTTCCAGTCTTTTGCTGGTTTTTTCTGAAACTAAATCTGCAAAACAACTTCAATTAATGCTCCCGGGTACCTAAGGAAATTTGTTTTAGGTCTTTCTGCTCCCTAATGAATATCTCTTTGTATGTTCTCCCGCCAAAACACACACACACCTAAATGAACAAAAGTTAAATTAACTAAAACAAACACCAGAAGGCTCTGATGTCACTCACCACAAGCACTCTGCTTCTAGTTTGTACCCTTATGCACATGTCATTCTCTCTGCCAGGACCGTCCTTCCTCCTGATCGAGGATCGCCCATAATTTAACACTCGGTCTAAATACTTCCACCGCCACTTTCCTAGATCTCCCCCAGCGTGGATCCCATAAGTGGGGCCCCACACCTGCCGATAAGGCGACTGTTGTATGGAGATAAACTGGTAATTTCCTCTTAGGTGAGGTTTGTCTCTCCCACCACACGGAGGGCTGCCCATTCATCTTTGTGTGCTCAGCGTGCCTGGTACTTAGGAGATGCTCAGTATTGGAAAAAGTAACCGAGTTCTCCATCTGGGTTGAGAGGTCTGGTCTTAAGAAGATATTTGGTAACTGGTAAACTCTGAAAAGTTAATTCATTTCTATGATGACTTTCCTGAACTACAAAGCAACTGAACTACAGGGGGAGGTAATTTTTTTTTAATTTTTTATTGTTATGTTAATCAACATATATTACATCATTTGTTTTGGTGTAGTGTCCCATGATTCATTGTTTGTTCATAACACCCAGTGCTCCATGCAGAATGTGCCCTCTTTAATACCCATCACCAGGCTAACCCATCCCCCTACCCTCCTCCCCTCTAGAACCCTCAGTTTGTTTTTCAGAGTCCATCATCTCTCCTGGTTCGTCAGGGGGAGGTAATTTGCAAGCTCTGATTTTTTTTTTTTTTTAAGTACACAGTTGTTTCTGAAATAAAGTCCTCTCTCACCATACCCTCACCCCCAATGGAATCTGGGAATTTCACTGGCATTGGTGAGCTCTACCAATGTATACAGACTCCAGTTCCTTCCACCTGCAAAGGCAGCCTCAGAGACATTAAGACCACTTTATCTCAGGCACCTGGGTGGCTCCGTCAGTTAAGCGTCTGCCCACGGCTCAGGTCATGATCGCAGGGTCCTGGGATCAAGTCCCGCATTGGGGGGGGGGGGGTCCCTGCTCAGCAGGGAGTCAGCTTCTCCCTTTGCCCCTCCCCCCAACTCGTGCTCACTCACTCTCTCGCTCTCTCTCTCTCAAAAATAAACAAATCTTTTTTAAAAAATAGAACCACTTTATCTCTCAGTAGCTGAAAGTCAAATTTGGAACTAGCACACACGTCCCTGTTCTGAATTACTTATCCAAATACAATCCAGTTTAGAGATGTACTACTATTATCTCCACTTCTACAGCATCTACTAGCATATAGCACACACTCAGAGCTTGGAGAACTTGCAAGGCCACTTAACTAGTTAGTCTATGGCAGGGCTAGAACACCAAGTCCGGCTTCTGAGCCATGACACTGGGCTGCTCATTAGTGGACTGGGGTGGGGCGGGGAAGACCTTTCAAACACGGTGTGAAATACTGGAATTTTTATCAACGACACAGAACTATGGATCAGAAAGTGCGTTAAAGAGAGAAAGGCACAGGCAACTAGGGGACAAGTTCCAGGAGGAAAGAGACCACAAAAAGCCGTTCTCATATAGCCCAAAGAACCAAAAGCAGAGACTTGAACAGATTTGCCCACCCATGTTCACAGCAGCACTGTTCACAGCAGTCAAAAGTGAAAGCAACCCAAGCGTCCACGGATGAATGAATGGAAAACAAAACGTGGTCTATCTGGACAATGGAATATTATTCAGTCTGAAAAGGGAATGAAATTCTGACAGAAGCTACAACATGGATGAACCTTGCAGACATGAGGCTAAGTGCAATAAGCCAGACACAAAAGGACACAAACGATACGATTTCACTTATACGAGGCACCTAGAAGCGTCGATTCACAGAGATGGAAAGCTGCATAGTGGCTGCCAGGGGCCAGGGAGGAGAGGACCGGAGTTTGTGTTTAATGAGCACAGAGCTGCAAAATGGGGATGACTGAAAATGTTTTGGAGATGGGTGGTGGTAGTGATTGCCCAACACGGGGAATGGACTTAATTCACACTTAAAAATCACTAAAATGACAGAGACGCACCTGGCTGGCTCAGTCAGTAGAGCACGCGATGACTCTTGATCTCGGGGTCATGAGTTCAAGCCCCACATTGGGTGTAAAGCTTTCTTTTTTTAAAAAAAAATCGCTAAAATGACAAATCTTATGCTATGTATATTTTACCACAATTTTTTTCAGTAGTTCTACACCAATGACAGCGTGGGACAGGAGAAAAAAAACACTCGGCTAGAAGTCTGGAGTCTGCCATTGGGCAGCTAATGCCCTTAGCTCCCTCAGTGAAGTTGCTTTTCTCAGCCTCAGTCTCCTCTGTAAAATGCACAGGGCGTGTGTATCCTCAGGGTTATTATGGAGACTAAATGAGAAAACATCTATCGTACGTAATACCTGGCTCTGAGTCAGTACTTACCTGGTTTTTGGACATCATTCTGATATTCTAGAAAGTCCGGAGAAAGAAATTGGTCTAGCAGCCAAACCTACTCGAAGGCAGGATGAGCTGCCAGTCCTTAAAGAAGGACAAGAATAGGCCAGGGAGATTCCTTTGCCGAGACTCAGTCCTCTGAGAGCTGAGGTGACACCAGTCCAGAACGCCACACTAGGAAGGAAGAGGCCTGGCCTCTGGACCTCGTCCAGCTGCTCACTCGCTGGATCACTAGACTAGTCACTTCACCCCACTCGGCCTCAATATTCGCCCTGCCTTTCAGGGTAACCGGGAAGGAACAAATGGGAAGATTCGTACTAAAGGCTTCGGGGCCTCAGAAGCATTTTCAATATGGAAACAAGAGCAGGAGCATTATCATCAGAGGCCCTTCAGACCCTTCTCTCTTCTTCTCTATCACCCAAAAGACGATGTCACTCACCTTCAGAGGCACTGTCAGTGGGCGTCTCCGGACCTACCCTAAATCTCCTCCAGCAGCTCCGGAAATTTCTCTAACAGAAAAAGTCCTTCATTCTCTTCCCTGCTAGGTGGCGTATGAAGGGTAAGGGAGCCTAAGGAAGCTGCCATCCAGCCAGCCAGGACTGGGGAGCTACAGTGCCAGAAGGGGGTCCGCCTTCTCCACGAGGGGCAGCATACTGCTGAACATCCGGTTCCCCCCCCCCCAGAAGTGCAGACGTTCCCCCCCCTTCCCTCATTACTAGGATTCCCTTCCCCACAGGACTGCGGCCATCCTCTGAAATGACTCATTCCCCATCCACCCACCCCACCCATGCCCAGAACACCAGCCAACTCTTCAAGACCCTCCACCTCTTCCAAGAACGTTCTTCTACCTTTTAGCTTTCCCTGAGACTTGGGTGTGCCCTGGGACACCATATCTCAAGCAGATTCTATCTTCCTCTCCAGCCATGTGCCTCAGGGCCAGGAAGAAAAGTGTCTTTCCTCCCTCCCACTGTCACTTCTAGTACAGGACTTCCTCCAGAAAAATAATCTCCTTCCTCTTGCATCTTCAAGGCGTAAGGCAATCCGCTTTCCCCCACCTGGCTACCCCCAGACTTCCTTTCTACCCCGTCTCCCGTCATCCTCCTCAATGACCTCTGTGTTCATATGGACGACTGTGATAGAGCTCGGCCTCTCCCAAGTCCTTGGCCTCTTCTCTGAAAACCATTTCCTTCATTCTCCGTCACACTGTTGTGCTCAGGCCCTGCACTTCATCACCATCAGAAACAGCTGTCTCCTCCCTGTCTCCAGCCTCAGCCTCCTTCCTTCTAGCTCCTCCTTCCTTCTAGCTCACTTGCTTAAGTACCCACTACCAATTCCGATTCCACAGTGCCCTGCCTGCTGGGCAAGCCCTGGCCTCTAGCACTTTCTCGCTGGGCGTTAACTCCCTCCTGGACCCACCTCCCTCCTTCAGCAGCTTAGATCTCACAGTATGAAAGCCCTCTTGCTGATACAGTCTCGCCCTCGCCTTCGCCTCTTTCGCTCCCTTCCAGCCCCAGCACCTGGCAAGCCAACTCTGCTGGAGAGGGAAAAGATTCTTGCAGCCAGCCTTATGAAGCTTCACGTTAAATGCATTTATGATCCCAAACCAGGAATGGGCAATTCACTCTACACTGCCTAGAAATTTTACTGTGATTCCCCTCCACGCCTTCCCTATGCTTACTCTGGACAGATGACCTTACCTCATTTTCCCCAAACACAAGCCAACAGGGACAAACTTCATTGCCCCTCCACCAAATCCACAAACCTACCAGCATCCATGCCCACCTCCTCCTGTCTCCCGCTATATGGATAGCACACTCCTGCTCTTAGCAAAGACCAAGCACTCCACACAGGCTCTGGACTCTAGGTGCCCCTACCTCCCTGCCCAGGAACGTCATTCCTACCATTATCCCCTTTTTCCTGCATCATTAATCAGTCTTTACCTCCGCAGGGGATCATCTCCGACAGCACAGACACTCTCTACTTAATCTTCATCCCAAACACACACACCCCTTTGATGGCCATACGCCCCTCTAGTCAGTGACACAATTTCCCCCGTAGCCCTGGTTATCTATACCAATGTTTCTCAAACTTTAGTTGCCTGGGAATCTCGCTGAAGCCTGTGTGTATTCTGATTCAGCAAGAGTCAGCACTGCCAACCAACTCCCAGATGACTGTTGGTAGGGGGCCCAAGGACCCCACTCTGCATAACAAGGCCCTGTGGCTCCCTCCCTAATGACGTCATTCACAAAATCCCTTCTAGCGTGGCTCCCTCCCCCCAGCAAAACTTCCTGAAATTGGGCTGGTCAGAATCACCAATAAACTCCCCGTTGCACACTCCAATAAAAACTGTTCTCTTTCTCCTCTCCCAGGCCCTCCCTGCCTGTAGCAACTGTGAGAGAACACTGCCTAGAAAGGGGAAGGCCCGTAAGAGGCCAGTTCGAACACCGCTCTTGGCATCTCCCTCCAGATATGGCCCGCCCCAGCCTTGAGGGCAACCCCCTCTCCTACCGGCTCGATGCTTCTCTGGCAGCTGTTGGCAGCTTCCCCAGCCGGCTCTTCCTCCTCTTCCTGGCCTCCTCAGAGCTGGGTCTTACACCCTTCCCACCCCTACACTTTCCTTCAGTGGCCTCATCCATTCCAGCAGCTCTACAAGCAACTCCCAAACCTTTAAACCGCAGCCCAGAGCATTCTCCTGCCCTCCAGACTCCTGACCTTCTGCCTAACTGCCACCTCTCCCCCTGTGGGTGTCCTGCGCACATCTCAAACCTAACGTTCCCAAAACAGAATTCTTGATTCTTCCTGCCCCGCTTCAAATCTGCCCCTTCTCCGCTCCGCTATCCCCCACCTAGCAGTCACTCAAGTAACTAGTGGTATCCAAGTTATTACTAAAGCCAAAAACCTGGGAGTTATCTTTGATTCCCCCGTGCCTCTCCCCCAACTCAGTTCATGGCCAATTCTACTGGTTCCCTCTCCAAAACCCGCTTCTTCCATCTCTGCCATACCCTAGGCCCAGACACCAACCACTGAAGGGCCACGACTTCCTAAATGACCTGTCACGGCCACCTTAGCCCCTCTTCAATCTATTCCCCACACAGCCCCCAGGGTGAATTTTCCAAAAATACAAACAAAAGTGTACGTAAAGCCCTTTAGTGGCGCACCATGAATAAAATCCAAACCCGCTGGTCACCATGGCCTACAAGACCTGACACAAACCTTTCTTCCGCTAGCCTGCTTTGCCTTCTTTCAGTTCCATGAGTATGCCCAGTGCCTTCCTACCTAGGATCCCTTTCACATGCTCTACTCTCCCCTTGTATTGCTTTTAGGAAGGCCTGAAGCAAGAGGAAGCAAGCGACACACAGTCAAGTAACTGAAGAAGACCCTTGTGGCCGCCTGGAGCAGAGAGAAAGACCCAGAGTCCGCCATGAGATGGTACTACATGGGAAAGGAAAGGGCCAGATCATTTAAGACCCTCTGGCCCAGCAGTTTAGGGATTTTAAACTTTCTACTGAGGACACTGGAAAGCCACCGAAGTGCTTCAAGCAAACTGGTGACACCATTAGACCTGCCTGTTGAAAAACTCACTCTAGCGAGAGTGCGGAGAAACAGAAGGGCCAAGGGCAGATGTGGGAGATTCAGCAGGCCAGGCCAGAGACAATGGAGGGGCTGGAGGTTGAATCGATCACCAATAGCAATGATTTCATCAATCAGGTCTAGGTAATAAAGCCCCCATAAAAGCCCAAAGGGAGGTTCGGAGAGCTTCCAGGTTGGGGAACCAGACAGAATACTTCCGTGTGCCACTATGGTGGGCCCCCGACTCCGTGAGGACAGAAGCTCCTTTGTTCAAGACCTTACCCTATGTATCTCTTCATTTGGCTGTTGATTCATATCCTTTAATATCCCTTGTAATAAAGCGGTAATCTAATGAGTAAACGGGTTTCCCGAGTTCTGTGAGGCACTCTAGCACATTAATCAAACCCAGGCAGGGGCTTATGAACACCTCTGATTTATAGTGAATCAATCAGAAGGACAGGTAACAATCTGGGCTTGCGACTGGCATCTGAAGTGGAGTGTTATCTTGTGGGACCAGGCCCTTAATCTGTGGAACCTGATGCTGTCTCCAAGTAAACAGTGTCAGAATTGAGTCAAAATGTAGACACCCAGCTGGTGTCAGAATTGTGCGGTGGTGCTGAAAAAACCACACACACACCCTGCCTTGGAAGTGGGTACAGAACCCCTTTAGACGTGAAAAAAAATGGCAGCCCTTAATGAATGAACAGATAGAGTTTTAGATTTTAAAAAGGCTTAACATGCAAGTATGAGTAGAGAGGTACCACCTTCACTAAATCCACTACTAAGAAGAGGAGCAGTTAGTCCACACTCTGTAACTGTCTACCCATCCTTTCCTGTTTTTCCCGCAGAGTGGGGTGGAAGGAAAGAGCGGGATGATAGGAGAGGCAGGATGAAAGAAAAGAAAGATACGAGCTCAAAATGAGGGCAGCAAATGGGGAAAAAGGCCAAAAATGGGAAGAAAGGAAACACAAGTTGTGCGGAGTGTCCAATCCACCCGGTGATGACTCTAGGCTGGGCTGCGATGAACAAAAGCCACTCTCACCAGCCTTCGCTTTCTGAAGTTACATTTTAACATGACTTATGAACTCTCTTGTTCTAAATACACCTCATTCCAAGGATATTTGTTAAATGAAACTACTACAATCACAGAAGTTTCAGAGATGGAAGGGAACTCAGAGGTCATTTAATCAGGCTTCAGGCTCAGGATGCCTCTTCTCTCCACCTGTAGACACTTCAGGAAGACTTCATCCAGAAGGTAAAAGAATAAAGTCCTTCTATCCAAGTGGATAATTAAAAGGTATTAGGTTTTCAAAAGAGAAATGAAAAAGTGCTGGCCCAATAGTGTCCAAAGATTTAAAATAATGGGGGAGAGGGGGAGGGTTTAGGTTCTCCAAGATTTTATTTAGCTACTTTGCCAGTGAGTTTTATTTTTAAAAATACACAGATGATTAATGACTAATTTTAAGCTGTTCATCAAGGAACTCGTTTTGGCAATAATTTTTTTACCAATTTTTTTTACAGTTAAAAAAAACTCAGCTGTTTCATTTGCTTTAGGGATCAGCAAGATTTAAATTTCTAATTTCCAAAGCTACTGCATATTTGGCTAATTAATTCTAGCATCTGACAATGAAGAACCGGAAGAAAGAACATAAAGTGAAAAGTCTAATATTAAAAGTTTCTAAAATGGTAAAAACTCCAGCTGCATTTTATTCTCCTGGAGTTCATACTTTAGTAAGCATATGAAACAACGATTTTTCTCAATAATGTCTGGTCTGAACCTTCGAAAGGAAATTTGGTAGCCTCGGACACTGTCAAGGGTCCTCAAGCTCCCTCGTGCAGTCCCCTCCCACATTGTACCACGTTTGTCCTATGTGCCAGTAGAAGGGATGGTACGTCACCTCCAAAATCAGATACAAAGAGATCACACTTTCCATCTTGATTGTCCACTTTCTCTCTCTGCCTCTCTCAGATCACTTGCTCTGGAGAGAAACTTAGCTACCATGTTCTGAAGCGTCCTATGGACAGAGGCCCACTCAGCTGGGTACTGAAGCTTCCAGACAGCAGTTGTGTGAGTGAGCCACCCTGGAAGCAGATTCTCCAACCCCAGTCCAGCCTTCAGATGACAACAACCTCAGAAGAGACCCTGAGCCAGAAGCACCCACCAAGCTGCTCCCAGATTCCTGAACTTCAGAAACTGTTGAAGCTGTTACGTTTCGGGTGATATGGTACACCACAGAAAATTCACTCAAGACAGTCAAACTACGAGGTGGCCAGCTACACAGGACCAAACTACTATACTTCCTTCAACTCATGCCATACACTAAGTAAAATTACATAGCTTGACATGTTTTCATTTGGATCAGACCTCGCTTGACATTTTCTACGTCCATTCCCAATCTGGTGGGCCTAGAGTATACTATAACTAAGTTGCCCACAAAGCCCTGGCAAAAGCAACAATGACAATATATTAGCAAGTATCGATTAACAGCACCACTTCCTGCATTTAGATTTCAATTTTTTTCAAAAAGCACAAACTCCCCAAAGATTCACTAACACCCATCACAGAGAACACTCACAGAAATTATAAGCAGTTCCTTTTTTTTAAGAGCAACATAAACTTGACATACCTTCCCTCTTTGACTTCCCACTTCCACATTCTTTTCATCTTTCTTCCCACTCTCGCCCATCCAAAAGCTCATACGCCCTCTTGCCTACTGGTCCCTCTCCTTTTTGAAACCTTTAAGAATACGTGGACATATATGCCCATATTTGTATTCCTAAGTAATCAAAAGAACTGAGGAGCTAAAGGAGCCAGTTCACGGCCAAATCTCCAAGGCCAGATACGTACCTGATATTGGTTAGATCAGTGGGTCCGTGCCAAGTGGATAGGTGATGCTCAGTAAATGTTAATTTCCCTCCTCTTCCTTACCCACCTTCCCCGTGACTAGGAAAGAGTCCCATTTTCTCTGGTACTCTGGTCTCTCTGATTCAGACTTCTCAACAACACACTCTCACTTGAAGAAAAAAAAAAAAACCTCGGGCGCCTGGGTGGCTCAGTCGTTAAGCGTCTGCCTTCGGCTCAGGTCATGATCCCAGGGTCCTGGGATCAAGTCCCACATCAGGCTCCCTGCTCAGCAGGAAGCCTGCTTCTTCCTCTCCCACTCCCCCTGCTTGTGTTCCTGCTCTCGCTGTGTCTCTCTCCGTCAAATAAATAAATAAAATCTTAAAAAAAAAAAAAAACCTCAAGCATCTTGCATATCTAACAGCAGGGGCTGTTCACTTAAAAGTAATTGGGGCCAAAGAAAAGTGGGACTCTTGCCTATCATCTTGAGACAAGTTACACTGGGAACATTAGAAGAGTTCACCAAGATCTCTTCCAATGTTGTGATACTGTCTCCAAATTTAGCTTTCAGAAAAGGTCTCCACCGATGTTTCTAACTCCATAAATTCCATGAGTGGAGAGGAATTTAGTAACTGAATGCCAAGAGGCATTGTGGGATCGGGTGATGTGGCACAACGGATTACCTCAACCCTCT